>NC_079311.1:20657301-20991735 GCF_023638135.1 Falco biarmicus | reverse complement strand
AAGCTGGTCCCGCTGGTCATGGAGCCACTGTATTTGGCTGACTGAACTACCTAGATAGAATTATGAAAAGACAGATGCTTCCACTCAGATACTCAAAAGTCCCTGCTGTCAGAAGAGTGAGTAGTGTCTTAAGCAGAGAATTTTTGTTAGTAATTCTTAAAAAATAAACATCAAGTCAACCCAATTGCTACACTGCAAATCTGAGGCTTGCCCTGGGGATGAAACACACAATCTCCCTGTATAGATTTTGCTGTGCTCATTTTAGCTTTGCAGGGAACCTCTGAAAAGTACCCAGCTCATGGCCACAGGCAGCCAGCACCGCTGTGTGGGAACTGCAATACTCTGGGAATCACAGGCAGCACCCTGCTGCCTGCTCCTGTGGCCACACTGATGCTTCTCAGAAAAAAGAGAACAGGAGAGGGAACAACCCATTTTATCCCTGGGAAATGCAGGAAAACAAAGATAGCCAATGGGCTGGGTGTGACAGTAAGGAGCACTGGTCTCTGACCAGCAGCAAGTATTGCAAAGATGGATCAGGAATGCTGTGCTGTCACTTCTTGAGCAGAATGGGTTGGGCTGGCACCTGAGCAATCCCAGGAAAGTGTCACTGATTGCCAGAAGCAAGGATGGGATATGGGAGCACATATAAGGTAAGGAGATAATCCTGATTGAATGCTAGCTTTCCTACCAGGACAAACAAAAGTATGGGATCCCCTGGGAAAAGATCAGGGATGAAAAGGAAAGATGCTTAAAATGGCATCTTGTCCTAGAGGAAAGGATGACTCAGTGAGGGTGTCACCTGCACAGATGCTTTCTCAAGAAGTGGCCCTATTTGGCAGACAGGCTCTCCTTGGTCCCCAGGGCACTACCTTTTGGGAATGGATGTTGCCATGACCAATAGGTACTTTAAATCAAGGGAAAGCAGTTATGTAACCTCCAAATCTAGTTTTAATTCAAAAAACCCTCAGGTTTGGAAAAGCAACACAGCAGACAACAAAGAAGAGAAAGAAGGATACTAAGAAAAATGAAGACTAATATGGAAAACAGCAGAGGTCTTGCAGATAAAAGCATCATCAAAAGGGCTGCATGTAATTCACTGAAGAATTTGAGTGTGGCCAGAGAGAAATAACGGAAAAGTTTTTATACTGGTGCAAGAAATTCACCATGCTGCAAGAACAACCATTACCAGTGCAAGAGATGAATCCAAGTATTACATAAATAATAGAAATGGACTGGACTAGTAATCATGCTTGCAATACTTCAGGGGGTGCTCTGCCTGGGGAAGAATGAAATAAATAATGATAAAGGCTGGAGGAGGTAGTAGCCTATAAAGTTTTAGAAATTATACTCTCAGATTTATGCCCTCCATGGCACCATTTCTTATATCTTTAGGACTGTTTAGTATAGCAAAATGAAAGCCAAGGGTAGAAAAGACTATTCTATAAATACAGCTAGGTATGAATACCTGTAAGGGAGAAGAGATATCTAAGGAGTGTTGATACAAGGAAAAATATATACATAACCTAGCAATGAATAGGCTGAAATTCAGAGAAGCAATTCTGTCCGAGCAGGGAGGTTCAGAAAAATGACACAGAGGTGCAATAGGAGCAAGAAAATGCTGCTTGGATCAGCAACATGGAAACCTACATAGACTCTAAATTTGTTCAATACACAACTTGGCATATGTTCATGTAGGGATTTTATTTTCTTTTTTCCTTTATTTTATAATATTTTTATATATTTCAGATGCTAATAATGAAAATATTACAACAACCTTGAACATGACAGAAGGATCAAATACCTGGTACAGCTAAATCACCTGGTTTTAGAGAAAACCACAGAAAGAGGCAGACAAACTGTAATAAGATGCTTCCCTACCAGAAAAAAAATTACCTGCTAAAGAAAGGGTTGGGATAGGGACCAAGCTAATACCACAGGCAGGTAGCAATAGAGGAAAAACCTGCTGTGAAGTATTTCATTTTTGTGATTCTTTAACAATTTACAGAAGAAATGTCACATAATAGAAGTTTGGCTCTCTTTCGGGAGTCATAAATAAAATAGCGCTGTAATCAAAGGACAGAAGAAAAAAGACTTTGCAGATATTTAATTCTTATTTATGCTCACTTCCATAACTTATGACTCAAATGTAAATGTGGAAGGCTGCAGCATACAATATTTCAGACTTTTATATGTTCTCGTGCTGCACCCTGCCTGCTAAGCGTTTCCAAAGCCTGAACTTGCTGCTTTAATTTACTGCTTTCTACCCAGTGATTAGAGAAAGGTTTGAAAAGGTCTTCTGAAAAAAAGTGGTAAGCTATCTCTAAGATTTGTTACTGCAGCCTGTTCATCTGTGATCAATACTACGTAGCGGTCCGGGTCTCCTCCATGGTCTCCTGAGAACCCACACTTCAGGCGGGGGAACTGCCAGAAAGCAGATTTCATGCAGGCACATGGACAGTTCATTTTCTTCATGCCAGGTGCAGAGATCTTCAAAGTGTTTGGAAAAAATTAGGACAAAATATTATTTCTAGATGAACAGTTAGTACCTAATAAAATATTAACCAGTAAATTCTATCAAATATGATTTAGATATAAACAATAAATCTATCCACTTTATTGATATCCCTTGTCAGAACCAAAATCAGGAGCAATAAATACACTGAGGGAATGACAAGATTTGTGGGAATAAAGTGTAAAAAACCCACTGGATTACTCTTGATTTATCTCCTAAATTCAGTTTCAATCCTGTAGGTTGCATAGATGACTGGACTGTAATTGTCTCCATGGCATTCCCTCATCCTTTTTGCATGCAGCAGAGAAAGGGAGGATTGGGGGAAGAACTGAAGCCTGAGGGATCTGCTTTGCTTCCCTTGTCTCAAGCCACAGCATCCTCAGCCTTGGCCCAGACTGAAAATACAGTGGTCTCTGGGATCAGCTGCCAACTGGAAGCTTCCTGAACATACTTTAATTTCAGTCAACCCCCAACCCAACACATCCTTTATAGCAGGAGAGCTGTCAGATGCATCTGCTGGCCTTAGACCTGCTGAGAAGCACCTTTTTCTTTCTCCAAAGCTAGACATTCCCCATAGCAGCACCGTGACACATCCTGCCCCTTGGAGCCTAGGATGTGCATTATCTTGATTTTTTTTTTTTATGGTGCAGAGCAGTGCTCTTTGTTTTAAAGGGCCAAGCCCTGCATCACTCCTTACCTATTATCCTTACTTTACCACTTGGTGACTGTAGCAAGACACAGGAAAAAATTCTGTTCTAAAGCCATAAGGAACAGGTACATTCACATAAGTTCCTTCTCATTTAAAGAAATATACTGCCATGCTTAGATGTTTCATACCCTATAGAGATCACCTCCTAGACAAAGATGTCACCCCTTTGATGGACCTGGCAGCTCACTTCAGACAAGTGGTGCTGAACAAATCTTTTTGCAGGGTTACTTCAAAAATCTCCTCCCAGTGTCACATGCCTCATCTGCTCATGAGAGATGCGGCTCGTGAGAGCAGTGCCCCCAGGGCAGGTGAAGCAGCTGAGGAAAAAAGCAAAAATGGTTTTGGAGCAGTTATATTTGTTATGTGCCTGGCAGTCAGCTGGGACCAAAGTGGCATTGTGGCACCTCTGGTTAAGAAAGAAGATAAATATCCCTAAAGGAGCTTTGCTTTAAAATGCAGAATAGGCCAGCATCTTCTGTGCCCAGCAACAAAGATGCAAGAAGTAGGTGAATGACAGCTTCACTGCCATGGACTGCAAATAAGTGCATCTCAGCTGCTCCAGTAAATGCAGAGTATGTTGTCTGATCGCTTCTGTCCACTTTTCTCAGTCCTTCTTATGTTCCTCTTATTCCAGCTTATGCATCCGTGTCTTGCATCCATAGTGGTTAATGTCACCAAGAGACTGCTGTGTGATACCTTCTTTCTGAGGCTACATTTTGCAAAGTACCTTTGAACACTTCCAGCTGGTGAATGCCGCAGCCAGGTTTAGAAAACAGTTTGATATAATTCAGATTGTGTAATGACACTGTCACCATATCTTCAAAGCTGAATCTTTTCTGGAACGGGACATGGCAAGAGTAAGATTTACTGTATGACTGACTACCTTCTTTTCTTATATGATGGAAAAAACAAGGGAACTTTGCTACACAGTATGTTTACTCCACATGGAAATGTCTGTGTTTTTTGGGGGTAGAGCAACAATTATTCTTCACAGAACCATAGACACTGCTATGACCTGTTGCACCCCCAGAAAATATAAAATGCTCTCTTTTTGATGGCCACTGAACTGCTCCCATGTCAGTGATTCAGAACCCAAGAATGCTGCAGTGATAGCAACCATTACAGCTTCAAGGAGAGTCCTTCAGCTCAGCCTTGTGGAAGACTTTCCTTCAGGTTTTCTTATGGAGCTACCATAAACAGCATAATCACAGACAGTTGAAGGCAATGTTATGTGGGAATTTATGCTGCTTAGCTAAAATCCTGGTAGTGAGTACTTAAAATGTTAATATGCACATATGAACTTATTGAAAGATAATATGCACCTCTGCATAAAAACTTTTTACATTCTGCTATATGCAAATGGAATTTAGAAGGGTAGAAGTGAACAAATACATGTTTTCAGGTGGCCTTGCATAGTCATTTTCTTTGAATTTTTTTTCCCTTAGCTAACACTTCTTTGGTCCTTATGAAGCTGTAATGTCTTGCAGCTCTATGGTAGTGCATAATAGTTGAATTCAAATAAAATGAATATAATTGTTTCTGTAAATATGACCCTGTTTTTTAGCCAAAGAAAAACACCAGTGAGAATCAAGGAAGTGATCATCTAATTTTCCTAAGACTTGGCATGGGATTCTGTGCTGCTAACCTTGACTGATGCTTTCCAAGGAAGGATATACATGTTATAAAAATAATAGGTAGGCAGATGTCAGAAGTTCTACAGTTTAGTTCAAGTGTTCGTCTGTGGCTCATGTAACCTAACTATCAGGATTTCCTTTAGCAGCAAAATTTCTCCAGAACAGAGAGCAGAAGTGCAAAAATCTCAGAAAGGTATCAAAAAACCCTCATTACTTCTGCATTTCTGTTTTCAGCTTGACGTTTGAAGAAACTGGTTTTTTCTGAATGTTTCAGAAACATGTTTTCTAGGATTGAGTGGTGATCCATAGCTGTAGGGCTAGCAGGAGTGTGAGACTGACAAACTGATCCACCATCCCACCAGCGGAGTCCCTGTTCTCTGTACACATAACTGCAGTAAAGTTTAAGTGCAGCAATGGGCAGTACCAGAACATAGAGATACGTGGAGACAGAAATAGACATATAATGCACATAAACTCTGGCTTTGTGGCTGGTGCTGCTGTGAGGGTTTTGGCTTCTATGACAATGAGACATTCTTTGACTGTAGCCTGTTAGGGAGGGATGGGATCCATCCATCTAGAAGAGGCAAGGGAATCTCTGGCAGCAGGCTGGCCAGCTTGGTGAGGTGGGTGTTCAACTGAAAGACTCAAGGGGAGGGATCTAAAGTGCCAGTGCTCATGCCATCACATCCAACTGGCGAATAAGCCAGGCCAACCAGAGCAGCAATATATGTTCCTTAGTTGACTCCCAAGATGAATACCAGAAGGCCAACAACTTTGAAGATGCGCATGACTATGGTGGATCCTATTGCACTCCTCTTGGGAAACCTACATGCTCAATTACCTCTCTGAATTGCCTGTACACCAACACATGCAGCATGGGGAAAAAAGAGGAAGAATTAGAGATCTGTGTGTGGTCACAGGGCCATGATCACATTGCAGTTACAGACACATGGTGGGATAGCTTACACAACTGGAATGCTGCTGTGGATGGCTACATCCTTTTTAGGAAAGATGGACCAGCAAGGAGAGGTGTTGCAGTTGTTCTTTATGTGAGGGAGCAACTGGAATGTATGGAGCTCTCCCTGGGGATGGATGCAGGATGAGTTGAGAGCTTATGGGTGAAGATTAAGGGGCATGCCAACATGGGTGACACTGTTGTGGGTGTTTACTACAGGCCACCTGATCAGGAAGAGGAAGTTGCTGAAACTTCCTACAGACAATTGGAGGTAGCCTCATGATCACAACAGACCCTGGTTCTCACTGGGGACTTCAACCAGTCTGCTATCTGCTGGGAAGATAACACAGACAGGCACATGCAGTCCAGGAGCTCCTGCAGAGCACTGATAACTTCTTGACACAGGTGGTAGAGGAGCCAGTGAGGCGAGGTGTGTTCCTGGACCCTGTACTCACAAACAAAGAAGGACTGGTTGCAGATATGAAGGGTGGGGGCAGCCTTGGCTGTGGTGACCATGACATGGTGAAGTTCAGGATCCTGCATGGAGGAGGCAGGGCAATAAGCAGGATTGCAACCCTCGGCTTCAGGAGAGAAAACTTCAGCCTCTTCAATGACCTGCTTGGAGGAATCCCATGGGTTAGGGCTCTGGAAGGCAGGGGGTCCAAGAGAGCTGGCTAATATTCCAGCGTCACTTCCTCCAAGCTCAAGATCGGTGCATGCCTATGAGTAAGAAATCAAGCAAAAGTGGCAGGAGGCCTGCATGGATGAGCAAGGAGCTTCTGGCAAGGCTCAAACAGAAGAAGGAACTTTGCCAGATGTGGAAAGAGGGACAGGCGACTTGGGAGGAATACAGAAATGTTGTCAGAGTATGCAGGGATGTGACAAGGAAGGCTAAGGTCCACATGGAATTAAATGTGGCAAGGGATGTCAAGGAAAACAGGAAGAGCTTCTTCAAGTACATCAGCAGGAAAAGGATGACAAGGGAAAATGTGGGCCTGCTGCTGAATGAGGTGGGTGCCCCAGTGATGAAGGACACAGAGAAGGTGGAGTTACTGAATGGCCTCTTTGCTTCAGTGTTTACTGCCACTGCCAACCCTGAGGTTTCCCACCCTGGAGGCAAGAAAGGAAGCCTGGAGGGACTTTCTCTTGTTCAAGAAGGATCATGTTAGAGATCACTTAAGCAAACTTGACACCCACATGGGCCCTGCTGGGATGCACCCCTGAATGCTGAGGGAGCTGGCAGGTGTTATTGCTGAGCCACCATCCATCACCTTTGAAAGGTCATGGAGGACAGGAGAAGTGCCTGAGGACTGGAGGAAAGCCAGTGCAACTCCAGCCTTCAAAAAGGGCAGGAAGGAGGACCCAGGAAACTGCGATCTAGTCTGCCTCACCTCCAGCTCATCCTGGAGGTCCTCTCAAAGCATGGGGAGGAAAAGAAGGTTATCAGGAGTAGTCAACATGGACTCACCAAGGGGAAATCATGCCTGACCAACGTGACAGCCTTCTGTGATGGAATGGCTGGCTGGGTAGATGAGGGGAGAGCGGTGGATGCTGTCTGCCTTGACCTCAGCAAGGCTTTGACAGTGTCTCCCTCAGTACACCCTCACAGGTAAGCTCCGGCAGTGTGGGTTGGGTGAGTGGACAGGGCGGCGGATTGAGAACTGGCTGAATGGCAGAGCTCAGGGGGCTGTGACCAGCAGCACAGAGCCTGGCTGGGGGCCTGTAGCTCGTGGTGTTCCCCAGGGGTCAGTTCTGGGTCCAGTCCTGTTCAACTCATTCATCAGTGACCTGGATGAGGGGACAGAGCGCACCCTCAGCAAGCTGCTGATGATACAGAACCCGGAGGAGTGGCTGATGCACCAGAGGCTGCGCTGCCATTCAGCAAGACCTGGACAGGAGAGCTGGGTGGAGAGGGACCTCATGGAGTTCAGCATAGGCAAGTGCAGGGTCCTGCCCCTGGGGAGGGACAGCCCCAGGCACCAGCACAGGCTGGGGGTGACCTGCTGGAAGGCAGCTCTGTGGAGAAGGACCTGGGAGTGCTGGTGGGCAGCAAGGTGCCCATGGGCCAGCAGTGTGCCCTGGTGGCCAGGAAGGCCAATGGGATCCTGGGGGGCATTAGGAGGAGCGTGGTCAGCAGGTTGAGGGAGGTGATCCTCCCCTTCTACTCCGCCCTGGTGAGGCTGCATCTGGAGTGATGTGTCCAGTTCTGGGCTCCCCAGTTTAAAAACTGCAAAGAACTACTGGAGAGGGTCCAGCAGAGGGCTATGAAGATGATAGGGTGACTGGAGCATCTCTCGTGAAGGAAGTCTGCAAGAGCTGGGCCTGTTTCACCTGGAGAAGACTGAGAGGGAATCTTATCAATGTCTACAAATATCTTGAGGGCGAGTGCCAAGAGGACAGGGCCAGGCTCTTTTCAGTGGTGCCCAGTGACAGAACAAGGGGCAATGGGCACAAACTGCAAAAACAGTTCCGTCTGAATATGAGGAAACATGTCTTTCCTTTGAGGGTGACAGAGCACTGGAACAGGCTGCCCAGAGATGCTGTGGAGTCTTTTTCTCAGAAGACATTGAAAACCTGCCTGGACACAACTACGTGCAACTCACTCCAGGTGAACCTGCTTTAGCAGGGGTTGGACTAAGTGATCTCCAGAGGTCCCTTCCAACCCTGACCGTTCTGTGATTCTGTGGAGGATGCCCTGCAGTGCTCGGAGTGGACCATTTTAGGAAATGTAAATCTGAAGAGGCAGCTTGCCCTGGAAAGGCAGCTGGCTCATTTTTATCAATCATGACAATTTGTTTTTCCTTTTCTTTGTCCACATGGAAGCTAAGGCCATTCTGAAAGGGCAGTTTCCACTCCTAGCAGGCTGTGTGGGCTGAATATGAAACAGCTAGCAAGATCTGGTTGTTGTATGTCCTTAGTGTATCTTCAGTGCACTGAAACAGTCACTTAAGAAGAAAAAGAGATACATCATCACTGGAACAATGCAGAACAGACAGTATTACATAGGGAAGTGGGTTTTCATTTCCAGTGAGAAACCTTTTTGTATTTTGATGGAGCATGCAGACAGCATTTTAATCACCAAATCCTAGTTGTCAAAGTCATCAGCACTCCAAAATTCATGATAATGACATACTGAAAAATGTTGGTCCAATGGAGTTATATGTAATAATTAGAGGCGATACTGGAGAGCTCTGTGGTGTCAATCTGAAATGCTATTTCTGCAGCATTTACCTGGATCTTTTGAAAGCTCAGGAGCATAAGGCAGTTCTACAGTTTCCAGTTCATGCTTCAAAATTTCTTGTCCTTTTTCTACCTCCTATAAAGTCCCATGAAATAAATCCTTTTCTTTTCTACTGCCCTAGCAGGGAAGACAGTAATACAAAGTAAAATAGTAAGGAGAAAGGATCTTCACAGATCAGTCAGAAGGACTGGGAGTCACACTGCAGACCTGCACGTACAGTATGTGTATGGTAATATTTATTACCATACATATGAATGAAGGAAAACCAGCTCCTAGTAGTTTCAGGTTTGTGGGTGATGGCATGGAGAAAGGTTCTGGGACTCATGCATCAGTATCCACTGTAACTGCAGCTTTACTGAGAGAGGGGAAACACAATCAAGGAAGACCAAAGACTTCAGCTCTTTCTTAGACTTTGGCCACTCAGTGCTAGTCACCTCAATTTCCACATGCATCTTTACAGCAGATATAAATATTACTAATTACCTGAAGAAAAATATTACTAGACTTTTTTATTTTCTTCACCTGCAGTGAGATTCTTATATGTAGAGAGAGCAGAAGAACATAGTGAAAGAGATGCTTCAAAAACTGCTGTGCCGAAGCATGAGCTCTGGTATAACCACCCTTTCCATGGTTAACAAGTAGCCATGTCTGTGTCCAGATAAGAGGCTGAATCTATGCTAATACATTAAATAGGGTCAACTAAGACCAAATTGCACAGAACAGCCCGTGACTACACAGATAAACTAAGTCAAAAACAAGTTGGCTCCCTGCAAACTGCCTGTTGGTAACACTCCCAGCAATGCTCTATATGCGTTGCAGGGTACTGGCTGGCATGCCTGTATGATGCCAGGGAATTTTAGCAAGTTACTATGATAGATAATTTTGCTCCA
The DNA here is from genome assembly GCF_023638135.1 of Falco biarmicus. NCBI lineage: Eukaryota > Metazoa > Chordata > Aves > Falconiformes > Falconidae > Falco > Falco biarmicus. The sequence continues at coordinate 20,981,794 of NC_079311.1, read as the reverse complement.
GTGCTAGAGGATGTTTCCCATGTGCTCAAATATAGTGCTGTTCATATAACCAGCAAGGGCTGTTAAGAGAGCAGACAATTCTCAAGTCATGTTTATTCCTGGTCATCTAATGCAGAAAGTAGGACTCCCTGCTTGATTCTATTTATTAGACACAAATTTTAAAGATTGCTTGAAGGGATGCAGTTAGTTACCAAGTGTATTGTAGCCCCTTGCAGCAAACTGAAACAAGAAATACCATACTACAATACGTAGCTAAGCTAGAGTGCTGTTGTTACTAAAAGCACCATGTACAACAGGGATGTTAACTGCAAATAACAAAAATCCAGAAGATGCTACAGTGTGAATCATTTTACAAGTCCAGTAGCAGACTTGTTCTTTCTTTTCTATTTGTCTCTTCATAACAGGTATTATTTTTCTGTTACAGCTTTAGGAAGGAAACAAATTCTTAAATAGCTTCTAAATACAGCTGTATTGATCAGATTAGCAACGGTAAACTAATGATGCTGAAAGTACACAGTAAATATGTACAAATCAAGCCCAATGTTTAAATCTCTAAGATTAAACTTCTCACTTAAACATTTCTACATTTTGGGGTTACTTTTCATAACAGATCATAACTTACTCTTAGACTGGTTTGTTAGTTTCTACAAGCATCAGAAAATTTATTTTTGAAACTTTCCTATTGTTTGTGTCCTATATACAAATAAAATTATACATCCTTATGTACACATCAAAGCAGAAAAGGTAACTTTATGTATGAAATGATTTTAATTGTTAGTACACTAAAGAAAAAAATATTGGTAGGCAGAATACAACAGGGACATACTTCCAACTTACAATATATTAATAAAACTGTTTTTAAAGTTATTGTCTGTCTTTGTCAAAACTGGAAAACCATGTTCTTTTCGTTTTCTTCCCATACATATAACGCTATCTCTTCTCCTTTGAAGGACCCCATTTGTCTATTGGCTGCAAATGTCCTGCATGCATCACATAATCACAGAGGAGTTGAGGCTGGTAGGGACCTCCGGAGGTGGTCTGGTCTGTCTCCTCTGCTCATGGTGAGCCACCCAGAGCCAGTTGCCCAGGACTGTGTCCAGACAAATTTTTAGTATCTTCAGGGATGGAGACTCCATCAGCTCCCTGGGCAACCTGTGCCAGTGCTCGGTCACCCTCACAGTGGAAAACTGTTTCATAATGTTCAGAGAGAACCTCCCGTGTTTCAGTTCATGCCCGTTGCCTTCGGTCCTGTTACTGGGCACCACTGAAAAGAGTCTGGCTTGGTCTTCTTTGCACCCTCCCTTTGGATATTTATATACATTGATAAGATTCCGCTGAACCTTCTCTTCTCCCAGCTGAACAGTTCCAGCTCTCTCAGCCTTTCCTCACAGAAGAGATTCTCCAGTCCCTGATGTCTTTTTCAGCCAAGACTTTCCATGTAAAAAGCTCAGGGCTTTCAGACTGATCATATTAGAAACAAATAGTTCATTTGGGGCAAGTGTGGAAGATGAAAAGGGGTTTATACAGAAAAGGTGTTGGATATCTCGGAACAGAAATCTAGGCTCCCCTCATAACCAAGCAAGCTTTATGCATGCTAGCATTACAGCTGTCCTCCAGACTATGGAAGCTACTGACATTAACCATGGTTGAGGAATCAGCTGATTTCCAGAGAACTGTGGTAGTGCTCGTGGGTTTTCAATGAAGGGGACCTCTCTTCCTGAAATAAAGGACAAAAATTAATGGGATAATATAAAAGTAGGATTTTATGACAGTTTTGTTTTGGGGAGATAAACACCAATGAATGAATGATAGAGCAGAAAGAGGGGTGGACAATGGTGCAAGAATGTTACATTTGTGTGCAGCATTGTTAGCTCTGATAACTGCACAGGAATGAAGGATCGAGTCCTGTTTATTTACATTTGTTTTTTGTTTGAGAGACAGCCCAAGAAGTAAAATAAAATGAGAGCCTACTCAAATACCTGCTACGTTTCCCCTTAAATTGAATTTCTCATTTTATCAGGAAGCAATACTTGCACTGATGTTAGACAGGCAGCTAAAAGGTCAGCAAGTTCCCTTGGTTGCCTTTTGTCAAGGGTTTTTGACTTGCCTGTGAATAAAGATCTCCCAGGAGGAAGGCAGACCTGAATTTCCTGTCATCTTGAAGACAGCAATGAATTTGAAAATGTTACAAAAAGCATAAGGGACTTGAAGCACACCTTCAAATGCACTGCTGATGCCAATAGCTTCCCATGTAAACAAGCACACAGAGTTGTTTTGGATTTGTTCTGTCAACTTTTTGTTGTGAAACAAATTGTTATACAGCTGCCCACCTTGAATACGGAATGAATCTGATGGTTTTCCATTACTGCACTATGCCTAATCGGGACTACAGCCTCTTTGGGTTAGCTGTGGTGCTGGCACACTCCCCAAAGTGGTGTGCTGAACCACTTTTCATTTTCTGTCATACTCTCCTGTGACTTGCCAGGCTGTCCCATCCTATCCTGCCTACTGGCAGCCCTTGATATTAATTTTATAAGTACCAAGGGTTAAGAAAGTCTTAACAGGTATCTGGGCAAAAAGAAAAAGCTCCCTCACTCATGAGGAGTATTAATCATTCCAGGAAACACCTATGTTTCTCTCCAACAGACAGAGCTAGGGTTACTGCTTTTCTTAACATCTGTGGGGAGGTGCTTCTTGCTTTTGTAGCCTTAATGGGGGACACTTTTTCAGAATATACTTTGGGTGATAAAGCCTCTATTATTATTTTTGCTCCCTTAGCTTAGTTAGTGAAATACAGTAATGTGAACAATGTATTTGTGACTGTGTATATATTGCATATGGGAAAAAAATCACCTCCTAGGAAAGTGAATGGATCTGTGCTCCTATGTCCAGAGACCCAGCATGTTTTCCATGTAGCAAATAGTGTGGAAAACTATTTATTTAATTTGGAAATTTTGTGTGATACCAAAATTTGCAAGTAAGAAAATGAAAGCCCACTGTAATCAGAAAAAGCCTACAACATTTTGGGGATGCTCAGCAAGTCTCTGCGTAATGACTGCTGGTAACATTTTCACTGTGTACTCGCCTAGCTATTTACAGATACAGTCTTATGAAAACAAATTGATAGTTTGATGTAATTACTAGCCTCCTGTGTAACTGATGCATCCATTATAAGTTCCTATGAAAATAAGCATCAACAAGAGGGTTGTCAGCTATTGTAAAACATTGTATTCTTTGTCTATTTGAGACTTTCTTCCCTTCCCTCTGCGCCTCCCCCCACCGCCCCCAAAGTCTGTTTCAGAATAGATTATTGAAACAAACTCCACAGCAAAAATAGGCTACTGTTTGTTGCATAGTTTGGAAGATTTGCAGAGGAAAGAAAACTCTAATTTAGATTGGAATCATAAAAGATTCTCTCAGCTGAGAATCTAATTATTAATATTATAAAACCTGTTCCATATAGTGAAGAAATTGGTTTCTTTAGCATTACTGTTCATTTAGAGTTCCTTCTAAACCTGCTTGTGGCCATTCCAGGCAAGCGTAAAACACAGAAATGCTGAGGCTATGGCAGGATGGAGATAACCAAGGAATATGGAGGTCTGCCAATTATGTTCCTCTATTTTATAATCACATAGGTGCACAGAGATATGCATATTGAAAAAAGCACTTTTCACACAACCATTAACGGATTTACAGAAACTACAGATCAAAGATGCATGAAGTAATCTCTGAATTTTGTGGATTTGAGTTACTTTTACAACTGGCAGACGATTGTATATCTGGAACGTGCCTTGCAGTGAGCTGCAGTTCTGAACATACAGAGTTTTGTATCAAAAAGGATATGGCAACAGAGATTCAACCAGGTAGTTTCAGATCCTCCAGGTTTCTGATTCTTTTCTAAAGTTAAATGTTACTTTACAGGATGTTCACTTAATGCTCTTTGATTTCTGCTGTCTGATAGGTTACACATGACTGCAATTTACAGAAGGTATCTCCAGCTTTTATTTTTTTGATTACAAATAAAATGCAAAGCTCAACACATGTTAATGGGACTCCCAGGAGGGAAAAAAATAAACAAAACTATGTAAAAGCCACAAAAGTAATTTAGTTTAATTAAATAGGACCTAACATTTTTATTTCCCTGATGGATGCATTACCTGAATCAATAGGAGTATATACAGACTAAGGGCAGAAGAGTACAAATCCAATCACAAAGTCTTTTCACTATTGTACTGAACAACTGCAAAATGGATCATCTGATAACACTTTCAAATCAAAATCCCAAAGACATATTTCATGTAGATCTACAATGAAACAAATGCTAAATAAATGCCTATTTATTTGAGTAATCAATTATGAAGATAAATAGTGTTAGTGCAGATTACTGCTGATATTGGCGATACAAGCCTGTGTCCTCTGTATGGTAAGTAGGTTTGTTCTGGTTTGTAATGCTGAGTTGGTTTTCACCATATAATAAAGCCATGTTCTGGTTAGTAATACTGAGTAAGTGTTCATCATACAATAAAGCAATCCAAGTCTTTTTATATTTAAAGTTTTTAAAATATTCTGTCATTTCTTTTCCAAAGAAGCAAATGTACCAAAGACTTCATCACATACTTGTTCACCAAAGGTTCATATCTTGTGCATGGACTGCTATGGCCTCTGATTTTCTCAGGTCAACAAGGTGCTCACAGTGGGGTTTCCTTCCGTGGGTGCCACTGGTGTGCCCTAACCTCACAGACTTGGCTGCAGCCATACTAAGGACATTTCCATGAGGCACATGCAGCTGTCCCTTGTGATGTTCTCAAAGCCATGAGCCACACTTTTCTGTCATCTCCATGTGGTGTGTTGCCTTTGAGCATGGGCCACAGCCAGGACAAACCTGGAGTGGTGCTGAGCTCCCATGACCAGAGGCAGTAACCAGCCCTGTGAGACAAGAGCATCAGCCCTCTGCCTGCCAGCTAACAGGACCGCCAGCAAGCCATGTCACTGAGGGGAAAGGCATGGCTGGGCACTGGCTGCTGCATGCATTTGTTGCCATGATTTCCAAAGAGCTAGTCCAAACAAGCATCCTGGCCCCCAGCACCAGATGCTGTGCAATGGCCTTCTGTCCCCAAAAGTGACTACAATGAGGAGAGAGAAGCACTCACTCATACATCCACTGTGAACCACTGTGAAAACAAACACAACCTGAGATGAGAGAATGTTGTTCCTCCTTCCTGGTTCACAGTTTTGTCTGTCCCACAGGCTCATTTTACTGCTACTACCACCCCCCCCATCCCCCATCCCGCCACCCCCCCCCCCCTCCAAGTACAGGGTGAGTACCTCCACCTTAAAAAGAAGGAGCACAACATTAAAATAGTTTTATAGCTGCTCCCAGTTGTCTACAAGAGTCTCCAGCCACCTAACTGGAGATGTTCAGGGGAAAAACTAAGCCATGGTAACTTCCCCCAGCAAAGCAAGGATATATACATTTTCTTGGAGGCAGAACAAACCCATAATCTTATCCAGTGCTTATATCAGTTGTGTCTACATGGACACAGTGAAATAAGGTCCTAAAAATCATCCTGGCAGTTTTGTAAACAAATAAACTGTAAGATCTTATCTGTTGTATAATTTTATCTTCTCAGGTGATAGATTTATTGTGTTAATACAAAACATGACTTTAAAAAATTGTGATTGCCTGTAATCTAGCCAGTCTTGATTGTATCAACATTTTGCTGTAAGGCAAAAATGTGACTCTGAAAAATACCCTGATCTTGTGCAATCTGGAACTCTACATGGGAGAGATGTTATCAAGATGTATCCAAACATTAGTTACAACTCAAGAAAAAATAAAAAGGAGGGAGAGATCTGTATGGCAACACTAAACTGTGTTTATCTTCCTCAAGGCATGGACTGTAGTCCATTGACTGCTAAAGACTGCTTTGTAGGTTTAAAGAATAGTACCTGGTATGAGGTTGTGCTTTGTGCTGTGATTGAAAAAATACAGTACACAATGAAGTTTTTTTCCAGCCTGCTATCCTGCTTCTTCTAGTCTTTTTATGCCAAAACAATCTAACTAATATTGACTCAAAAATTAGGTTACATTTCTAGCCAACTGCAGACAGATTCCCCTGTATTAAACATTTCTGTAACTCCACTGACTTCAGTACAGAGACTCAGTTTATTTTGGTGTAAGGTGACTCTGTAAATTGCTTCTATGGATTAGAACAAATCTCAGAAGGGGAAGCTGATGCAGCATCTATCATTAGAAATGTTCGACAGTTGTGAAGCAAAACTTAAAATCTAAAAATATGTGAAATCCTGGTAGATAAGTGAAGAAAGAACTTTAAGAAGACCCAGGCCATACAATGTAAAAAAGTAAATGAATGATCATTATTTTTTAAAAAAAATGCTTTTTAAAGAGATTCTGTTCATCTAGAAATTATCCTATGCTAAGTGTATCCGATTCATATCATATGTTAGCCCATTCACTTTGTCATGGTTATTCCCCCTAGTGTTACTTAGAGAGGATCAAGGCTGGGTAAATAAGCTTCTAACCCATGCTTATTTTACTAACCACACTTGATTTTACTTTAAATAATTGAGACCTTTCCTAAACGCAGAAAACTTATAAGAAGCAAAAGGTAAACTTGGACAAAGTGTTGGAGGGAATCATGTTTTGGCAAAAGAACTCTGATCCCTTTACATACAAATTCCGAACACCAACAGCTGTCTTTGTTGTGGTTATCTGGCTGAGTCTGATCACAAATCCATCACACTGGTTTGTGTAAAGGGATCAGTCAAATTGCTCCAGTGACAGTACCTTGTACACAATGCATAGTCTATAGGGTACTCACAATCACAACCACCAAGTCTTCACTGTACTTGAAGTCATATTTCTTTGTCCATAGAAAGGTATTTACTACCTCTAAATTTTTAGTTTGTGGCATCTACTTTAAACATATTATTAATATTACCTTAAGGAACATGAAATATCAGTGGCTTCTTCTGAAACATCATTGGCTTTTGCTAACCTGAAGAAAAGGTACCTGAGGGTACTAAGGGCCTACCTGACTGGCTTTGGGGACATCTCCTAGACTTCTTCATGAATTTTGGAAAATTCATTTCCAAACCCTAATTCTTTCTCTGGAGGACAGTTGATAGTAGGAAAGGCCTTCATCTCAAGTGTTGTTTTCCATCCAGCTAGAACTGCCAAGGTATGACCACAACCAGTACATGTCTGTTGAGAAGGCTGAGGTTTCATGATGTATTACACTGGACTGCTTGATGGATCAGTTTAAGACATGGTCAGGTTGGGTGTGATCTGTATGAATTTCACAGAAGCGCAGGGCAGGTTTTTGGGGCATTGTTGAGCACACCACTCAAAACACCTTCATTCCTCAAGGAAGCAGCTGTGGAAGGTGGCCCTGCTGGTTGGTGTAGCTTCTTGCTCTTAGCCTTCTGCTCTGGCATGCTTGGTAGCCTGTTTGCTCTCTGGGAAATTATTTGACTAGATACGTTTTTTCTCAAGCATATGACTGTGTTCTGCTCAAAGTGCTGCTGCCAGTGGATTCCAAACGTCACACCCATCAGCCGGTAACATGCCTCCCTGGACCTTCTCCTGCCATGTCTAGGTAGGTGAGAGAAGAATGCATGGTGACTGTAGTTCAGGCTACAAAGAGGGGAGGAACATGAAAATGCACTGATGTTTACAGACAGGGAGACAGTATTCACAGGGCTTTCTTCTGAGCTTGGCCTTTGTGTGTCACATCAGTGACTGAATGCACTCTTTCCTTACCTTCCAGAAAAAGAGCTGTTCTAGTGATTTGTCAACTGCTCCTGGCAACTCCAGCTTTCTTCCTGAGCTGTTTGGAACGGCAGGGTCATCAGTCCTCCTACTAGTCTGTCAGAATACATTACTTGTTCACAATCCACACTGTCTTGATTTGATGCACATACCAAAACAAGGACCTTTGCACAGGTGGGCTCTAACAGCTGCACCAGAGGTACAGACAGGATGCTAATCTCTGTTTGCTCTCCTCTGGGCTGTACAGGTCTTTGTCAGCCAAAAAAAGTACCGTACTGTTGTGTTTTCAGGCCATGGTAGATCTCCACTGCTATGCAACCGTCACTGGCGGCAGGCTGCACTGGCAGCTTCATGTGGGACATGAGCCTCCCACAGCTCTGGCTGGGCTGAGCTCAGCTAGGCCTGCTTGTAACAGCCATGGAGCCACGGGCATTAACAGAGCTATAAAGCTCTTACCTATGTGTGGCAATGCCACCTTGGTGTGCCCTCTACTTCACAGAACCATTCATAAGCGTTGTGGTTTACGCTGGCAGGCAGCTAAACACCTCACAGCTGTTCACTCACTCCCCTCTGGTGAGATGGGGAGAGAATCAGAAAAACATTAAAACTCATGGTTTTGGATAAAGATAGTTTAATGTAACACAAAAAGAAGGGAAAATAATACTACCAATAATGATAGAAGAATATACAAAACGGGTGATGCACAATGCAATTGCTCATGACTCGTTGACGTGCCCAGCCAGTCCCTGTGCAGCAGGTTGCCACCCCCTGGCCAAGTGCCCCCAGTTTTATTGTTCAGCATGACACCATACGGTATGGAACACACCTTTGGCCAGTTTGAGTCAGCTGTTCTGGCTGTGTCCCCCGCCAGGCTCTTGTGCCCTCCCAGCCTCCTTGCTGGCAGGGCAGAGTGAGCAGCTGAAAAGCCCCTGACTTAGTGTAAGGACTGCTCAGCAACAACTAAAACATCAGTGTGCCATCATTACTCTTGTCCTAAACACAAAACACAGCACTGTACCAGCAACTAGGAAGAAAATTAACTCTATCTCAGCCAAAACCAGGTCTAGAAGCATCAAGACACCTTATCAAGGGACCTGAGTTACCGTCTTCATGGCTTCAAGGTGCGTTTGGTGGTCTGAAAGGGAAGGCAGAAGCCTATCTGGGTCACATGCAGGGATGACTCTCAGCTAGGTAGTGAAATCATCTTTGTTGCTGTATTTTACAGCAATTAGAGGATGGGACTGTCCCACTCAAGGGGAATGGTGGGACCTATTTTTCTTGTTTTGCTGCTTAGGAGAGTAAAATAAGACTAAGTCACAGTTTTGTAGGGCATCTGAAATGTTTGGCATCCCATATTTTCTGAATTTGTAGCTCCTTCTTTCTCTAAGTGTTTCCTCCAACACCATCTTCTTTTTGCTCATCTTGTTCTTTCATCATATCTTCCCACTCTGCCTTCTCTCTTCCAGTTTGACTGCCTGTGTATGGCAGGCAATGGGCTCTGTACAACTCCTAATGCCATCCTACCCCTTCATGCCTGAGCCTCCCACTTGGAAGGCAGGCTGCTTGTGCAAACAGTGCACTGAACCAGAAACATTTAATTGGTATGAATTGTGCAAACAATGATATCAAATGCAAAGGGAGATAAGAATAGAAATCAAAAGCAAACAGATTGCACGAGCAAACTGGAAAAGTATATGAAACCAACTGAAGTAAAAAATCAAAAAAGGGTCACACATTAAAGGAAAATAACAGCACCAAAGATGCATAAAATATTGAAAAAAGTCATAAAATACTAAACAAGTGTAAAAGACAAGCAACTGTGTAGGCAGTGGCCATTATCACAGTGCAGATATTCTGTAAAGTTGAGAAAACACAGGTGGTAACATTCACAGTACTATAAAACTTCAGAAGTAAATCAAAAGGTGCAAAATATACAAGCTTATGCCAATACTTAAAATAGTGACCACCATTGACTGTGACAGCAGCCAGCTAAACTGCTTCTGCAGGAAACTATTGCTCCAGCAAGAGCAGAGAGGGCTGAGGGCAAAGTGCAAGGGCTGGAGGGTGACACACAGGCTGCATGGCTGGAGGGTGGCTGCTGTGGCTGGAGTCCCAGATGACCTTTTGCGCAGGTGGCTTTGGCCGCTGGGATGTGGGAGAGGGTGGGAGATGCGCTGGTGTTCCTGTTGTGCAGGGAGCAGACCAGTGGCCCGCAGGGAAGGGTGCTGGAGCTCAGGTGAGCACCTAAGTGAAAAGTAGGCTAACCTGAATAGCCACCTGGAGGGCACACTCCCGTGACAGAGCAGGCATGTAGTTGGTGTGATAGAAGAAGAATTGGCTAGGTGTGATATTGCTGGCCTGATCCTTCTCTTCAACCCAAGAGAGCCCTGGAGATGCTGGGAAAATCCCTGATGCATTAACACACCGCTTTACTCTGCAGGGCACTCCTTTGTTAGGCATTCTTGTACCTCCTCCTCTCTTGCAGCCGGAGTCTTCAACAGACAAGGAGAGCATCTCCTTTCCCACCTTCCTCCTCTGTTGAAGCAGCTGCCTTGTTGAGTTCTGGTGAGCACTGGCTTACTCTTGACTTGTGGGCCAAACTGATCTGCTGGGCAGGCAGACCTCCAGCCTGCTTCTGCCCTGGGGACTTCTGCTCCTTCCCTCCTCTTCTTGCCTGGAGTACATGAGTGGAACCACAATGCACTGTTGTACAATGTTTCTATTGTCCTATCCTCTGCATCCAAATTTAAGCATAATCAGCCACAGGGAGATCCATTTTTGTGTCATTAAGTAGAATAGCATAAACCATGTAGCTTTTAAGTTTGGAAAGACTTTGCCCCAAAGATAAAGACATCATTTCAGATCATGGCAGAGTAATATGTTTCCCCTGGCTTGAAATGCTGATGAGAAGTAGCGGTAAACTAGAGTGGGTAAATCTGATGAACATAAAAGTGAGCAAATTCTGTTGTTCAGACCTGGGGTGGTGATAAACTCTGTGTACTTGTGTATGCCTTTGATACTACAGCAAGGAAGGTACAAAGCTCCAGCTATGAACTAGGAAGCCTGTGCTTGGCTGCTCTGCTTTCCTGTCCAAGAATGGATTGGCAATATTGTGCATTTTTTTCTATACTTTTTTTCTAATTCCACTAGAATTTTAAAAATGCGGAAAACGTAAGTACATGGAAACAATTTAACCAGTCTTCTCTCCAAGGTAAGAATAAAAAAAAAAAAAAAAAAGGAAATATTGTTTTTTGCTGGAAGGAAAAGTGAAGATTTAAGCCTCTACTCCCCCCGCCCTTGTAAAGACTTGGTATCCATTGTTAGATTTAGTTCTTCTTAATACTAGGTACTCATCTCAGTTTACTCAGTTTTATGTCTACCATAATTTAGCAATAACAAGATACAAAACACAGATGGAATATTATGTCTAAACAAAATATATTTATATTTGCACTGCGTTACAAAACCTCCTTCTAATATAAATGCCTTGCTATTTCCATTCTGCTGTGTTTGATTTTCAGTATTAAACTGTTCCTGTGATTCATTAATACCATGTCCAAAATATATTCCAGCTAAAATGTTTAGGAGTACTTTAATGATATATGTTAGTTTATATAGCCATATCTTGAACACAAGAATAGTAACTACTTAGTCTCGAGGTGTGTAAAGATCCAAGAGAAATTACCTACAGTACCTGTAATTGGAGTTCTCTTAAAGGTCATAACCCTCTATAGATCCACACTTACCCTCCTTCCTCCTCTCGGGATTTGGAATACATTAGGCTTAGGATGGATTGTTTAGTTCTCTTTAGACCATAAAGAAACTGATGAAGAGTAAGTCACATGGTGCTCCCTGTAAGGCGTGTGTATAACTTAGCACATATAAGTCAGCCTGACAGATGAGCAGAAATAAGCTTTCCAGTAACATGATTCAAATATTGCACTAAAAGTAATCATGATCTTCAAGTTATTTCAATCATATAACAAGAGTTTAATTTCCTTCTACTGTTATAGCATCTGCCAAGCTTTTTCTTTTGAGGATATGAGAGCTGGCTTGGCTAATAAACAATACCACTCTTTTTAACATAGACATTGAACAAACTACACCCACCCCCCCCCCCAAAAAAAAAAATTTTTTTAATAAAAAGATAATAAAAAAAATACTGCAGAAACTTCTGGTTTTCAGCTCTGACATTGGTGCAACTTTCTTTATCATCCCAGATGGGGATTTCATGCTTTCTATGCAAAAGATTTCTACTTCACCTTACCTGTCCAATACTGAGTGCATGAATATTAAGGGCTGGTTTGAAGTTATAGATTTCAGTGTAGATGGCAGTTGCTGTATTATAACTGATTTCATCCTGAATATATAAAAATGCTGACTTTTTCACAAAGATTCCCCCCCTCCCCTTTGTTATATTTTCAGTTATTTATTTCAGCATCACATAGTATTAAAATGCCTCCATAGAAAAGGTCACTCTTTTTCCTTTCAAAACATTTCTTTGTGGTTTCTGTTCCCAGAGGTACACATAGAATCAACAATCGATAAGAGAACATCACATAACGCTCTGACTTACCTTTGAGGAATATCATTTAGGTCAACACATTTTATCAGGGAAAGACTTTTACAGCCAATCATTTTCTTTTTAATGACATTTTCTAATCACTAGGTAAATTTTCCTCGAATAGCAATAATACAGCTCAGTTATTTGGTTTGATGCATTTTAACAGGAAAAAAGCCCTTAAAGACTTCATTTTGATAAATCCTCTTTTCCTGATTGCAGCCTGTGTTTTATGAATTGAAGTGCTCCCTTGTTATAATTCTGAGCATTCCTGGAATGGATAGAGACTTGGTATCCTAAAGGATGGCTTAGTAAATTTCCACTGCACCTCATAACCAGTAGGACACTAACAGAATCCTACCAGTGGTATCCTGAATTCTCGTACCATCTTTGGAATCTTGAATTTTAGTGGAGAAAGCCAAATCCATACAGTTCTGCTATTTAAGATCAAGTACATCTCTTTAGAAACACTGTTCAAAGTTCAGGAAGGCTTTCAGATGATGGTGATGTATCTTTCAAAGCTGTCACAAAAGAACATAGAAAAGCTTTTTCAAAAGGCATGGTTGTGAGTTGCTGTGAACAAGGTCACTGTTCATAGGCCACTCTGAAAAACAAATCTAAATGCCACATAAAATAGTTAACCGTATCACTTTCTCAGTTTACTGGAAGCCATAGAAGAGACAGAAATGTTGTGGTTTTGGAATCATATTTGTCATGAGGAAATGTATCGAGTTTATCGATTTCAATGTAATAGGAAAAATAATTTTAAAATACGCATTCATCAATCACTGTAGTACTTGGCAATTTCTATAATCTAACTCCCGCTTTCCAGTGTGATATGAACAAACATTGCTCTCCATGGAGACGTATATGAAAGCCATTTAAGAAAATTCCATCTTTACAAACTATCTGCTGAGTTTCTGTATTGCAGACAAAAAGCTTTGTTGAAATAACATCATGGTTGCATAGTTCATCATGCCCTCAAAAGACTGATTATGCCAGTTGTGGGGCTGTCCAACCAGTCATGTGCATTATGATCACATATTTTTCACTGGTTCATTTCGTTATTCAGTACAGAGAAAGAAAGTATGTTCAATATTTTATTTTCTCTTAATTATTCAGAGCATAGCCCTATGCTTAGGATACATTCTTCACATCTTCACATCTTCACTTCTTCACAACCATTTAAAAAAGGTTAATTGCATCATGAACAATTACATGCCTATGCCAATTACCAGCTTATGCAAAGGATGTAAAGAAACTCTAATACAGAGTGTTATGTTTGCTACATTTACATCAGTCTTTGAGAAAGAATGCAGTCAGTTAATGGAAGAAAAGATTAAGGATGCCGGATGCCACAAACAAAAAGGATACTAGCTGTCAACACTTGGTTGTGCAGTAGGACAGGTAAGAGAAAGGATGCTAGATTTAGTTCTGGAAGGCCAGCTTGTGCTGTCCTTGTGAAGGAATTGCACAAAGGAACAGGATTGCCCTAGCAGCACAGAGCACTGGTTGATCACATACCCAGATGTAACTCCAAACTTCACCTCGTGACTGGCTACTCCACTGAGCCTGTGCTCTGCTAAGCATAAGCTTGAAGACCCTAAAAGTTACTGTATTTACTTGTGTTGCTAGTAAAACCTTACTGCCTGAGAAGCTTACTTTCCTGCTTTATTTTTCATTGTGGAAACTTGCTCAGAGACCTTATATTGTGGCATCTCTGTGCTTTGACACCCAGGCCTAGTTTACAGGTTTGAATAAGTCCAATATGCTCACCCAGTAGCTGGTTGATTGCCAGGCAGAAGTAGAGGGGATGACTCAACAAGATTTGCAGAGTAATCAAGAGAGAAACAACCTGTGACAATTGATCTGCAACATTGCTTTTTGCTTCAAAAATTATCTTAAATAGCCTGCTGATGGTATGGGTAAAGAAAAATTACTTGTACCACAGTGACTGAGCTTCCTTTTCTTCAGTTCCACATGCCACAAGTTCATGGTGCAGGCTACCTGTGTAATGGTTAGTGCTACTGTAAGGCATTCTGTGCTATATCTAAGTGAGATTAACAGTGCTCTTCTGGCAATAACTAACCTGTTAATTAAAGTTGGATACAATATCTGACATAACACATTTAAGAAAATTGGAAGAGGCACCAGAAATTGTCTAGACCAGGGAAATAGGTTTGATGCCATTGCTAGTGCTGTTAGGGTCACTGTAGATTTCTCTTAACTGAATTCAGCTGGAAATCAGAAGAAAATCATAGGAATCAGTTGAGAAGATTATAGCCACCTAGAGACATGCAGCAAGGAGCCTCTAAGAAGAGGTTCAAACATTATCTGGTGTCTTTTACAAGTATGTTTACTATGAGCATTCCCTTTCTGAAGAAATAGATAGCAAAGGATGGATGGACTGATGGATGGATATTATAATGGACCTCTCTGGTCAGTCAGATAGCTTCTGTGAAAAGAGGTTTTCCAGGCAGACTTTTGGAAGATGCAAATCAAATGAAGTTACCAACCTGACTGTTTACCTGTTACAGGAAGGATGAGCAAGTGCCTTTTTCCTCAGTGCTGTGTGCATATGCATCATGGTCTGCACTGGGAAACCATACAGAGAAGTGAGAACATGCAGGCCAGTTTTCTGACCCAGAGTTTGGGGATATATATGTGGAAGTCCAAAGTGTTTGATCGCTTGTGTCTGAAGACAGCTCAAGGGCATGCCCGAGCCTGTCTGAAGAATGAAGAAAGGATGAGAATAAACCTGGTGCACCTTTCTGTCTACACAGTTTAAACTATGCCTCTCCCTGCTGGGACCTGTTCTAAACTCTGTAACTTCTGATGGAGAAAGGCAATTATTCAAGAAGACTAAGCATTGCAGAAATGGTAGTGATGAAGGACTGCTTCAGTTTTTCTTCACTTTTATCACTTTTCCTGTTCTATGGAGATGGGCAATGGCACGATCATCTCAGAGAAAGGTTTTCTGTTACTGGCTGCCTGGGTTAAGTCTGTAGAAGACAGAAAGGAGGCACAGTAAAAAGAGAGAAGATGCCTTGAAAAGGAGTGCTTCCCCTCCTGATGCAGATGTAATTTAAGAAGCAAATACAGAAATTATCATGTGTGGCAAAAGGCACTCCAGAGCAGAAAAAATTTTGCCCTGTGTGAAAATGTGATTCCTCGTGATCAGAGAATGACAAACTACAGAGTACAGATTTTTTATTTATTTATTTTTTTAAAGGTTATATTTTTTAAAGCATACTCTGTTGGACATAATGTCTAGGACAAATAGCTCTGGATTTGTACCATGAACAGAATCAGCCTGCAAAGGTGGCAGTAGTATGAAACTGGCATTGTAAGATATGCTGTCATAAGTGATTCAGCTCTGTTTACAAGATAAATCTTATTTTCATGCAAACCAGACTGCAGACAACCCTATTGTGTTCTAAGGCTAAAATGATGCAAGGGAAAAATATGTGTCATATTGATAACTTGGTGCTGTGTTGATGGGCTATAAAATATTCAACTAAATGTGGTTGAAAAGTGGCTTGAAAAATGCCACCCCGAGACACAATTCTTTGTTGCTCTAGGAACTTTAACATAGTTTGTTTATTGTGGGCAAAGAACATAAGGGAAGTACAATGACAGCATCAAATTAGTCTGGAAATATTTGTGTTAGCATAAAGGATCCCTTGCCCTCCGCCCAACAATGTGTCTGCCTCCTCAATCTGGCCTCTTAAAAGATGATCAGAATTGTATTTGGTGCATTCCACCTTGTGAAGTTAAACAAGTCTAAAGAAAACTGCTCCAGCATCTGTCTTCTTTCAAGCAGATTGTCAACAAAAGGAGGGGGGAAGGGAATGAGGGGAAACTTTGCAAGGATGTTTTAAACCCTCCAGATAAACTGTCGCTTTGAGCCTTGACAGCTCAAGAACTTGACACATGCATCTGCTCCCTGGAGGCCGTCCTCTGCATGCTTGGCAAGCTGATCACGGCTGGTGAGCTGTGACGCCACAGTGCTTGCCTGACCTGACATAATGGGCAGCTATTTACTGCAAACAAGGTAGATGGAAGAACATAGACTTAAATGATGCTCTGGTGTAAGAAAGAATCCACCAGGGCCCCCAGTCAATCTCTTCAGGGCTTTTTTTTTTTTTTTTTTCCCCTTTCCTTTCTTCTCCTTCTTTTTCTGGGATCATTTATTCTTTCCCCAAGGAGCAGGTGACTGCAGCACAGTACTAAACCTCCCCTCCCTGGATCAATAGAGTGGGTTAAAGAACAATTGCAGGACAATAAACAGAAAGAGAAAATGAACTTTGGCTAACCACACCAACAGTTCGTTCTGCTGGTTTTTCATCTATTACTGTGAAAAGTAAAAACACAAGCCCCTGGAGGGCCTGCAAGAATGTTGTCAGCTTCATTCCAACGTGCAAGCACAATCACACTTGATAGGTGAAGAGCAGGTGTCAAAAGCTAGAGTGAACGCTACAAATATTGTGTCTATTACATGAATCTAGCTGCATCTGGTGTCAAGTATTTCTTGCACACCATGCTTTCATTCAGCTATGAATGTGTTAAGGAAGATATGCCCTACTTTTCTGCTTCCCACTGTGGCAAGCAAGGCAGCAAGTTCAAGCAAACCCTGGCTTTTTCTTTTAGCATGCCAGCTGCATAGTACAGGCAGCATTCTCCACTGATGAAAACCACTATCAACATTGACCCAATATGCTGGTTTAAGTCAGCTGAAAAAGTCATCCTGCTCAGTAAATGTAAGCATAGACATGAACATGGTGATTAAACAAAGTTTAGATCTATGTGACATTGGTATAGCTTCAGCAAAAACAGAAGGCTAAGACAACCCACTGAAAGGCTGAACTTCACTGTATGTTTCCTGACCCTTCTCTGTTTTCTATGATGTTACTGAATTTCATTGTTCTGCCTAAATTATTTTGGTTTTCAGAATAAGTTTATTACAAAAGCGTCAAGAGATTAGTACTGCTCTTTCATTTATTTACTAAAGAAGGTTCTGATCTTACAGTCAACTTGGGCAACTGCTTGCATTCATATAAGGCCCATTAACTTTAATATATTTGCAGATATGTACAAGCACCTGCTTTGGCTATAAATGAAAAAGCAGAATTGAACTGCTCTGATCTACTGCAGTCTTTATATTCTACAATACATGGAATTTTGTACTGCAAGTATGTTTATTTCAGAATATTTAACCCAAGACGTCATCAGAAGTAGTGCACTTCCATTATAATCTCCACTGGCACATAATGTTTTACAAATGTTACTCTTTAAAATATTTATTACTTTGATGAAGTGTCCAGACCTAGATCCTTTGAAGCCTTTTTAAAATCTTGAGCTAATGCTTATAATTTAGATTGTAATTATGAAGTAGGGAAGGGCACTGCTTACTGATAAACTCTATTTGAAAAGCCTAATTACACAGGCATCTCAATAGTGGGCATATTTAAAAAACCAGCTCCCATGACATCTACTGCAAGACAGCTGAGTCTAGGACCTCATTCAGCTGTGCTGTGGATGGGAAACTGAAGAACTGATGCAATGGTGGCTTCGTGCCATAACCTGGATATATGCCATAAGGCACTAACAACTCAATGTGCACCTAAGGTACAGCCGCTCCCTGTTTATATCTTGACATAAACCCTCTGCTTATTTTACACCTCAGTTTCAGTGGGTGTTAGCCAGGATTCCTGTGTATCTTAAGACAAAATTTACCTACTGAAGACCTAGAAGGAGTAGCACAAAATACTGTGAATTCATTTGGCATGTGCACATAGATTAGGTACACCTCTGTGCGTGAAGAGCTGGTCTCTGCACGTGCGACACACAGTACAAGCTCATCAAATCAGTCTAAAAGAGAACTACAGCTTTTCCATTCCTGCAAATCTGACTAGAAGATAAATGGACAAATCTGGCTTTGCACAAACACCAAACCCACACTTGCATTTACACACAGATAAAGCAACACTGGCAGACAATTGTAGATAGACTTGTATTTATCTAACATGCAACCATCATCCATCTGCATGTAGGTATGGCATATGTACTATATGCATCCAAGGGATGGTATCAAGGGGCATGCAAATAATGGTTTGAAAATAAAAAATATTGTTTGATCAGAAGCTATATTATATATGACTAATCATGAAGGGACTATCAGCCATATGAGGCTGTATCCCTCGGTACTACAGTGAAGAATCACAGGTGTATTTTTTATACATCCATTGCTGCCTGTACTTTTGTTGCAATTATTGTGATACAGCTGAAGCATACACTGAAAACCCCTTGAATAAACGTCATGTTTTTCCAGGTCTTCTTTGAAGTGATTAGTATACTTCAAGAAGAATAATAGATAACAAAGCATGGATTTTTTTCAATAGATGGATCGTGAATTGAATGAGCTGTAACATGCATTAGTGAGCTTTCCTAAAAGCATCACAGCTCCCACAAATGACAGCTTATGGAACACTTTGGGAAACATTTTTGGGAAACATTTTGCTTTGAATGAATTCAGTTTTCCTTCCAATTTTTAGCATAAGGATTTCCACTTGTTTAAGGACTTAACTAATTACCATGCAGGTAAGAAAAGATAACTGAAAAAATGGTAATGAAGTTTAAGTTAGGATGTCCACTGCCTCAACAAAAAGTAACACTATTTGCCTTTTTTGGTTTTTTTTGGGTTTTGATTGAAAGTAGAACCCGTTCCACTATGAAGAGACAGCAGATTCTAGAGCCACATTTCCTTCTACAAAGATTTTATCTTTGTAGCACTGAGGAGTATTTCCAACTTCATAATGAAACACAGAAAGGATGTTGACTCCAGACTTACCCATCATTGCCAATGTTTTCCACGCTGCCATAATAATATTGGGAGAATTAACCAGAAGATCAAAAGCATCTGAAAGGGGAAGTGTCTGTACATTTGTTTCCCACTGTTTGCACTAACATGGTGGAGTTATTTCAGTTTCAGGAACGTCTGAAAATAACTGCCTCTCGAGGACATAACATACAAGGGCTGTTTAGAACAAAAAATCTCCCACTGAAATGGAACAAAGCATCCACTGACAGATTTTTTCAGTGATGCCAGGCCATGCTTCTACTTGTTGTGACACAACACATGACAGAAACATAAATCAATATACGTATGATCAAACTTCTGAAGGATTAATTAGCAAGGTCAACTCCAGGGTGCCACCAATACTTTCAAAAGGATCTGAAAGGGATTTGTAAGGGAAAAAATTAATAAAAATTTTTCTAAACCCCATTTTGCCTATGTATGTCCAAATCATCCTTTCTGTATAGGTTCTTGTCACTGGCAGGCCTGTGCTGCTGGACCTCCAGGGGACTTCACAGCCACGTTACCACTTTTACAGCACCTTGCAACAAATCCACAATTCCAGCCATGTGGTGCTTTCCCTGGGTACAGAAAACAGCTGATTCTGTTTACATATTTTAGAAGATACCCCCTCAGTTACAAGGACAGTAATATACCTACTCCCTAGAAGAACCAGCCACTTGAAGTAGAAATACATTTCAAAGGACAGGGCTTTACACTGTTTCCAGAAGAACTGAGTTCCAGTTTTGATTCAGCAGTTTGTATGTATGCTGTCCCAAGGAATTTGCCTCTTTGTGTCATGCATGCTCTATCTGAACATGAACGATATGTTGTATATTCTTAAACATTACAGAAGTGTGACTGAAAGTTTACTGAAATTAATGGTATTCAAATGCTTTAGATGAACTTGACATCAAAATTAATGCTGCCCATCAGGCAGTTTCTGTTTAATTAGGTGAATACAAGGTGCTGAATTTTGGCTTCCTCATAATTCTGCAAGTTCCCACATGAGCAAGAAAATCTCATCTTCACAAATGTGACACATTTCATTGTGCGAGGCTCCAGGCTCAAGCCTGTACCCCAGTATGTTATTGCATGCAGAGAGCCTTCAGTGCCATTGACAGTCACTGAGAAACTTCTGCCTCCTTTGATCCCTGTGATCCCTGTGATCTCACGTGGCCTGTGCAGCTCAAAGGGGTGTCTGGTACCCTTTGACTAGAGTGTGGAGGAGTGCTGAGGAGCTGAAACGTTTCAGTTGTCCCTGGGCTCCATTTTACAGTCTTGGCACATCCTTCAGTGAGGAATACCATGTTGTTTTCCCTTAAGCCACTAATCAAAGCAGACTCTTAAGCCACTAATCAAAGCAGGCTAAGTACAGTAACTGTCCATACAATCTCAGAACAGGCAGAACACTTACACATACAAAACATAAAGCTGCAGAATCAGGAACAGCAATCGTGCTTACACTAAGGTTATGTCAAGAGTGTACCTTTCCATCATTCAGATAACTTGCTGTTCCCTCCCTCCTCCCTTCTTTATTTGCTGAAGTGTGAAACCTTTAACCCTCTTACTTGACCTTATAATAAAGTCCTCCTAATAAAACCAAAGGTTTTCCTTTCCATAGGTATGCAAACATATCATTCTTTATACTAGGGGTATGCACTAGTTGGTAGACGACTCTGTCCTTCAGTGAAGTGTGGAACTCATAGGTCTCCCTTTGATAGCTACTTGGCATTCTTCAAGCAGGAATGCATCTTGGACTGCCTTTTCATTGCCATCAGCTTGTACACTAAATGTACGCAATACAAATACCTATACAGGCTAATGGTATGCAGTTTATTACTGGCTTATTAAATCACAGAATCATAGACTCATTCAGGTAGGATCCTGTAGGATCATGAAGTCCAACCATTAACCCAGGACTGCCAAGTCCACCACTAAATCATGTCCCTAAGCACCACATCTACGACTTTTTTAAACACCATCAGGGATGGTGATTCCACCATGTCCCTGAGCAGCCTGTTCCAGTGCTTGACCACCCTTTCTGTGAAGGAATTTTTCGTAATAACCAAACTAAACCTCCCCTGGTGTAACTTGAGGCCATTCCCTCTTGTCCTGTCACTTGTTACCTGGGAGAAGAGATGGACCCCCACTTGTTTACAGCCTCCTTGACTGAGACTAGAAATGATAACAGCCAAACCCTTTGAAGTGACCACAGGTTTATGTTGATGAATCTCTACTCTCCAAATGGGCAAACTGTATTAACAGGTACCAAAAGGAAAAAAAAAAAAAAAAAAAAGAAGAAAGAAAGAATTACGTACTCTTTGAGTGATTTATTAAGATAATTCTACACTGACATTGTTTAGCTTATTTTAGTATCTGCTTTCGATTGTCTACCACTTAATTTGCAAATATTTCCAACTGTTTTTTAGAGATACCTGCCCTTGCAGGAGTGACAACTGTTTCATGCATTGCATATGCACGCTGATCAGGGACACCAGGGCATCAAAGGAGAAAGTCTGTGAAGCTTGAAGTCAGAGGCAAAGAGTGGATTCTCTCTGTTGCACTTTTACTGGGGTATTGTGGAAATAATTGCGCAGTCAGAAAATACAAAAAGAGACAGTTTCCAGACTCTCATATGTTCAGTAAAACTCTTCCTTATTTTTGCTGCTGCACAATCAGACAAGCCCTGGCACCAAACTGTTCATTGCTTAGACAGGAGGATGACATCCCACAGCTACCACCAGCAAATGTCAGGCTCCATGCTGGCCAGATCCACCTTTACTAAAACAGCTTCTACAAGAGCCAGCTAGGACAAATTCCACCTTGTGTCCTACAGACTTGGTGTCATGATGTTTCCCCAAATCCAGCTACAGAAGAGTACTCCACATCAGAGAAGGAGGGGCAGCAAACCCATGACCAGGCAGCATTTCTTGTGAATCAATGTACCCTGAAGCATGTTGTGTGAGAAGTGGGTTAGAAATCTAGAGAACGGAGGTTGTACCTGGCTACAGTTCTGGCTAAAGAGGTGCCCCGCCTTCCCTGACTCACAGAGAAGAGCAGAGCTGAGACTCTTCCTTCTGGTTAACCTGGACTCCTCCTAGCCAGTTTACTTTTTTGTGGGTAACCTGTTCTTACGTAGCTTTCTGCACTGTGGTGGGAAAATATTGCTCTACTTTGCGCTGAGGATTTCAAGAAGAAGCAAGATACAAGCTCTTTTTGTGTCTCTTACCTTAAACTGCTATCATCATACACACTGTCAGTGCTACAGGAACAAGTTAATTCAGATCACTTGAACTGTGGGCACAAGTCTTTTATTTCTAGTTGCTAAAGCAAATATTTATGGGATAGACCCACCTATGGCAATAATTACTTATGAAAAAAATCAACAAACCCAACTTGGGTTTTGTGAATTTGCCTGAATTTTCTTCAGGAAGCATTGTATCTGGATGAGATCTTTGGGGACAACCTTCTCTGGGCAATGCCCCTTTCTTATGTGTAGGTCTTAAACGAGTAATAGGTAATAGGATCCAGAAGAAGATGGTGGGACATTTCAAATCAAGTTTCTAATTAGGATTTAAACCCATGGAACCTGTTTATCACCCCAGCCTAGTAACCACAACTGCAGACAATGAGCAAATGAAGAGTATGAGTGGTTCAATGTTCACTCCACCTGTGTGTTTGTGGATGATACATATGCTCCCCCTAATGTTGATTCACAGGTGTGCTTACATTTTTGTGTCAAGGCCTCAGAATCTCTCCTTTAGAAGTCTGGACTGTTACAAACACCCTTTTTAGCCACCTCCTTTGAATGAAGTTCAGAAGCAAGTAACTGACATTAGTATTGGTGTCTTTTCAGAAGAACTAAGATTATGATTATGCAATTAACATACTAAGCCAACTCCAGAGATTATGTCCTTTAGGACACTGACTGATTGATGTCTGTGTTAGCCCAGATCAAGCATCTGTATTCAAAGGCAAAGCCACGCTTGTGTTCCCACAGTCCTGCTTCTCTGCACTCAGTCATGTGCATGTGGGGACATCTCCTTTGTGCTGGGACTACAGAGTCCTCTGTGAAAAGGTGTGAAGCAGAATAATAAATGTTTGTGTGATTTTGTCAGTGTTCTTACAGAAAGGAACAGGGTGGTTTGTACACCCTACCTCAAATCCAGGGATCACCCACAATTTTACTCTACAGAGCTGGAAGCCAGACACCTATTTATGGTAACTAACCATGGGAATCAAAATCCACCGACCTCCTCTATCACCTCATTCTGGAAATTAAGCTTCCAATGTGAATCTGGAGATACTTTAAATTTAGGGAACAACCAGATTAGCATTAATTAAATATGCCCTTTGAGTTGATGTGAGGCACCGGTACATCTGGAGGGCTTCAACACGAGGGGAAAAAATGGAACAGAAAAGTCAAGGTGGGGACATGGGTGTCCTGAGTAAAAGTCTGTCCCAAGGCAACACCCCTTGTTTATCCTGTAATAATCTCCAGCCATGACTCCTGGGTCCCATGCACTTGGTTTGCAGGTATTTAAACCTTCATTTTACTTTCTTACTGGCTGCATTCCTACCGCTTACACAGAAGCAGAGTTTGTGCTAATACCCAGATACCTAAAAAAAAAAAAAAAAAAAAAAAAAGAAAGAAGGAAAAAAAAAGTGTAGTGATCAGTATCCATCATCTTTCCTACTGCCTTGTCACTACATCAATTAATACAATTGAGCAAAAAATGTCACAAGCCCAGTGGAAAAACCTTTACACAGCCTTTCAGGGGGAAGTTTACTTCCAGCTTTTTTCCCTTGCATTAGCTCCTGTCATCCACAAAACAACAGAACCCAGTGGTGTCAATTATATTTGATTGACTGAGTAAAGCACACACACAAATAAGCGAAAACAATGGACACAAAAATCTATATATGACTCCCCTTGTCAGTGAGAATGCCTGTCTTCTCCATTTTCATGCTGCACGGTGTCCTGCTGCTACAGGCTTAAATGTTTCCTTCAGCCCCCAAACTATCACCAATTAAGTTAGCAGGGTCTTCAAAGGTGTCAAATGACTCCCTGGGCAATTGGCTGTAACTGCTGTTCAATAAATGAGGTCTAATTTATCAGTTTAACTTCACTTTTAAAAACCTAATGTCTCCTGGTACCGTGTGCCATTTGCCCAGCATGTGAAGAGATGCCTGCCACGTCGCATTTCAAAAGTTGTATGAGCTCTTGTTAACAATCACGTTTTGTCTGTCATAGCTTTACTCTCCTTTTGAAAGATGTAGTTGAATAAAATATACTTGAGCAGTATGGAATTGCATACTGTGGTACCTCAATAAACCATTCCTAGAAAAACAGTAACAAGAATTAAACACATCTCAGTGCTGGTTTTGTTATGGGAGGGTTTGATTTCACCTTAAAATATAGCCCTTTGTTACCTTTCCTGCAATCCTTTTACTTAGACCCTGTGTGGAAACAGTGGGAACTAACTTACTGGGGCTTTTTAAAGTGTTGGAGATGCAGGAAATCTGTGGCCAGCATAGGAGATGTTCTGGCAGAGGATACATGGTTCAGGGAACAAGGTGCAGGGCAGGGTTGTAGCTCACCATCAGCACTCTAACAATATCAAGCAGACGCAGAACCAAAAGGTCACAAAGGTAGGATATAAATGTAGAGGAAAATTATTAAACTATATAGGAAGCAAAACTGGGCCTCAAGAAAAACAGACTGCAAAATATTTATGACTAAAACCCATTTGTCCTGCCATGCAATTAACCTAATTTGTGTGTGTCCTGGGAAGCAAGTAGATGGAATGGAGAGATGTGGAAAACCAAGGGTGGAAAAGACAACACAGAATTAGTGGATATAAATTTATGTCACAGAAAAATAGTACCTTTTTGGCATTAAAAGATACACAATCTGCTTTCAATACAGACAAGACTTGTGCTAGGAACAAATCTTTTCACATATATCAAGATTAATACACATCAGTAATAATGGAAATTCTGGTAACACAGGCGGATTCAGGTGCATATTTGAGTAATACTGAAGTGTTACTTTAATGCTGGGGTTTTTTGTTTTTCTTTTAATATGGGTCCCAAGCTGCTCAGTGAGGCAAAGACATTCTCATATGAGCTTCTGTTTCACTGCAAAAAAAGAAAAATAATTCAATTTATCCTACCCGATACAGGATTTTAAATCTACAGAAAGGTCTTTCTTGCAGGTGAAATAATCTCACCCACCCCACCCCACCCGCCACTACGTTGTGTGCTGGTCACACCACGGGACAAAGGTTCGTATATCCCCTGTGTAACCTCCCTGATTGCCTTCCTCTCTTTTGATCCACAGTTATCTGCAACACATCTACTCCTAAGCTGGAACTGTTCTCTCACATAACTTCAGAATCTTAATTTAACATTGAGGTTCATTATGCCATTGATAGCAGAATTACACATAGGAAACATTTTAGCCTCTAAGCTTACAAACAGGGCAAGAAGGAACAGGCTAGCAAAAGCCAAGGACCCTGCATTTCCACATTCAGAAGGAAGATACTGTTGGGAAAGAGCTCTGAAAGACTCACCCTTGAAAAAAAAATGTTGAGAAGAGTCTGTGAGTGAAACTGAGAGATTTGTACACAAGTTACAAAATTAATGACAATTACAAGTCTGTACATAAAGATCCAGCTTCTGTAACATCAAGGGTGAGTTAAAAGAGTATAGGAACTCTCTCACCTTAAAGACATCTAAGGGACATGAGTAGAGCGGAATGACTTTGTAATCTACTCATCTTCCCTGAACAGTTTTCGCAACACCTTCAGACTTCATTTATCTTTGACAGACACTAAAACTTCACATGCCGCGTAATATCCCCATGAAGTCTCAGCAAGCCTTTGTACAATGTTGCTGTACAGTATTTCTGGTCTATCTTGTATCATCATTAGGTTTTCATCTGTGCATGACTGAGTACTGTATTGTGATCTCTGATCACTGCTGATTCTTTCCCTTTCTTATATCAAATACAAAGCTTCTCACCAGTAGCAGAGATTTTTACTGGTACCTATGTTATTAATCCAGTGTTTTTTATGATTAAGTTTCCTTTTGTTTCTGTTAGTGTAACCCTCACCATTATGTGGTTGTTTTTGTAGGACACTCAGATCCTCTTCTGCTGACGGTTTCTCTCAGCTCCGCACCTTGGACAACTGTCATAACTTTTGGGGCAAATATTGTTAATAATATCACACTCTATGGCAACCTCTCAGACTGTCCCTGTAGCCTCAGAGCAGGTTTTTAATCCCCTGCTCAAATGAACCTGCTACCACCTCATTTTGAGCCAATTACCACAGACTTCATGGTTCTTGTATTAATCTCTACCTTAACTGATGATTTTCTGTGTTAGATGCTTTACTGAAGTCCAGGTAGCTTTGTTTCACCTTCTCCGCAAAATTGATTACTGGAGAATAGTATTGAACTTTGGGAGAGTAAGTTGCTTGGATCACTTGTTTTCTCTTAACTATAAACAGCTAATTATGAACCTGTGAGGCTGGTTGTGGTATCACGGTTTTCTTACAAACCTCTACTGCCTGACTTGTGAATTTATATGCCAGAGGTTTCACAATTGTCAGATAGAGATTATTTGCTCCCTCTATTTTAAACTCACATTAAACTCAAAGACTGAAATGTAAATTTGAATTTTACTGCTATCTCACTCCATGTGCCTTTGTATTGTGTCAATACTTCCATCCTTAATTTTGTTCTTACTAATAAGGAGGAACAATAAGAAAAAAACCATCTTCTTTAGTTTCACTGTGTAGTAGTTTCCTGGGCACAGTGGAATGCAACTGACACAAGAGGTTATCTCTGCAGAAGGAAATATGACCCTCAGGTATCCAAAATAGGCAAAAGTAGTGCCTTCCAAACGAAGGCAGTGGTAGAACAGATTCTAGATTTAGTTACAGGCGAGCATGGCAATATTAAGCCCCATGTGGTGATTCCAGTTTTAGAAATAAGACACACACCCAGGGATAACAAGTCTGTGATTATCCTGCCCATTTCTGGGATTGACAGGATAGGTAGAAATGTTCTGGCATCACAGCTATTGCCTCTATAGGTGTGTGATCATCCAGCAGCTTTGTGAAACTGTAAAGAATCTGTGCTGTTGCTCCAGTTAATGGTTCAAAAGAAGAAACCCTAAAACTTATGTGTTTTAAAAAGGAATGCAAAAATTAAACAAACTAAGGGAATAACCCCCCAAACATAGATTTATCTAAAATTTGATTGTACTCAGCCTGAACCAGACACAGTTTTCAATTATTCAGTGAGCAGCTGAGATGGTGCTATTTACATTAAAGGTGGGTAATAAAGTTTATACCCATGCTGTCCTTGTAAAACAACAACAAAATGTAGCTGTACACTACCCACTCTGAAATCTAGTGTGGGAAGGCAAACACCAGAAAACCGAACATTAATAAATTCAAATAGGCAGTTATTTGGACAACATAAACAAACAGCAACAGGAACAGGAGTATCTAGCTGCAACATCAATTTTGGATTAAAAAAAAAAAGATGTTCAGAAGTATCTATATATAGTGAAGTAATTTTCATCCATCACCTCTCTGAATCCTAGATAGGTGGCTGACTAAGTTCCTACTGTTTCCTGACAAACTTCTCCAGCAAAGACTTGACAGGCAGGTGTAGTTCTTCCTTGATCTCTGGGAGAGAAATGATGCTACCATGTAACAGCAAACAGTGCGGTCTCTATCTGAAAAACATGACTCATACCACAAAACAATGACATGCAAAAAAACAACCTGAGTGTCTTTTTTTGTCTTCTTTTTTTTTTCTCTTTCCTATCTGCCTATGGTCTATTCAAGTTTTGTTTGGAGCCCATTTTGCTTTGCTGAGCCCGTGATTAAATCTATAATGGTGCCCAGGTGAGGCTACCTTTGCTCAGAACTGGAGCAGGGCAAGGAAACCTCCTCTGCATGAATGGAGAAGAGGCACAGTGCCAACAGTGACAAGGTAGGTAGCAGACATCTTAGTGAGGGATTAAAACTACTCGTAGACTCCAGGTAGTAGCAAAAGCCATCATAGCAATGGTCTTCTGCTAGAAGCTTGAGAGGACTTGCTTGGTATTACCAGTGACACAGCCAGAACTGGACTGGTTTACTTGAAAAACATAGGTCCTATCTAGTGCACCTTTCAAACCCCAATTAAATTATTAAAGAATTCAGTGGTATTAAGATATTTTTGATCCTGATTTCTCAAAGTCAAAAGATGTGTTGCATTAACAAAACTGTGCAAGATTTTTTGCAGCTTGGATGATGCTTCCAAGAATTCCAGTGTTCCTAACATGTGACAAGTGTGATATTTGAAGTAAAATCAGAATAAATAATCATATCTGTCATCCTGTTATATGTACATAACCTGTCACACTCAGCTTAAAAGCTGTTAGTTAGCACACGTGAGGACTTATCCAAACTACATGACCCTTCTGACCTGCTTCCAACAACGTATCTTCTCCTTGCTTATTCCTGCCCTGCTTTTCCTCCAGCATGCCCCTGAACTCCTGTGTGATGGTTTTCAGAGGTAAGAAAGCACCTTTTTTCCTGTTAGCCTCATACTCTGTTACCAGCTGTGTTTCTGGCAGCCCTGGCTGTACGTCCTGCACCCGCCACTGTCATGTATCTGTTGGAATGACCCCTGTCCCGCTGGTAGCATCAGGAACGCAATTGGAAATGACCTTTCTTTAATGAACGACTACATACCTGTCATGCTGTGGGCTATTGCCCTCTGGAGTTCAAAGCTGGGATGAGAATTTTTGCAGTATCTTTCCAGCACAGGCAGAAGACTTGGCGATATTTCTTGATTTTCTCACCATGGACTGAGTTTACAGCTAAGCAGGAATTTTTCTGGCTTTCACGCAGCCGGGCCTAACTGTATAGAGGACACTGAAATATTTGCTCCTTGCAATCACACCTTATTGCTTCAGGGCCAAGCCAGCAGTGGCCCTAATCTTGGCTCATTACACCACTAATGCTTATCTTGACTTTAGAACTATTTCAAAGAAGTTTAGAAGTCTTTGGCATTTTCGGGCATCAGTGGTTGCTTGTTCCCACACATTACTATTATGGAAATTACTGATCTAGCTCTAATAGCAAGACTCAGCCACCGTGGAGGGGTGAGGGAAGATAAGAAACGCACACAACCTTTTGCAGCATGCTTTTATAGAAAAAGTATAGGAAATCAAGCTGAAAATAAAGTAAGAGCCCCTGAGGTTCTATTGTATTCTCTAGGAATTTGACAGTTCAGAGCCACAGGGTTTTGTTTGTGTTCAGAGCTGCTCACACAACTTAATTGGTAAAAGCTCTGATCTAGAAATACAAATTCAAGGAAGAGTAGGATTTTGGTTACTCCACTTGCTGGTGAAAGAGGAGAAAAAAGCATAAAGTGAAAAGAAAGGAAAATACAGGTAGCAGAGTTTATTGCAACCCTTGTGCTCAACTGCAGGTTGCTTCTGTGGTTTGCAGGGACTACAAGGAATCACTATGGGCTGCAGGATGAGCTGCCACCCACAGTGGATGTGCCAGGGAAATCAATGGAACACCAAGTCCTGTACATATTTCTTAGTGAGATATTTATGTCTGTGGTGTGTGCATTATGTTAAGCAGGAGCAAAGTAATGAAATGACACATTTTCCTGACATATTTTCCTTGCGCTGAATTTAGTGTAAATTAAGTAGGGTACAGACACAGAAGACTGATAACTGAAACATTTACTAAGGCAAACTAGGCTTCTGAACACCTTAAAGCTTCCTGCTTAAAATACTTACAGATGGATCCTGGTTTATCATATTTTCCTATGGCTTATGGAATCGTGCTCTGTATGTGTAATGTTTATATGCGTAATCCCTTATAACAGCATTTGAACCCTTGATCACATACAGCTACAGAAGGTGCAGGAAGAGTGACCTGAAAGAGGCCTAAGCCTCTTAATGTCTGATGAAAACAGGTGCCAAGGCAGGACACACAGACCGATAACATAATCTACAGGGAAAGTGGCTGTGCCAGACACTCTCCTTCTTGGACTACTAAGTAAATCAACCAGGAGATGCAAATCCATAGGAGATCAGACTCCTGAAGTTCTGGTCATCCTCAAATTACCTATGTTTAAGTAAAGGTTTTGTCAGAAAGTGCCACCCCTAGCTCAGGTTTAGAAAAACACTTGGAATATGCACAATATGGTTAACCAGATTTAGCTGCAGGCTGCCCTCCCAGACCTGGAGACGCATCCCCTCTCCTCCTTTTCACTGGATCTAGCTACCAGAACTAACCTTCACTTATTTTGGTAGGGTTGGCTGGTGGTGAGATGAGGCAATGTGCAGCCTGTGCTGTAAGGGGTCTGTGGAAGCGTGGGTGCCAGGGACACCAAATCTCTGGTGGTGTTCCTTCAGAGGAGCAATTCAGGCAGGGATCCTGCTGCCATTGGCATGTACAAGGGGCTCCACTGAACCAGATGAGGTCATTCACAAACAGGCAAGTCAGCAAGACGAAGATGTTTAAATGGTATTGGAAAATCTGTCCCTGAGAAGTCACTGATAAGGAATACTTCACTTGACAAGAGCAACATAATATAATCCTTGCTTTACTGTGGTGTCTAAATAAAATTGCAGGTGGCCGGTGTTGTTAGTACTGTTCCTAATGAAGATATACAGAGCTCTATTTTTGGAGAGTCTATAACAGGCCTCGTGACAGCCCGTGGAGATTTATACTGCAGGATGTCCTCAGATATCTACTGGTTTCCCTCCCGCAAAGGTATTCCACAGTCCTACAGACTTCGTTCTGATGCATCTCAGGAGAGAAGGCTGCTTATTAACTGGTCTAGCGTGAAGTATTAACTGATGGCCTTGCAATACGTTTTGTTATGCATTAAGCTTTATAAAGTCGCTTAAAAAATCAAACCCATGCCCATTTATTCTGAATTCTTAATAGATATTTTAGAAATAGTAACAGGAACATTTCTTGGCTTAACACCAAAAAAATCAGATTTTAAAGAAGCTGAAATACTAATCAATGATTCTTTAGGCTGGCTTCTTTTCTTGCTGCATTAAAAAAAGTTCTGCGAATGCTTGAATCCCCCAAAGTCTGTTGAAAAAATGAAATCTTCTTCTCCCAGACCACAGTGTGGTGAAATAAATTAGTATAATGATTTATGTTTACGGTTTTAGTCAATTCTGATAGAGATTATAGAGACAAAATGACAAACTGCCTTAGAGGTAAACTTAAATCATGTCAGCCAATCTTTAGTTTTTCCTTACTCTAATTGCTCCTCTTGTTCATTTATCTTCCTAGGCAATCTTTAGAAGAAATACTAGTTCAATCAGTGCATGTGCAAACCACCAGAGATAAAAAGTTTATCCTAATTTGTCTCACTAAATTGTAATGCCTCTAGTAAACAAATCTTAGTTTGAAAGGAAACCAAGAAAATCTGAATAAACACCCTCCATGAAATAATTTTTTCTGCTACATGCGGTATTGCTGATGGTTTATAAATTTTGCCTTTTGATGCAAGCAAAACAAAAACATATGCACAACATGTTTTTGCAGTTACCTGGAGTAATTGCTTTCAACTATTCATAGTAGCTTTTAAGCACAAGTAATACGGCAATATCACAGAAAAGTAATGCAAATAATTAAATGGCAGAATAAAATACTGTATAACAACTGTTGTGCAGTTTGTAACAAAAAGGTATTAACTTTAATTTCCCTTTCTATGATTTTGAAGCCAATACCGTTTTGCTGCTCACAGCATGCAGAATTTCTTAATTTGGTATAGCTTTATTGCTGTTAATCTTATCTTCCCCTCACTCAAGTCAACAGTTTTGCCACTCACTCTGAGACAAGTAGGTTCAATCCATTAAGCTCTGCCTCTGCAAATTATATTCTTTTTCAGCGGAAGTACTCAGCATGAAGCAGCATGCGAGTGTGTGAATCTTTGCAGAGTAGAGGCATAAGGCAATGAACGGTCACTGGGATGAAAGCATCCCTGGTGTAAATTAATTCAGACCATTCATTTGATTTCTGGAAAGTTAAGTTCCTTAAATGTAGACTACATTTTCTAAA
Source organism: Falco biarmicus (assembly GCF_023638135.1). NCBI lineage: Eukaryota > Metazoa > Chordata > Aves > Falconiformes > Falconidae > Falco > Falco biarmicus. Next base: position 20,949,470 of record NC_079311.1, on the reverse strand, counting down.
AAAAATCCACAGCTGTAATTCTCCAACAGCATGCAGTGGCTCATTTTTAGAGGACTATTTCAATGGCTATGCTTTTGTTGTCTTTCTAAAGCAAGCATCCTATCAATGGGAGAAATCTCATTAAAGGGAATTTTGCCCTTAGAAGGCTTTCAAGACCCGGACTTTCTGGGCATCTTAGATTAGAATCTGATCTCAATAGCTAGGTTTTCAAAATACATGTTGTGTCATTACTCATAACTAATCCAAGCAACTTGAATCAGACCATATATGTGAGAAAATGAGCATGTATTTTCAAAAGCTTGCTGGATTGGGCCTTAATCCTTCTTTTTTTGAAAATCACCAGGATCCTATCAGATTTTGTGTCTAGCAATTTTTGTTACACAGCACTGCATAAAGCTTGGTCCTGTGGCTTATGCTCTACAGGGAGGAGAGACATTTTTAAACAAAAAATTACAGCAGTGTCTATAATAAGGTCATTGGCTGAGATATCTTGTTGTTAGGCAGCATGCTTGCCAAATACATATGCACTGGTGGAAAATATGCTTTCTTTCTAATTAAGAAATTAGAGAGTAAAGATAAAAGTAAAGCATCTCCATTTCTGGACAACAGAGACATAACTCATGTCAGATGCTGCAATTCTTATCTCTTTCTCATTATGCACATTTATCATGGTCATTCATCTACTTATCAGGTCTGCATGATGTTACAAACATCAAAAAAACACAAACAGCCATAAGACCCCTAAAGGAGCGTGACTTTGGGCCTGACCTTTGAAAATATATCAAAAATATATCATGTTCTGTGTTGTAGACAACAAAAGATTAAAACTTTAAAGACAGGCCTGTAGTGTGTGTAGATATATATATATATATATATATATATGACAAATCTCTATTATCAACATATTTTTCATGGTTTATGTCTCTTTTTTGCTGTCCTGCATTTCTCATTGCCCTGCCTGGAGAGCCAACCTCTCAAATGTTTTAAATGGCCACAGTCCCCTGCTAAAGCTTGTTGCAGCTGGGGCAGTTTACACAAAATGAGGATCAAACCCTCACTCATTTCTGAAAAACAGTTGGTCTGGTCTGTGTCCTGCTGTTCCAGGGCTTTAAATGGACCTGACTATGGTCTCATGGCTTGTCTCTGCACCTCTGGGACAGCACAACTACACCGGTGAGAAAGCAGAAATGGGTCCTCTTCACACCACCTCAACACTGGTGGAAGCACAACAGGTTTTTTTTTGTGTGTGTCTTGCAGAGTCTTTACACAGAGGCTTGTAATGTGACTTCATGGATGACCTGATAAAAATAAAGGTTTCCCTCTGTTAACTTTGTCAAGTGATCAGCAGGTTCAATAACTCAGAACAATATCCTTTAAGAAAACCCAACTCCACTCCCAGAGCACGTTGACAGGCTAATTTTTATAGCTTTTCTTTGTAAGGATGGCTGTCAGAAGAGTGATACATAGAGTATAATTAGGAAATAGCACTTCGAGACCTGTTGGCTGCTGCTACTGCAACCTGGTGGAAAGCAGAGCAAGTGGTTGATCTCCAGCAAGCTGGTGTTCTTGCATCCATCTCATAGATCTTTTTGTCCAGCCCCTGGGAGAAATTAAAAGGGACTGAGGGCAGCCTGCCTCCTTACCCCATAAGACACAGGAAAGATGACACTGCATGGCAGAAATGACTGTAGCAGATAACTTCCCACCCTCTCTGGAGATGCTCCTTCCAGGTCCTTAGGGCTCACCTTGGGAGCTGGCAGCCAGGGGCACGAGCTAGGTATAGGTGGTTCACATGCGTACCCAGGAACTTTCTGATGCATCGCTTCTGGGTACCTTTGTACACGTTTATCTCAATGAGAAAGAAGAAACAGAATACCGCTGAAGGGTTCCTCTTCCCATGAAATTAAAGAAGTATGAGCAAGGCACTTGACATGCAGCCCAGTCACTATTTTCAGTACAAAGAAGGACACACAGTGGTTTACGAGACCTCAGACACGTCACTTAGCTTTCTAGGCGTGAATTACAGAGGGTTGAACTGGGTGTTGAAAACAACCTGGCAAATGTAGCCTTTTTGTGAGATGTTTAAGAATAGATCATAACTTTACAGAATAATGAATAATCTAAATTTCACGATGACTAATTGATTTAGTTGTTTTGAAAAAATGTGTCTGCCTTCTTACAGCTTTTGCTGTAAATGACATAGCACTTGACATGTTGTGTCACACTTCCACTGAATTGCTTCAGCATCATGCTTGTAATGAGCGTCTGAAAAGCCATATGGAGCTGGGAGATGATCATACAAGGGGAGGCAAGACACCAGACTTCAGCACTTCTGTAAGTTCCAGGCACCACAGAAATACATACACCCTTGGCTGCTTTAATGGGAAACAATTGTTGTCCCAGAAGTACCTAGCTATGTGGATAGCGATGTTTGTAGTCCTGGAAGTAACAATTCCAGATGGCAACAATGTCACTGGGAGCTCCAGCTTAGATTTATGCCACTTTGAAGGGGTCCCCTGAAGACCCAATGTAACACCAAACATACAGCTACAGCTGTTCTCAGCAGTCCCCTTAATACCCCCAGCGAGGGTCATCAAATGATATGGAATGTGTGACCCATAATGGAGAGACAAGGATGAAGCAATAAATGTGAGGAAAGAAGGATGGCAGAGTAGTGGTCCTGGAAATCATCAAGGAAGGGTAGAGAAAACCCTTTCTCATTGATCTGAGATTCACAGGATGGGACTTGTCAACATCTCCAGTCTAACAATGCTGCCCTGCAGGAGCTGCCGTTATAAGAAGGGATATATTCAACCTCTGGAGTTATTAAAATGCAGACAGTTTTTTCTGAGAGTGACAGGAAAAGTCTAAATAACAATGGTCATACTTTTACTATTGGAATGTTTGACTCTTATAACCAGGATGTAATTATAATGCCATGTAAAACAGGCTACCGAAGACCTACCCTAGAATAAGGCTATCACTGGTGAGAGAAGGTGCACCACGAAATGCCCATATGAAAGAAAATCTGTGTTTCTGTTACTGATCCCTTGATCCCAAGCAGCCCACTGTTCCTGTTTTCAGTGAATTCTTGCTGGGGCTCTGCCAGGATTTACAACTTTAGCGCAGGATAATCAATTCAAATACTGAAGCACAGCTCTGAAACTACTCAAACAACAGGTAGTCACAAAGACATAAAGTGTCTGAAACCTGTAGACTGAAGTTACCAAACCTAGATAGAGTCGTGGCATTACGTCACCAGACAGACTTAAAATGCATAGGCAGAAGACAAAGTATTAATGCACAGCAGAAGCAGATTAAAACTAAAAGATGACAGTCTAACCATCACTGTTTTACAGACTGAAGGCTGGGCAGATGGCTAAAGATGTTGATCCTTTTATGCTACCTCACATGCGCATATGGTGAGCCTGGAGTCTAGGTGGGGAAAGAAAACACCCCTACATTGCTGAAACCATAATATAGCAATAAGTTTTCCTTGTTGCCCATGTTTGTTGGGTTTTGGTTATATTGTCAGCACATATCACACTCAATCTATTGCATTTTACTGAAAACCTGCACAGGTTAACCTAAAGGCCCAATAAATTATACACAGTGTATTCCGAGGAGGTTTAATGAAGAAAAGTATGCTTTAAAGCTTAATTCACAGCAGTTTTTTAAAGCAAGACTTATGGTCCCAAATGCCTTTAAGTGGATCTTTCAAGCCCCAGAATGGAAAATGCAGTGTAATATAATTGCATAATCTGACTTCAGTGATAATATTAGAAGACCTGCTGGTATTAAATATGAAACATTTTGTGAATCTGAAATCTAATTTTTGGGGATTCATTATATTTGCACTGCTGTGAGGCATAGGCTGCATTTCTTAGTTTTCTGCTCCTAAAAGGTTTACCCCTCTGGAAGGTTAGCTCTCGGGATAATCTAATTTGTAATTATGAAGATCTTATAATCTCCTAAGTAACACATTTTAAAGGGAAAAGAGTGAAAACTGTCTTGTAACAGACTTGTTTCATAGATATGCAAAACAGAACAATTGAAATAAACTAATAGCTCCTGCAGCTTTGTACAACAATTTAACTGTAGAGGAAGATGCACATACTGAGAGAAGATTCACAACTGTTCTAGGAAGATGATTGGCAACATTTAATCAATCAGAACAAGATCTGTTTAAGTATGAAATTTTAAACACACAAAATTAACACCTAGAGATTGCTACAGGAATACATAAAACATAGAGTTTAAAAATAAATGCTATCTTATTCAGTGACAGAAGCCCTCAGTTGTTGCGGGCTGCGAAATGGTATAAGCAGTATAGACAAAGCATGATGGGGCAATAGATCACAGTAATAACATTTGCAATAAACAATAACAGAACAAAGCAGACATCCATAAAAATCCCATGAGGAATTTGCCTTATCCATAATTTTTCTTTACATTTGAGAAACTGTGTCAGGAAAAGCCATTACAGCCAATGGCACCAATTAATTTCTGCAACTTTTAATGACATCTTTCTGGGTAAAAACCTCAGATAATACCCCAGGCTCATGACTGATAGAAGCTTGTGTTTGATTTGTACCAGACTGTTGATTTTTTTAGTATTTTTAAAGAGTCCCAATGCAGCCAATCAAGCAATCAACATGAAATACTCAGATCTTCTCTTGTAAAGTACAAGAAAACAGAAAGACAACGGGACCTTCTTCATAGTGTTGACAGAGTATTGGTGATTTTATTTCAGTAGCTCTCCAGATGACGGATTACACAAATTTTTATTCCAGAAGAAAATGATAGCCAAAAAGAAAGCTTTGATTCTCATGCTATTCTGGATATTATTTTACCCTTAAAAGGACTGTTGAAATGTAAAGGGGATAAAAATAATTGATTCTGATGGGTGAAACATAAGAATAAACTGATTTCATGTTTGTTTTTCTGGTCTTCAGCTAACCAACAGGTTTCAGGCATATGATAAAATCCAGCCTGGGGTTCTCTCATAGATAAGTATTTGGAGAATTTAGAAAATGCAAACACAATTCCCTGCTTTTTCCAGAAGAGTTTAGCAATATCATTCTCTTATACTTCAAGATCAATTGTAGAATTAAACAGAGCTTGAAAACAGGTAGGCAGCTCTTCTTTGCTGTCTAGTGGGCTTCTTACACCCATCAGAATAAATCCAGATATTCCCACCTCTGTAGCAGTTAAAACATACCAAACCACTGTGATATTAAAACAAGTAAAATCTCTCAATGAAACTAGGGAAAATCACGTTTGTGGATTTGTTCTGCAGTGCAGCTGAACATGCGAGAACAGTGTTCATGCATGTGTCTCTGTGTATGAGTGCTGGGAGTCGATGCCTGGATATGACAGCTTTTAGCAAGAACAAACATACAGTGGGGAAAGTGGCAGGGGCTGGTTTGTTTAGCTACCTGCTTAGCATGCGAGCACCATAATCACTTTGCACTGTTCTCACGGATAGGCAGCCAGGCCTGCAAGCAGCAAAAAGATACAGCAGACAGTCCTGTGAACTCTAGTTTATTGCATGGGCATAACCATGTTGGCTTGGTAAAGGGACATGGGGAGAAGCAGTCACTCAGCTATGGACCTTGTATGCTTGTAAGAGCGTCTGTCGTAATTAGACTCCTGATGTCCAAGACTTCTGATGGTCTTGGATGGATGTCCTGCACAACTGCTCAGGCACTTCCCCCAGTCTCTGCGTTGACCCGTCTGTATCTGTTGGTGTCTGCCTCCACACGCCTTTTTAATTGCTGTAGATGGGATGTGTGTCCTCATGGCCACTACACCACAGGCTGGTTTCACTGAACTTAGCTCTCAGGACAGAATAACAATAACTTTTCTAGGTATGAATTCAGATTAATTTCTGAGATCTGTGGTTTTGACATTTGATGATTGTTAACTGTATGTAAATAAGTGAAGGGAGAATGGGTCTTATACACAAAACTACCCTGAAAGGTTGTGATTACATATATTTAATTGATTTATTTGGAATATTTTCTGAATGCTAGAAAGTTTTGGAATACTATAAACAAGAGGACATATATCATCTAAATTTGATCTTTGATCTTCTAATGAGCACCAAATAACAGAACACAGTAATGATCCTTGGTGCATTGTATTTCTTGAGATTAATACTGTCGACTTGTAAGGTAATAGTTGTTTTGTTCCCCCCTTACTGCTGATTAAGAATCTGAACGGCCAATGCAAATGGCAATAAGCTGTTTAGCTAAGTCCTCTCACCTGGACTAGCAGCAAGGATCATACTAGCTCACCGAAACTGGCTAATCCTAGCTGGTTTAGTACATTAGTGGGGAGTTCAGAACTGTAAATCCTATGACACTAATATATCTCATCTATATTTCCCCCAAGCTTTGTATACACAGTATTAGAATTACTCCTTTCTAAATGACCTCTCTGTTACATTAAGCTGCTTTTAATCAGTACTCCAAAGCTCTTGCAAATGAAAATACCTTTCCCCCAAAACTAGTTTTCTTTTACTGTGCTACCTCATGAAAAAAAAATCTCATCTATCAGTCCCTCCCTGCCTTAAAAAAAAATGTTACAGTCATCCCTCCACAAACAAACAAATATTTCTGTATTTTCCTTAGACAAAATAATTTTCCATGACATTTTTATAGTTAATACTTCTTTCATTACAGGAAATCCTTGTTATATTATCTGTTATAGAGGTCATATCTGCTATTATTGCTTACCATATAGCTATCAATATAACTATGATTGCACTAGAGGTTAAAATTTGACTCTCATAATACGTGTTCTGTGAGAATCTTCAAGGTCTTCTTATCCCAAGCCTTACTCCTCTCAATTCCTTAGTGCCATCTCTTTGAAGAATAATTATCTACCACAGAAAAATGGTATCTGCTTTTGTGTATATCTGATATGACAAATTCAAAGACTAGGAGTATTAACAAATACTTAACATTTACTCTTATTGGCAGAACTACTCAGAAGAATAGCTCAGTAACTGCAGTGCAGATATTAATTACTGTGTAATTTCAGAAAAAATGTCACCGGATTTTGGATACAAGCATCCTATTTTTCTTTCCTGCTGCTTTTGTGAACTACTGGGAATACTCGAACTAAAAAGTGAAATATGTCACAGATGACTCAAGTAAGCACGTGTTTGTTTTGTGAAAAGACGGGTGTTTCATCCCAGGGCCTAATTCAGTAGATTTATCTGCTACAATTACAGTGCTTTGATCACTCCAGAATAGGTGGTGTAGTGCGGGTGTAGCTGTCCTTTTCCAATTCACTTTCCTTATCAGGATACATGTCTGTTGATTTGTGGGAAGCTGGCTGTTTTTCGTTCCTGACAAACTCCAGTGATTAAAATGTAGTGGCTTGCTCTTGTTCCCCTGATAAAGGTGACAGCTGCAGAGTTTCCAGTGTTAGTGGATATGGTCCATGCAGATTGCTTTTTAATGAAAGCAATATATTATCTTACCTAGAGACCCTGCAGCCTTACCTTGTTAATGTATTCTGGCTTGGCACCACATTCATCTATAAATTAGTTATATTAAACATGCTTCTTACTATTTATTCAGTCTGTAAGGAGTTAGTGGTTTATGTTGGGGTGTTTTTTTTAGTTTATTGTGTTTGTAACTTTGCTTCATACCTCCATATGCACCATAATACAAACAATGAACAGTGGTGTGGAATTTTCAGAAAAATATCTAGCATTAAATAATATAGTCACAGACACCTCCATACTTGATGACTTGATAATCCTACTCATTTAGCCATTAAAATATGTACTACAGGATGTGGAATCAGCAGCATTTGGTTATACAAGTCATATCTGCAAAGGTTTTCCCCTTCAAAGTAATTTTAAAATCAAAATTATAGAAATAACTTACAAAATAATAATAAAACCCCATCAATATTAAGCTAAACAAAGTTGTGCTTCAATTTTCTAGCCATGTCTCTTTCAAATTGTCTGAAATAAGGCAGATTGAAAATTCCAGTTGCATTGCATCCTTTAACAAAATCTTGCAGGTCTCTGGAACACTCAAATGCCAAATTCATTATCACCACGAATGGTCTGTTCTTCAGATCTAAGTGCATTCACTGTCAATAATTTATATTATTTCCTCCAACCTTCATCTTGAGCTAAATTTCAGAAAAGGACCAGAATATCACTTAGGGACCAACTTCTGTTCTTCTACTAGAAGTATTTTTCTAGCAAAAGATAAATTTTTAAACTCAATTTCTCTCATAAGATATACATTAAAAAATACAAGTTTAATTACACACCTGTTATTTATTCCTAAATTATTATGATAATTTAGTACATTGGTATAATTCAAAGGTGATCACTGCATTATCCTTAAAAATCTTCTATATCTATCGTAACAAAATATAAAAATGTTTTAATAATCCAGAAATAACTACTGTGAAAATGCTTTTTAAATCTTAAAAATTAAATATGCATGATCAATACAAAGACTTCTTCAGTGGTGAGTATTCTGCATTTTGTACTCGAAATATTGCCATTTAACTCCTTTAGAGTGCCTGCATGTCTCTGCTCCCTTTGTATCTTTGTTAACAATGCATGTACAGTAGGAGAGATAAGTCAGGGATTAGTCAAGGATTAAAGGAAAGCCTTTGGTTTATATACACTCTGAACACTGCCTCTGCAGTTAATTTTTTGAATTTTTACGTTTTGTCAGAAAGATAACAGAATACCGTACCTGTTTATTTCCTCTATCTGAATGAGCACCCTGCTTGTCTTCTCATTTCCTTAGAAAATGCTCTTTGTCTAATTATTTTGTAAAAATAGGGATACTCTTGAATTTCTCTTAGCAGCAGCTTTGATTCTAAAGAATTTAATTAATTTCTTTTCTGTCTTACTTTTGTTCGTGTTGTAAATTTTAAAGCTACCTGGACCTGTGAAGCCTTCTTGTTTCAGGGAAATAAATTATCATCTTTTAGTTAAATACCTAGCATCCGTTGAGCTTGTGAATGCAGAGATAAAGACTGAGAAAGAAAGCATGTAAACCTGTTATTCTGAGTAGGGCCATCAAGCCTTCTGGTCACTTAACCTGGAAATACCAGTTTGCAGCTTGGGTGGGAACTGCACTTTCTCATGCTCCCTTTTCTCTGGCAAAGTTTGTTTCTAAAAACAGATTCACTTTTTCTCCCTGACAAATATCTGAGATGTATTAAAGGTATAAGCACACCTCTTGCAATATCGTCCCAAGTATTTTACATTCCCTCCAAAGCTCTTTGAAATCAACAAAAAGACTCCAGCTTCCTAAGTTATTTCAGACACAAGTATTTGCTCCTTGTTAATAGAGGTAATTTAATTTTTGTTTTCCTTCTTTTCCTTATAATCATCTGGAGTCCTGATTATACTATGCTGATGTCTGAATTATATATGTAGTAAATAACTGAGTCATAATCAGAGATTCAAGGCTTTAGCTAAATAAATTGATATCATGGGTGAATCTGAGTCCCTACAAAGCCGATTTGATTTTTTCCATTGCCAAAAACAGCACCATGAATTCATACACATACAAAACAGAACAGCACCAATTTAACACTGTGCTTATGACCTCTGTGATCTAAGAAGGCTGCTTGCATGTACTATACATCATTATTCAACTGCTTATGACTCAAATTGATTATCTGAATGGGTGCCTGTCTTGGCAGAACTGGTTCTAATAAAATGGAAAATATTTTAGATTACATTTTCTTTTAAGCATTTGGTGCACTTATAAGATTGTTCTTTCTACTCTGTATAATGGTATTGGCATCACTGTCACTGCATTGCCGTATTCTGTGGACAGTTCATAGTAAACCATGTGTTTTGTGGGTATTTTATTTCATTTGAGTAAATTCTTGCTTTTTAGTGGTTTTCATAAATAAAAAACTCCGTGAGTGACCAGTGAAAGAGCTTGTAAAACTATGTTTTGTTTATGTTCTGAAATGCAAATGAAAATTTGATACTTGTGCAGAAAGAGATAAAATTAAGTACTTGCGTTCTCATCCCACGAGAAAATATTACTGACCGTAATTAACTTATTTTTCTACATCTTGCCTTTGGCGTATGTACATAGCCCCTTGAACACACAGCCTTGAATCCTTAGGATGTATTCCATCCCTTTTTCATTCATCAGCTGCAACTCAGGGGCACAAAGCTGCAAAATTAGACAAAAACCTCTGAGCCCCCCCAGCCTGCAGCAGCAGCCTGTGTCGCAGGGAAAGGCAACAGCCAGGCCCTGCCCGGCTTCTCTGCTTGGTCCCAGATTAAGGCAAGAAAGGTAAGGAGGAAATGGGATGCAGCAAAGACAGAGGATAGGACTCCACCATCAGGAGAGAAAAGGGAAAAGTACAAAGTCTCAAAAGGAAAAAAAGAATTTTCATTTTATCATCATTAATCATTTAGACAACTGTACAGATCTGGAAAACATATGCAAGCAAACCCACAGAGTGCTGATTGCAGCATTTGTTCTCTGAGAATAACCAACCGTTGCTTTGCAAATTGGTTCCTCCAACATATTTCCCCATAAATAATCTGTTTAAAGAAAACATTAGGTGCAATCTATGGGTTGTTCTCCACTATCTTTTTTGTGCATCACTGTTGCACAAAGAGATTTTGATTGACAAAATAACATGCTGGTATAAACCAAGCAGAAATACCATCTCATATATCACAACAGAAAAAAAAGAGATTATCAAACAACTAAATAATGCAACCCACAGCAAAACATACCAGTAAATCATACAAAGCAGGGTAAATTAGATAACACTGTCCATATACAATTACACCGGTTGGCTCCCACGACAGCCTTTAAATGTGACATGTTATTTGACATGTATGCAATTAGGCCTTAAAATCAATTTTTTCCTATTCCATTTAAAATAAAAAATGTAGTTTCCAAATCAAATGCTACCTTTTTAGTCAAGATGGACAAGCAGTAGTATCAGGTTAGCAGCAGCATCTCAGCAGCATAATGCAAGCCAGTAAACGATGGTTTTCCTGGATACTGTGAAAGACCAGATCCCAGGTCATTACTGCACGCTATTTACACTCATGTATTACTCCAACATTTATTTTTTTTTCCCCAGGACCTATTGTAAACCCAGGATCCATTGAAAAACAAAAACTCTAACGCACAATTATACTGATGACAAGGTGAGTATTGAAGAGGATTTAGCTCTTTTCAGGTAGTTATGCACTGTAACAGAACTGCAGCATCTCTAGCCTGTGATCCCATGAGAAAGTGACCGAAGGGACACTGGTACAGCTCTGAGCACGTTGCTGGGAGGAGGGACATTGCTGTTGAGATGTTTCAAGATTATGAGTCACATACCCACTCTGTCACTATTCTTTCGTCAGGAAACACAAAGCAGCAGTGCTTCGTTACCCAGCTCAGAGAAGCATTAGAAGTGTTGACTGGCTTCAGAGAAAGTTTGAGCACTAAGGTCACTAGAAATCTGTTCAGTATTACAGCATCACCGGGTGATAACTGCCAGCCCAAGTTCCAGCCTCCTTGTGTTTTTTGGCTACCCACTGACACATGAATACATCAAATGGCTCCAAAGCTCTAGGCTGACAGATGGGGTGACATGAAGTGGCCAAAAGGTCACAGAGGCACACAGGTGCAAGCACACGATCTAGATTTCTGTTTTTTTCCTACTTGCACCTGCTCTCTCTCTCCGGTCCTTCTTTGCCCCAGGGGCATGCTGCATGACACTCCGAAATACACTCCTTTCCCACCCCATGAGCTGCTCCTCCTCCTCCTCCTCCTTGTGACTCCATTTCTGCCACAGTTGTCCAGACATTCTCTGCCTAGGGAGAGGAAGGGAGACAAACACTTAGCAGAAGAGAGCTGACAGTACCTTGGGCAGATGAGAAACGTGCAAAATCCAGGGACTTGCAAAGTTTCCTGAGCTGCAAGGGGCTACAAAACCAGATTAACCTCTTAATCTCTGTGGAGTTTATGTTCCTTGTTGAAGGGGTGCATGAGGGCTATGCACAGGGTGTATCCATGTTGTGCTGTGAGGTGCAGCAGGCTGATGTTCCAGCTGGTCCTAAGCAAGATCAGCTTGATGTTATCTTGTGATGCCTTCCCAGAGATGGACTTGCTGCACAACCCTGGAGAAGATTGGTAGCTTTCATCTCAAATTCTTGGTTTGTCTTCTGTTTCACACACTTTTTCCTCAGTTTTAATCCCTAGCAGTCATTAAAAATGAGTATCTTCCTGCCAGCTTCTCACTGCTTACCCAAAGCAGGTTGTCCTGACAGATGGACAGTGTTCACAGTTTGAGGACTCTACCTGAATCATTATTGCATGCTCAACATCTTTCTCCTCCATGTGTTTGGCAAAGAAACAAAACCTTTCTGATCCCCAAAAGATCAAGATGACAAAATTAATCACACCAATTTTCTTTAAAAAAATGTACAGGCATTTCCCTTATACTTAAAAAGTTGTACTTCATAAAGATCAGTTGTGCAGTAGAAGAAAAAATTGCTCAGAAATGGATGCTAACCATAGCTTTTAAATGATCAGATGACTACTTAAAAACTATGAAAAATAAGATTATGATCTCCTTTATGCATAAATCCCTAAACTTATATTAAAATAGGATTATGTAAGCTGGTGATTTTATCCTTTCTTTCTCCTCAGTCCATCTGTGACAATTAAAAAAAAAATAACAAGGAAGTGCTTTACAATTACAAGAATAAATTATTTTCCAGGTCATCATGAAAATTTTGGCCCATTTGAAGAATCAAACATAATGTATTACATTGCACCTGGAGACAGAATGCCCCAAGAAGTGAGACAGCTGTATAAGGTAAAATCCCAGGGAAAAGATAAACATCACAAGTAAATAGAAATAGTTTTTGTTGCCATTCACTTTCCCTTCTGTTTCTGTCTTGTCTCTTGAGTTGTAGGTTGATGCAACAAAGATTAATTGCCTTTTATGCTAAGATATATAGAGTTCTTGTGTAATAAACACAAATGGAGTAAGTCTGAATTAAACATGACAGCTCTTCACTCTTTTATTCCTACAGAGAACATGAAACCTCAGGAAATGGTAATTAGTAAAACAAACTCTTCTGCAGTGATAGCTGTAATAATGATTATACTTTATGACAGGATCTTACAACGTGGTTCCTCCTTGAATATTTCTGTGCACTATCCCATCGGCATTAACCCTGTGCTGTTGAATCAGGCCCAGAGATAAGATGAATTCTGATGACAATTGCTAAATCAGTTCTTCACTACCTATCCTTTAATTCTATGTGTGATCAAAAAAATGCTGCCTTGTCAGTGAAAACTTGTTCTGTGGTTTTTATCAGTTTCATCCAATACACTTGATATCCAAAGTGCAAATATTCTGGAACGTTGTCACTTTGTGTTCTTGACTTGTGATAGATGCAAACATGTGCCGTTGTAAATTACTGTCCTGGAAAACCAGACAGGATTGAGAGCATAACACCCTTTTGTGTCTGGTTTGCCTGAATACAGAGAAAGCAATTAAATCTCACTGGATTTCTCATCTTTTCTTGCTGAGATCTGCCCATTCCCAAAACATGCGAGACCAAGCTGTGCCTTGGTAGAGGGAGCAAAAACATCACATGTGCCTGTACCAGCCACCGGTGCATGATGGGGAAGAGCATTTTCTCAGTCCGCCTGTTTCGAGGAAGGAGGACGCAGGGCACGGGAAAATCCCACAGTAACGCTTCCCCTGGGTTGCTGCCCGCCGTTTTGGTTTCGCACAGGGCAGCACCGGCAGGAGTCGGGCGGGCAGCATCCCCCGCGCCACGGAAACGCGTCAGGGCATCCCCTAACCCAGGGCAGCGCGGGGCACGTTTTGTTTCCGTCGCTCGGCTCCCTCGCCGCCCGCAGACAAGCCGGGGGGCGGGGAGGGGATGCCCCCTCCGTGAGGACCGATTACCGCCGGGCGCTGCCCGCAGCCGCAGAACCCCCGCGGCGGCCGGTACCCGGGGGGGCGGGGGCAGCGGAGCTGCCTCGCTGCGGGGCAAGGCCCCCCTCTACCGCCTTCCTCCAGGAAAGGCGTTTCCAGGGAAAATACGCTCTTTCGGTCGGCGCCGGCGCCCCTGGGCACGGCGGTGTTGTTCTACCACGGGTGTCAAAGCCTGGCGTCTCCCCCGCCGTAGGGATGCCGGGGGGAAGGTTTGGCATCGCTTCTTCCCAGCAGGGATGCGTGGGGGGCGATAGGTGATTAAATCCCTTCGCAGGCGCTTTTCTCCACCTGTGCCCGTTGCTACCTGGCCATGCCGCAGTCTCATGTTCTGTCACACGAGACAGCTGCTCGTTTTCCCCCTGCGCTGTCGCTGCTGGCAGTGCCTGGATGGGAAAACTCAGCGGGGCGCACATCCCATGCAGGCAGCGAAAAAGCGGGCAGATTTTCCACCTTTATTTATGATGGTATCAGTAAGCCAATATACCATACAATCGATACACAATCAATTTTCATATCTGGAGGCAGACAGAAGGGCAAAACTCAGCAGTCATCTCTTCAGCCCTACAGTGACAAATGACTGTGTGGCAGTTCTGCTTATAAAACACTCTTGGTGGAAGAAGTAAAAGATCAGGTTATCTACTTCATGCATGAGAAAGAGCACTGATCTTACTACAGTAACGCAATTCAGGCCCAGTCTGCCTCCCTTGCTGTGACTGTGGCTGCATTTACTTACCAAGTAACGCAGCTTCTTACTGAACCTCCTTGATTTCCTACTGTCCCTTGACAAACTTAGCTATTTCCAGTCTCTGCCTGGGCATCTTGTTGCTCATTGCTACAGTCAAGAAGCCCAAAGAAAATAACGAAATAGCTCAGATAAGCTCTAACCAGGTACTGGAAATGCATCCACTTCTTATTTTTACTCTTTGATTTTACCAGCCCAAAGGGCAGCTGCAGATAGCCTCTGCTGTTGGAACAGTTGGGTTCAGAGACTGACAGGAAACAGAAGTCCATAATACCAAATAGCAAAAAAGCAGAAGCAGATAGAATCCTAACACAGATAAAGTAAAAATAATCACCTTACAGATTAGCTTAACCTTGCTGCCTCCTAGGGTCTACTCGAGCTGCTCTCCAGCTTTTCCCATGTGTTTCATTTAAGCTTGATGCATTTGCGAAACTACAGTAAATGTTACTGAAGGGATAACCCCATCTGAATAAAGGTAAGCCAAACAAACTTGTGAAGGCTTGCGGTCAGTGCGCAAGCAGCAGCATAGCTGCGAAGCTGTTGTGAAAGAAGTTGTTAGCATTCCTGTCTTTTTCAGGTAGCAATTAAGGCAAAAAGATGTTTCAGTTCTGATCAGGTGTAGTAAATGCTTGGATTATCATGTGCTGGTGTAAAAACCAGCCTTAAGAATACCATGTTCCTCTAAGATGACTCCTCTATAACAAGTGGACGTGCACTGATTATTCTGTCTAGCAGAAGAAATCAAACCAGGACACCACCTTTTCCTCTGCCTGGCTAAAAAAGCTGCAGTGCTGCCTGAGAGAGGAATGGCCTTTTTCAAGGAACTGGTTTTCTCTGTTACAGACAATAAAACCAGTCTGCTCCTACTGAGATCCCTTGTGGCTGTCATTTTGTAACAGGTTTTGTTCTGTTTTAAAGTGCTCTGGTAAAAGTGATAAATTTGGGTGGCACTTGTCCCTGAAAAAGACTGAAAGCAGAAAAGTGCATCTCCAGAAGATGCCAGTGGATGTTTCAAAATAAAGCAACTTCTCAAAATATGTGCCAAAATCTGTTACAGAGACCTGTATAGACAGACATGTTTCTAGAAGCACTCTGAGCACTCACTTGCACCAGGCACAGGTATACTCATGTGGTACCACCCCTCTGTGCCTTGTCGTTCATCATTTCATGGTCTTCTCTACCGATTTGTTTATTTTCCTGCAGTTCTGCTTCACAATTTCTTTCTTACACTGAGTTTTGTATTTGTCAGTGCATAAATAGAACTGGGATTGTAAAAATATTCTGCTTGGCAGCCGGGCTTGGCAGTTCCAATCAATTAGGACCATTAGTCATGTTGGGATGGAGAAGGCAGCCCAGGCCCAGGGCATATAAATGTTCTCAGGGCCCAAAAATTCTCTTGGCAGCCCAAGCCTCAAGCAATTCCATCTGCTTAAATTGCTGTGTTCAAGTGTGCCTGTGCTAGTCTAGTGTGGTTTGCTTCATACTTCTGGGTTGAATGGAACCTCAGAAATTATTCCTGCGATGTTGGCAGGGCATCTACTTACCTTGAACCCAGAGGATGAGCTGCAGGGATAGAGGAGGTGATTGAGAGGTCTCTGTGAACAGTCCCTGTGAATGCGGACAGGCAGCCTGAGGTTTGTGATGGGATAGGAGCTGCAGAAGTGGTCAGCTACCTGCACACAGGCTGTGGTTACGGTCAGTCTTCACAAAAGTAATGAAGGTGGCACTTCCAGCTCAACTGTAATCCTGCTGAATTTCTGCAATGAAGTATGGTCCAGGCCAGCCAAGCCATAGAGAAAAGCCCTATAGGGCATACAATAAAATAAAGAAACTCTAATGGCTGTCCAGCCAACAGCTCACCCCTTCCCTCTGACTAATCACTGCACATTTCCTAGCACTGATTTTAGGGACATGTAGTGTGCCAGTGCAATGCTTGGTAAATTAATATTAGCTGTTCCTCAGACTTGTGCTGACATCTACCACACAACTGAATTACAATCAAGATAATTTACCCACATGCCTTTTACAGTTTCATTTACAAGGAAAAAAGGTGTTTCCAACAGCTATGCCTGCCACAGCTGGAGCAGCATGTACATGCTTTGCAACACCATGTTATGTTAGTGCATCTCAGCTGTTGAGCAGGGTGCAGGGAGAGAGCCGGGCCAAAATTAGCTACATTGCTACCATAGCTACGGAATTTTTGGTTTCACTGGGCAGTAGCTGCACTTTATGAAACGTAAGTTCAATTTCTCCCTTTTGGGCTGCCTGACTTGATACCAGCTCTAGCACCCAGCTTTCAGAAATAGTTCTGGGTACGGCAGACTGTGGTCGTGATTAAGGCAAGGACAGCAGAGCTCGAATTCATCAGCTGGCTCAACACAGAATATAGTTTTGAATTAACATTGACTATGCTCAATGATAAAAAGAAAGCATCCTTTGTCCCAGCTCTGCATAAACTGCAGTCTGCATACTGTACACACAGAGCTGTGAGTGTTATATATGTGTAGAAATAGCTGATCCTTTCCATCAGATCTTAAAATGTTACCTTTGGAAAACCATTCTGCTGGAAATGGTGCTCTGGTTTCAGCAGCATTCTTATTTTGCTGAGCTGATGGTTCAGATGCTGCACTTGTTAGTCTCAAACTATGAGGACAGGCAGACATGTCTGTATCCTAATCTTCGCTCCAGTTCTCAATCTGGTCATTTCTGGCAGACCTTCTCCAGTTCTCAATACTGTTCCTAATTCCCATGTCCTAACAAGCCCAAGACCAAAATGATAGTCACAGGATCTGGATCCAGGCAGATTCAGATCATCTCTCAGATTAACCTAAAAGGGGACCCATCCTTTTGATTGCTAACTGACGGCTACCTTATAAGCATCTTCTGTTAAAATTCATAACAAACTTATTCACTGGAGTGAGGTATTTTCCAAGTTTTGCTTCTTGCCCAAAAAATATCATGCTTTAAATGAACATTTTTTTTCCTTTGGCACTGTAAGACCTATTTGACCTACTCTTACTTCTTTCCTACTGTCAAGGAATTCTACTTTGTGTCCCTGTACTATAAGTATTCACGTTCTTTGTTAGGTCCCTGCTTAAGCTTTGCTTAACCCTGGATTGCTTACTTGCCCAACAAATACATGGGTCTCATTTACCTTTTACAGTAACCAAAACTGAAATTATTGATTACCTGTTTTCTTCAGGACACGTTGTTAAACTGCTTCACTTCCAAACCAGAGAAACTGCACACAGCAGAAAATCCCCCTGAAAATGTAAAAAGGTCAATGGTGCATTTGATGACATGAGTGCTTATGAAGCCACATAATTCATCATTTGTTACTACAGAATTTGTTCCTAGGGGGATTAACGTTTGCCAATAAATATACCATATGCTGGATTCTGTATGGAGGTTTTTTAAGCTACCTTACTAAGTCATTAAGGATCTCCCATGACAACTATGACTAAAATGGGCCAAACCCACCAGGGTTCCCCAGACCAGTGAAGCATGTGGGTTAAAGGATGAAGTCATGTCTCATTCGTGTACCAATTCTTCAGTGAGACGTTTACAATTAAATAGTTTGCTTGTGACTTGTCTTTTGGGAAGAACTATTACTCCTCTGTGAGGACATGGAGTTAACCCTTTCTTCCCTCCAGAAGGAAATGAGAGCAGAAAGAACACAGGCAAAGATAAAGGAGAATTTGAGTGGCAATTAGTGGCTGATGCAGTTTAGATTCCAACAAGAACCATGGAAACTGAAGAAGGGTTATTAGTAGTTTCCTGTTACTATCAAATTGTAACTTATTTTTTCAAACAAAAAGACCAAATGAAAGGAATAAAACTAATTTTTGGAAGTTGGCCTCTCACAGGAAGGGTTTGTGTGTTCCACTTTCATGCTGTCATAGCCTTTCCTTAGCAAAGTTGCCTGAAACTTTGCAGAGAGAGAGAAAATGGTCTTTCCAGCCACTGCAGCAGAAAGCTCTGTCAGGCAGACACAGGCGTGAGCTCACTCATGGTCCATAGCGGTCTATACCAACCAGCTGAGAAAATCTTTTTGCAGATGGTGAGACAGCATCAAATTGCTTCTTTGGATCTCAGCTATCTTCCTGACTCCCAGGCCAAAATAATTAATATCTCTGTTGCCTCCTGTCAGCCTCTCCTGTGTTATGCTCTGCCAGGAAATAAAACAATGGCTCTTTAAAACACACAACCTGTCTTTGTGCATGTACAGGCTCAAGTGCTCACACAGAACTGTGTTTGCTTTTGATATAGAAACATTATAAATACACACCCAACACTGTGTGTGCTGAATTAAAACCTAAATCCCATCACTGGGGACAAATTTTTTTAAGAACTAAGAATGACTGGGGCAGGTCCACAGCATGTGAGAAACTCTAAGGATCTCTGGAGATGAAAGCTATTACTTAATTGTAAATACTGGGAAAAATTCCCAGTATAATGGAAAATTAATGACAAAATTCCCAAGGAACTCCATTAGAAGGAATATTTGGCTCATATGACACAGTACAGACGGCTAAATTTTGTCATGATGGATACAGTGTAAACGACTAAATAAAAATAGAAAAGAAATTATGAAATAAAACCAATAGCAGTGTATAGTTTCTAAAGTGATCTTAGAATGGATGCTCAAAATAGATATAATGGTAGGCTTTTGGCTCCTTGAAAAACTTTTTGTCCTGTTCAACTTTCTGTTTGCCCTAACAGTGAGATTTCCTGAAGCATACCATGCTACATTAGCACGGAAATTTCCAGTTCAGGTAATATTCCAATGAATGCGTGCACTACCTGTAAAAATAGTTATGGCTTCTTTTCTTTACCCACTATGTAGAATTCATGTGAGAACTAGTTGGCAAATCTGAGAGGAAACTGAATAAGAGAAGAACAGTATGTGTCTGCTTACCTGTTTAAGCTTATTCTTAAATTTGAAAAACTTTCAACAAAGCCAAACCCAAGCAATTAACAACCAGGTAATCCTGTTGGCCTGACCAATAAGAAAATGGCATTATTTCAGTGCTACAAAAGAAAAGTTCATAGAACTGGCATATGGGACACTTTTTCCAAACCACATTTGAAACAATTGTGATAGCCAAAATGAAACAGGGACAAAGCCATACATGAAGGCACTATTCTGAACAGAACAAAATGAACTATTTGTTTAACAGACTTTTTTTTGCCTTTCCATGCTGTAGAAGCTGCTGAGCCTTTCTTTTTTGTCTCTTATACTTTAAATAACCCTTCACATCACTGTGTTTGAATAGACGAAAGTTTTAGTGTACCTGGTAATTTTGAATGAGTGCTGTGTAAGCACTCCATTCCTCCTGCAATCATGGGTGGTACACAGAAGAAATGATAGATTTTCTGCGTGTGTTCTGGAATACAGAGTACTTGAGAGTCCATATTATCTTGACCATTACAGGGTGCTGCTGCTCTGAGACGCGTCAGGAAAATGACACTGAATGGTCTTTCAGTGAAAAACTGTGTCTGACAGCCTGACTACTTGCATATAATTAAGTTGCCAATTTTTTCTTTCCTATCAATAAGGTAAGATAGAAAGCAGAACGAAGATGTTTACCCAGATAGGCAGTTAGCAAATCCAACTTCTTGAGAGCAGCGGATGTCGATTAGCTGTGATAGCTGTAAGAAGCCATCTCATCCGGGTAATTATGATCCCTCTGAGATCTGCAGGACTATTGCCTGGAGTGTTACGATGATTTTTGGTTGCCAGATTTCTTTTTCCAGCAGTCATTGTTGCAGCCACTATAGACTTATATATCATTATTTTGGCTAATGAAACTGAGGCGGCTTGAGTTCATCACCCACAGGCTGATCTCACTGCCCTGCAAGTGTTAGGCCCTGGCACCCAGGCAGAGACTGTCTCTGCTGGCTTTTCAGCCACATTGTAACACAGGTTAATTACAAGCAATATGGTTATAAAAGAGAATGCGCTTTTCTCCCCACTATTCTGGCCACAGAAATTTACATTATTCTTAATAAATTTTGAAACAACTAAATATCAGTGTCGACATTCCCTTTTTAATAACACCAGATTTCTCCTAGTTTGAAAAGGAGCTCTCAAACAGCCCTTTTTGCTCTCTCTCAACAAAGCTGCACCCCAGCAAAGCACATACGCACGTGCTTTTGTGTTGATTTGGTCAAACCATTCATGCTTGCATAAGTATTGCATTTAACTTAGAGTAAACCAAAATGATTGCTAGTCAGGCTACCGTTATTCAGGAATATTTTGTGCTCAGCTGATAAAAAGTTACTCTCCTCTCTCGTCATTCATGTGCAAACCCTAAGGAAAACAGACCAAACCAGAGAAGTCTCATTATGTGTATCTACCACTGTTTTCAAAACTCATATAATCTTGTGCTACCTTTACCCTGAGCATCGCTTGCCATTTCCAGAGCTATTCTGAAATGTTACACGCTCTGTCTCCCTCTGGTGATCATCGAGGCCACAAGGCGGTGAGCGTCTCTGTGCTGCCAGGGTTTGTCACTGCAGCTTCTCTGTCACGCATGTTCTACGTGCAGCATACTGTTCACTTTCCACTTAAACCCCAAATGATTGTATGCAAACAATGTCTGTGTTCTTCTTTGCGAACCTTATTTTTTAACAGCTTGGTCCCTAAAATAATGGTTTTGTCAACAGTTTGCTGAAATATGTTCTGTAATACTTTAATGCCAGAAGCTGGAGACCACGTTAAAGAGCTATGATCTAAAACCTGGAGCATGCTGCACTTGAAGTGGCACAAAACACCCCATCTGGAACACAGAAACTAACACTGTAAGGATATTTGCTAACTGAATGGTCATACTACTGAATTATGATTTTGCAGTTACTGGGTTTTAAATATAGTTTCAATGTATACAGTTTTGAACTGAACTTCTGAAAAGTTTGTATGTAAAATCTTTCCAAACTTATGTTGAATCAAGTTCTAAACATATAATTAGGAAACTTTTGGCTCCTAAAATGGCTCTTATGTGAAATATTTCTTAAACAGCTCCTTGGAGCCTTGCACAGCATGCTTTCACTGCTTTGAAGTTACCATTATTCTGAATGAGCAGTATTTGACTGGCATATGTTCTGCTACATAAATGCATATGAGAAGCACAAAATGCCAGAGAAAACCTGTTAGTTTATCAGATAGCTGTCAAGTTATATCTTATACCTATGTGACATCTTAAATTCTGCTGAGATATATATATATGTATATGTATTTATATACACATCTACATCTACATATAAAAGAATATCTAGCTATCCATTCATCCATTCATTTAGAGGACAGGTGTAGAAGTGAAAAACCATTCTTTGTTAGAAATGGGTTTCTTCTGTTTTTGGAATGTTGTGCTCTGCTTTCAGAATAAATTCATTCTGTTCTAGTATCTGACTTAACAGTCTGAAAGATCGTGACTTCCACACTTTCAAAAGGTACAGTCACCGAAGAAAAATGAAGTGGCCTCTTGACTGCCAGGCATCTCCCTAAGAGGCAGCAATGGAGATGTCCAAGTGGCTTAGCTTCTTTGGTTTTAATCAACACCAAACTCTCTTCCCCTTAGTCTCTGCTGGATATGGCCTGGTCCTTTTTTTAAAGGCTGTTCAGAACATACAACAGACCTGTTAAACACGCTTAGATCCTGGCCTAAAGATTTTATGTTGAAGTACAAATATCTCCTCTCTTTCTACTGGAAAAAGCTGGAAAGGGATGAATAACAGCTCTGTAAAAATGCCTACTATTTTTCATGTGGCAAATTTCTTTATCCAAGGAAACCAGAAATTCAAAAACAGTGAGTGGCACTACTTTTCCAGTAGTGGACTTTTATAAATGGAACCTCAAAATAAACTGGAACATACTTAAACTTTTTATCCCCAGGTGGATGTTTTGTCTATTTAACACTGCCTAATGAAATATTTGCATATTTTATGTTTGTTGTAAAAGTATAATAAAAAGCAAAGGGGGAGAATGCCTGTTTTTTTATTGCTATAGCATAAAAAGGATTTCCTCCCTCCTTCTTTTACTGTGGCCTCTGCTGCAGCATTTGCTTAGCTTGCTCACATGAACACACCATTCAGTATGGTTACCTACACTGAAATTTCTTTGTAATTTTTGTAGACAGTGTCTTTTAATGCTTTGAAGTACACTTTAAAGCAGTTACCTTCAGCACTGTCAGATTTCTGAAGGCACAGCACAATTCCACTGAAAACTGGTAAAAGTTATCTCCAGTGCTGACACTGGATGTCACTGGATGGCAATTTTCCATCATGGAATTAGAAATGTTCATGAATATGGCTGACTGTTTTCAAACTGCTTCATGCTATAGAGGGAAAATTGTTTCAGGAAAGAAGCTTAGGAAAGGATGCCTGTGAACATATCAGGCAGACACGTTCAAGCCCATGAGACATGCAAGTGTCTTAGGTAAGAATAGTTAGCAGTTTGCACACAGCACTGCTTGTACTTTGTTTAAAAGCAATGCATTTTAGATTTTTTGTTTCAAACGCATTCACAGGGGATTCAGAAATTATAGGCTATAGATTTTAAGGATACTTCTTTCTCCTGTTAAGGTTTTCTGAAGTCAAAGTACAGTTGTGATTTGTAACATCATCTGTAAGGGGTGTTCTAAAGGGTATTGTCATTATCAAGTGTCTCAGTAAGGAATTCATACAAATACAGCTACTTCACCCACCACTTTGGGATGTAAATCTTCATTCTAGTAAAGTTTATTGTCTCCTCTAGGACAGCTGTCAGGCATCAAGCTCCAGAAAACATAAGAACTTGGCTCATTTATTTACCTGGTCCTGCCCAGGTCAACAAAGGGCCTGGAGTGGCACAGATGTAACCAGCATCCCATTGCGTATTGCCAGATGAGACCTTCTTGAGCCACATCAGTGAACCAGCCCCTGAAAGCAGCAGTAAACAGTGAGTAGGGCAGCAGGTGAGCACTCTGCAGAACAAGGTACCCAAGAGAGCTAGCAGTACCTGTAATAGATTTATTTACTCAATGGCATCTTACAAACATTTCCCTTTGAAAACCAGGAAAAAGCTGAACAACAGCCTGTTTTATGCACGTGCTCTCTCAGTGCAGTTCTTAATTTCTGCTCTGCTAAAGCAGGCAGTTGTGTAGGGCACCAGCACTGGTGTCTCTTTGCCGGTGTCAGGGCAGTAGAAACAATAGTGGCTATTGCAAGTGAGAGGCAAGAGCACTTCGAGCAGCAGCTATTGCTGAAGACTCAACTTTCCTGTCCTGTTCCCCTCCCAGAACCTGGCAGCAGCAGCAGCAAGTCTGGATTTCAAGATCCCTTCGCCCGTGCATCCTTTTCATGCCAAGAACTCTACTCTTTATCACCGGAACACCGGAACTGCAAAAGTAACTTTTTCCTGTGCTTCTGGGAGAAGCCACATTTATTTTGTTATCTCTAGGATGCTTTTTTATGCATATCTCCAGCAAGGGAAAGACAGAATCTATGTTTGAGCAACAGGGAAGGGAACTGAGGGCTAAGTACAGGACCAGGATCACTCCTAGGATTGCCACTTGTTCATCTCACGCTTGCTCTACTGGTTTGCTTGGGCAGTGGCAGCTTCTCTTCACCAAAATGGGCACTTCTAGCTGCTGCTGGAGGCTCTTCCTTTTCACTAAACCAGGACTGATTACTTACCCTCAGTGAGTGATCTCTTTTCTCCTGTGACACTACTGCTGAGTATCCTGTAAAAGAAACTTCTTACAGCTCAGAAACCTGGTGCCTAGAGAAAACTGGCATTACACTGAGCAAAAGGATTTTATCTGGTTTCTTAATGGACAAGAAACATACTTCAGAAGCTGCCACAATTCTGGAGACATTTTCAAGGAAACCTAAAGCCATGTGACATATTTGATTCTTTAGCAAAGCTGTACATGGATATTATTTGATCAGGGTTCTCAGATAATAATCACAGACCTCTGGCAGAATTGTTGGTTGTCTTGACAGTGCTATAAAACTGTAAGTTATAAAGACCTCAATGGTTTTCTCTTTTAAGCCGCTCCTGCCTCAATTGAATTGCAGACCCATTACAAGAGAGCATCCTGAAAGGGAGCTCAGCAGGCCATCCTAGTTCAACTACCTGCCGTATGGCATTTCTGATGCTTGTTGCTGGCATGCCATTTCTGACAGTTGTTTCTCCCACCTGTTCTTAAAACCCTCCAATTGCGACATCTTCCTGCAGGCTATTGTTTCCAGTGTTGTTATTACTTGCGGAAAATTTTGCTAAGATGTAACATCCATTCCCTTTTCTACAGTTCTATATTCACTGCTTCTTGTTCTACCCATAGTAGGCAATGTGCACAGAAACAGGGATGGGGCATTTATTCCCATCCTCCTTTTCAGTTGTGTAGTAGAAGACAGTTGTCTTGACTTTGTCACTTAACTTTTTTTTTTTTTCTTTTTTTATTTTTCCCCCCTTTTTTTCCTTTTCTGGTAACTAACTCCTTTTCACTGTTTCCTTATGGCTTTGTACTTGTGCACTTTCGAGTTTCATTGTTTGATATGTTTCTAGGTGTTCTGTCCATTTTCACAGCTAAGAAAATGTAAAGATTATCTCCTTCTACTGCATGCCCATACAGAAATCTATCTGCATGCATATGCAGACACATACATAGATGGCCAGGCCACAGCTTTTGGCATTACAAAACCCCTCAGCTGGTCTCTATTCTGCAGTTTTTCAACGTTCTACATATATCTGCACACTATCTACATGTAAGTTTATGTTCATGTCTATACAGGAAGGTCAGTAAACTCCTTTCAGGCCTTTTCCCTTCCCTTCCCTTCCAGACCCACATGATTTTATTTTGTCTTTTCTTGGAGCAGTATCGCTAACTGACAAAAGAGATATGTAAAAGCTAGTTCCATATTCTAACAGCCTCAGGATTTCTTATCAGTTTCCCAAATATGCCAAGAATAATTATTTTCCTTCCTCCCGTACACTGCTTGCCAGTAAGCACACTAGCAAAACACCTAGCTGTTGGAGTGGGAAAGGAAGTGGCTGTGCAGACGTCAGAGTAGCATTTTCTCCAGGAAACAGATGGCTTGAGCTAGTATTTATAGCTGTCCATATATGTTAGACAAAGGCAGTCAATGTTACAAAATATGGAGTATCTGGAAACCTGGTGATGCATCATTAAATGTGTGCAAGGAGGACAGAGGGTGGATGCTGTGTGTATCACCCATTCTTTATTTGGAAGAGGTTATGCAGCACGTTAAGAACCTACCTGATTTCTCCTGGCTGCAGTCTCTGATACTTGGATCAAAGTTACTTACTGACGTGTCATGTAATGAAGAAAAGGTGGGTACAAATAGTGGCCAGTGTGCAAGAAGGTGATACACCAGTGATATTGTGCAGAGGCAGAGGACGAACTGCAGGTTATCCAGTGCTTGGGCTTTTTCACTTGAGTAATTTATTCAACATAGTTTGGTGTCCAACAGCCATTTTGGTTACAGGGCATGGGCTACACTTTGTGCTCACGCACAATGGCGCACTTCCTTGCAACCTCACAATGCACTTATAAAGAGAAACAAGGTTATGCAAAAGCTAATAATGTTAAAGGTTATACTTGGGTACAGCTGATGTACAGTCAGAAAGACATTTCTGAACCTACAATAGGAAATGCAATATAATTTGGGAAATTATTCCTATTATGTCATTGAGAAAACATTTCATGACAGATGATTAAGCCTTGCAGCCTGATGCTACAAATGCAGAGACTACATTTTTCACAGACCTTTCTGTCAAATTTTCATCAAGTAGGTTTTTAAATGGCTAAGAAATATTTCAAGGGTGCTAGGAGCTGAATCTTAGTCTACATACAGACAGAAGTTGTCTCATGATGAGATCTGTTCACTAATCTTTTAATTCATACCTAGCATATGATGTGCTGACATTTTTACTTTATTTTTGACTGTGTTGCATGGCCATATTCTGACATTCCTGTAATGGTAGGTGATGAAACATGCAACAGACCAGCTCTCAGAGAACACGTTTTTGAGACAGTTACCATTTTATTATAAATAAATGGATGTTGGAGTACTTCCGCCCCCCGCCCCTGTTATGCTGTCAATTGTATTTTGTTATGCCATTGATCTTATGTCAGCTTGATGTTACGAAAAGGTTTCTGAATGACAGGTACAATGAAATGAGTATTAAATCTAAACTGTTTGTCTAACTTGTCTCCTTCATCTCCTTCATACACCATACTGACTACAGTTATTTTATTCATGAGTAATCTAGTAAACCAATGTTTTTGCCCTCTAATACAAAGACTAAAAGTCAAATAAATGAAATATTACTAGAATTCTGCTCCGCTACTGCAGAAAAAAGCTCACCATCCTGCTGAAGAAATAAAGTACTGTACTTGCAGTTTTGATACTGCATGCATCCACACACTGTCCATCTCAAATACCTGAAACAATCAAATGAGTCAGTCAACCATGAAAAACCAACACTCCTAGCAAATGATTTTCATTCTTCAAAAGAGGAGACCCAGAGATTACATGAAAATGGGAATGCACTACTGCTCTCCAGCACCTTATTTATCACCTTTGGTACAGAACTACAGGACAAACACAGAAAGGTCTTACTCTGACATCTTCGGGGGTGACTTAACATGAAAAGCCATTCTTTGTGTCTGTGGTGTCCACAGATGTAGTTTTACTACAACACACATTGGTTCACCAGCAAATGACTTCACTACCTTCTTCTGATCAGAAATTCCCAACTGGACAGGGGAGGATCTTTTCTGCCAAGGGTTGTAATCAAAAGGGGTTCGTGCTTCTGTTAGAAGCTTTGGCTAACTGATACTTTCTGAAGATGTTTGCTGGAAAATCCCTGATCAGCTCTTCTGCCTCTGGGAAATGCTTATGCTTTGCTGACAGAAGCCTGACTTACTCATGCCAGGAGGGATCTGCCTGGAGGATTATAAACCAAACAGAATGAGTTATGGCACCTGGATTCTATAGCTACTAAGGATACAAATATGCAGAGTGCACTCTTCAGCCAGATGAAGATCACAAATTCAGCATTTCTCTAATAGGCATGACATCAGAGTGTACCACATGTGGGCTTTGGGGCCCTAGGTAGGAAAACCCTTACCAATTAGGAACAATAAAATCAGCATTTATACAACAGGGGTTCAACTTTTCCAGAGATAAAACCCTCCAGACACTACTTTTCATGCTTACGTCAAGTGGTCCTCTCTTTTGCACTAGCTAGCCCTGAAACTGCCTTCTGCCCCAGTGTGCTCAGGAACCACGGACAGCCATATGCACAGTACGTGTAGCTCTCACTGTGGACACCCAGCTGTGCCCACCTGTAGTCAGTTATGCCCTTACCTCGGATGGGAGTCTTCAGCACAGCATCATCTACCTGGCAGATATCTTTAACCAGGGCCACCGAACATCTTCTGGCACCCAAATCTTATCTCACTTAGTAACCTCTATTGCCCTACAATACTTGCATAATTTGATTCACCATGTGCTGTAAGAGAATATACTCTTTAGAAATTGCAACCCTACAGAGAGCAGGTGGGTTTTAAATCTTCAGTCTTTAGAACAGGCAATTTCTTTCTTCCAGGATTTGACAATACTTACACCTCAGTTGGTTTCAAATCCTTTCACAGAAATTCAGTTTTATACCGTGCTTCAGCTAGGTACTAGAAATAACTATGGCAGACGTTACACATCTCCATCCAGTCCAGATCAATCAGCAGGATTGCTGCTTCTGCCATTCACATGACTGTAGTCAACACTTCACACTCTCAAAAATGCAAATTGCCAATTTGTTGTAAACCCATCTACCAGACACAGGATCTCTCCTTCTTATGCTCTCTTTCAGCAATCTGGCAATTGTGGCACATGTGTCTCTTCTCACTTTGCATTCAGATTTTTCATATGTACACAGATGAGAAGAGGCCAAGTCAGAAGTATTGCTGTTCCTGGATGACATATATATTCTTGGAGGTTTGATTGTTTCTTTAAACAACAGAGCTCGGGTCAGCTAGAGTGTTAGGTTTATTACTGTAGCTCAAAACTCAAAGTGTTGCCAAGTGACAGATAAGAACCGTGGAAAGAAACCCAGAATTTCATTTCTGTAGGTGCATGCTTTTATTATTTCTATTTGTGGGTCTTTCTGCTAATGTCTCAATTGGCTCCATTTCATTCAGTAGTACTCTGTCCTTATCCAAAGCCCATAAGCAGCATGCTTGGGGCATTCAGTCATCTTGGCCTATGGCAACTGTATGGCCAAATGTGACACCACTCTGAAGAGTGACCCAAAGAAAGACATTTATCTCACTTAATTAAAGGCATTCAAATACTTAGTAACTTTTCAAAGAGCTTCACTGCTTCAACTTCCCCCGTAGTAGGTAGAAAGGGACTGGTACTCCTGTAAATGAAATACCTACAATAGGTAGGATGAACCACACTCAAGTCCCATTCTCTTCCCACTGACCAGAAAGGAAGCCCAATGGTCAAGAAGAATACAGCAAAAGACAGGCGAGAGGAAATGCATGGAAAGCAACTCCATTGCACTTCATCAAAATCCTCCTGAGTATCCACATTATTTACTTGTTGGTTCTGCAATTGCAGGAATTTAATTTGCATAACCTCATAATTTTTTATGTCCCTGCCCACTGCAGGGAGGTTGAAACTAGATGATCTTTAAAGGTCCCAAACCACTTTATGATTCCATGATTATGTTTGTGACAAAAGAGTTCTTTGGCACACTTCCTATGACTTCCCTATGTTCTATTAGAACAGTCAGTAAAAGAAATCCTCACGTATTTGTATCTTTCTCATCAAACTGTGGCTGTCTTCAAATGGAAACAGATCAGTATAATCGAAATAAAGCAAATATACACATACATATTTGATACAATTAGATGTGTCAAGTAAAGGTTGCATAGTAGTCTGGTTTTGTATGTTGTGCTGTATGAAACACTTGCAGAATGTGCTCACAGTTTACTAGAAATGAATTCAGTGAGGGGTTGCATTTTCTCTGAAAGGTTCAAAGAACATTCAATAAAAGGATCAGGACAGCTTTAAAAGAATACGGACTGGGTCTTAGCAGATTTCTTGGTAATTTGAACAGAGCTGAGCACATTGTCAGTGTTTGGCAAGTAACAATAAATGGTAATTTAAAATCACATTTATGTTTTCTTTTTATTTCTACACATTTTAAAGCTGAAAAAGGACCATTAAACATTAAAGCAGTTCCTGACTCAACTGACTGACTGAACTGAAATCCTGGACATTGTTTCATTACCAAACAAACACCAAAGAGACCAATAAAACACTTAGAGATCAAAAGATGAAAGAGTGAAGCACGAGAAGTATCTGCACTCAGTGTGTCCTATTAACACTGTCTTTATTTCCTTTTTACAAAAAATAGAAACAACAACAGATAAAAAATACTCAAAAAAAAAAAAATCACTGCTTTTGCCTTGGTCTCACTGAGGAGCTGAGCAGGCAGAGTCCTGGCTGAAACTTCAACAGTATAAGCCATTGACAAAAGGAAATCAAGATATATGACAATATATCCATGCAAGACACAAAGTACAAAATGTGGTCTGTGGCCCAACAAACACTTTGGAGGTTGCCTGTGTCCTAACAATTTTCAAATTGTTACTTTTGCTCACCCATGCCTTTACACAGCACAGCTTACAAACAAGTTACATATACACATATATCATAAAAAAGTTTTGTATATGGTCTAACTGCTACAAATTAAGGCATCCTAACAGCTGCTGTTTTGCTGGTGAGGGGTATGTCTCATACTAGTGTTTCAGAAGGATATGTTTCAGGTATTTCAGACAAAGTGAGACATCATGAGGTGTGGTTTAGAGGAAGAATTCCTGCAGCTCTGGTTCTTCAGTACTTTTTTGACTGTCAGATTTCTGGCTTTTCCTACTGATGTCATCATTCCTGGAGAGAAAAAGAAGAAAATTAAGCATGATAACACTAATAATATAAAGGGATTTGCCTTGTGTTTGTTTACCCTGGTTCATTCCATTTGCAAGTATTGAACTCTGAATTAATCTTTCTCTCTGGGCTTACTTCCCCAGACATGTACTGCACAAAATACTTCTCAATACTGTGATTCTTATTGACTTTCTTGTAGCTCTTATTCTGAAATCAAAACTGAAAACCAATGGCATGATGAAGAGCTTTTTAAGTCACAGCATTAATTAGTATACTGTCATAATGCTCTAGTAATAATGGACAGAATGTAAAAAAATTCCTTGTCCTTTAGGGAAAAGTACCATAGTGGTACATCAAGCATTAGACATATCCTATTTGGTTTTGACTCTACCTGTAAGGGAATAATCTAGTCCCCATTAATGATCAACACAGACAAATAAAACAACTTTAGAAGGTAATTCATTTGACTTAATTTATGTGTCTGCTTAAGCAGAAGATGGTGGCAAAAAGGCCATAGGAAAAATGGCAAGCAGTAATTCTCTTCCTGACATGGGACCTATATCTCTTTTAACACTGTAATTTAGGTAAAATCTCAATTCAAACATTTAAGATTTTATTACAAACAGATACAAGTATAATTTCTTTGTAGTGTGTCTTCATTTCCACACTGTAACTTAAAAAAGAAAGAAAAAAACCCTCACTCCTATTGATTGTGTATGAGGCTCAAATGATAGCTTGCCAATTAAAGTAGAAAAATTAAATACTATTTGTAACCCTCAGTTTCTTCACTTCCTTTCATATGCCCTTGTTCTGAATCCCCAGTCTGTTCTCCTCTCTTCAACTAATGTTCCAGCTGAAGTATTCTTGATTAAGCATCCAGCCAACAGCAAATTTCAAACAGGTTAAAAGGCTCATTTTTAGTTAGTACTGCTGTATAGTGAAACTCCGACAACACAATCCTTACTAGCTGGTGTGTTGCTGCAAAAGACAGATACTAGCAGGAGGTTAACCACAGCAAAGGGCAAGAGTATGTGTGTAAAAAGTCTGCCTGACACTCACATATTTGTGAGCCTGTTGCTTGTAAAACAGAATAGCTGTATTCCAGTCTACAATCACCATAAAGAACCAAATATCCCAAAGAGACTGATACTCAGGATGCTCACAAAACCTTGTGGTTACTTCAGAATTTAACAGAAGCTGATCTTCTTAGGGACCACGGCTGTGGGTCCTAATGAGAGAGCATAAGGGATAATTTTATTTTAAAATCCCCTTCACTCTTCTAAATTGCTGTTGCCACATACCCAAAACATGAACAAAAGACACAGAACTGAGCTAGGCAAGGCAGAATTTGTAGGACGGAGTCTGAGGAGGTAAAAGATGAGCAGTTAACTTCTTTGCCATAACTACTTTTTGGCACTTAATACACATTGCTGTTACTAACAGCATGTTTAGTGTTAGCCATGGAACTTTATTGAAGGATGCTTTCTAAGGCTAAGATTATTTACATCAATTAACTACTGCATTAGCTTAGACTTGCAGCACTGAAAGACCCTGTGGGCAGGTCCTCCAAGTAGAGACCAGGCACTCCGAAGACCCCCTTTTGCAGCCTAACAGTTGCACTGACACCTTGAAGAGGATCATTTTTAGCTAATGCAGATGCCTCTAAGTGACAATGTTGAACAGACATGCCTTTTATAATTGTGCCTGCTGATATGAAGGAAACTTATTACCAATATTACTAATTACTAGCCACATTTCTAATATCTTCTGGTGCCTGTGTCATCACAGAAATACTGAACGTCCCCTCATGCAACAGGCACTGATGCATACTCATAACAGTTCACAACAGAATGACTATAAATTCTCTGGGACAAAGCCTTAATTACTTTCATATTGATTTTATACTGTACTAGTTTGAATCATAACTATTTTATTAGAAATACATATAAGCATTCTTTTTTTAGAGTATATCTGAATTGTAATTTATTCAGCAGTAGATCTGTCAGTGGGATACCTGTTAGGTTAGACCCACCTACTGTTTTAGAAGCTTCTCCCGTCTGGTATCTGACAGAAACCTGATGGTAGGTTCTGCTGATTGCCCCTGACATATGAAGCAATTTTTGCTGTTGATAGCTGCAGCTAATGCATGGTTTTGTATTGATACGGTGAGTTAGTGCTTACTTTAATGTACTGCAGATCTCATATGATTTAAAGTGTGGGAAAGAACTGTTCATTGGCATACATGTAAGATGGAAAAAACTACAAGCATTTGCTTGGAGTCATAATATGCAAGAAATTAGCCAATCCTTCCAAAAGCGGAAAAAATATCCCAAGCCATCCTGAACATCCCAAATTTACTCTAGGGCCCTAACAAAAATAGGGTGTATAAAATTTTAATCAGACACTAGAAAATTTAATAAAATCCTCTACTATTAAGCTGTGACCAGTTTGAAAAAGTAAACTACAAAACCTTGATGTACTTGGGTATTTTGAATGAAAAAATGAAACAAACTAAATAAAGAGAAGCTAAAGAAAAGAAGCTGAAAACTGGCGGGCTGGAATGCCATCTGACTGAAGATAGATTTTGTATAATGACTTCAGATTTCAGAACATTCTAATAAAATTCCCTATATAAAGCTCTAAAGTTAAAATGGTTTTGGGATTGTATCCAGAAATATAACTCCCCAATATAACAGTCTACAAAGGTTTAAAACACCAAGACTAGACACTTTTCTAGAAAGGTGGGTTTTTTTTCAAAAGAACTCTGCAGTGGTAATTACACAGCCTCCCTAGACCATCCAGTGAAAATTCAGACAGTGTCCAGGGGCTTGTAGCGTACATGACGGTGATGTTGTATTATTTAAATTTCACAGGCTACAGGGCAGCATGCAGCAGTCTAACAACAGGCACACATTTTGCTGTTCAAAAATCACAGCCATACCAAAAGGCATCACAAACACTAGCTCAGAAGCTCGGAGAGCCTTCAGGTCTGTGTTCTGCTTTCATCAAGCACAATACATCTTCCCTTCTTATGTGATTTTTGGAAATCTCCTGCCACAGACTCTGGCACACAATTTGCCCACCTCTGTCCTAACCTGTGGGTACAGCAACAGCCTCCTGAAGCTGTACCCCTAGTGCACTCTGCTCCTTGTTCCCTACTCTCTGGTTTTCCACATGCCGACCACCATGGGGGCATCCTCAGGACATGGTACCCAGATCAGCAGTCCTGGAGGGACAGCCAGGAGTCCAGGACCAACCTTCACCCTCCCAGCAAGTGACTCTGCAGTGGCAGCCAGGCCTTCCCAGTCTCTCGCTGCTTCTGGGGAAATACCATGCTGCCAGGGATTTGTCACAGAAAAGCATTTGCACAAAGCAATACTGAATTGCAACAACTGGCTACATCTGGGAGATGGCTCTAACTTTAAGGATGAAATCAATGGGTTTGTATTACTCCAGAGTCTGGACAGACAGACGGGTGCTTTGACTGGAGGCTGCCCACTGATGCTCCCTCAAACTGCTGCTGTGCGGTCAGTTTCCGTACTAGAATTTCTCTCTTTGCTTTCAGAAGTGAATGAAACTGCCTGGAAACCTTACAGTTCTGCTCCTGGTTTCACATATACTGTGGCAATGACTTCAGAACAAAATTCCCATTTCCACCATGGAAATAGGAGTTTTTAAGTATGGGAAGTGCCTGGCATTAGAAAACAAGCAAAAAAAAAAAATTATTACACATTTAGAAAAGGGTAACTTGAAAGTAATTTAGGTTCCCGAACTGCAGAATGACTAATTTACAATTTCCCAGAAGTATCTTTGTATCTATAATTTTGGTGTGAATAGCAATCATTTCCAGGCCTAATTAAAGCATCTACATCTCAGCGTAACAGAAAAAATTATCATCACAAGAATTAGTGAGTGTTAAGAGTTGATAAAAATGACAGGTACTTTTAACAAAGCATTTTCTTAAAAAAATCCCACATATTATCAAATGATGTTTTTTCCAACATGTCTTTATGGACCTTGAGGGACTGGTCTCTATCTGACTGAATACTCTTGATGAACCACATCTAAATTAAAGAGTTTGAACACAGTCAAATTTACCAGAGTTTTAAAAGACAGATTTAACTTCAAAGTCTGAGAGAGAGTAAGAAAAATGTGTGAAAAGAGGACAGCACTAGACTTACAGTACAGCATTCTGCCTCATGTTGTCTGTACTCTCCATTTAGATACGAACTCTGGTTTTTTTGCTCTCCTCAGGAGAGGAAATTTAATTTCCATTCTCATCTGGTACTTGACTTTCATTCAACAGAGGCTGAATACTCAGCCAAAGTGCACTATACTCCCTGGTGGATTTACGAGTATGAATACTTTCTATACTTGCTTGGATATGAAAGCCTGTAGCCAGTTCAGTGGTGACATCAACAGAAATCCATCACAAATTTCTGCTTTTCTAGGAATTTAGATGTTCATTTGTTCATCTATTTCCTGTCTTGTGCATCAACGAATTCCAGTATTTCAGTTATGAATAACACTAGCAGACACAGGCAATTTGAGAAAAAAAAGCAACTGAGGTGCTAAACATCAACATGCATATGCACATACCAAGCATAGTTACACAGAAGTTCTTCATTCAGCATGCTAGAAGAAAGACTGGTGTAGCTGAAGTGAGGACCCTAAGGAAGTACAACATCATATCAGTTAAAAACATGCACTGAGGTTACCACATGCGTAATGGAGGTCTACCAAAACATGCGGTCAAATAGCCACAACATTTTAACAGATTTCTTTTTCAGTTAGTAAATGAGGTTAAATCTGTTACCCCTTTAAGATGTGCGCCATGGTCCTTTGTGTTGGTATGAAAATATATTCTTCCCACTGTTTCGATGTTGGCAACTATGACATGCAAACATGGCCTTTTCACAGACAACAAGCATTTTACAGCGCAAGCATCAATACTGTTATAATTACCTCATCAAACTCTTTAGATTTCTTAGAGAACTATGAAAAATGCTTGTGACCTTGCAATCTATCAGAACATCTTTGAAGACAGACTGTCTTTTCCTCTGTCACTATAAAATCTGAATCACTCTTGAAAAAAAATTGCCGTCGTGTAATGAAAATACTTCTATGTTAAATTGGCTGTTCAACTAGACGGTGTATGTCTTTAAAAGCCCCAATCAGTAGTTCATACTGTGATTCTGAGTAGACTTTAACAAATGTAGTCCCACTTCAATTTATCCTATTAGGTCTCCTTTGAATTTTTTATTTCATTTCACATTCTGCTATAGCACTACTGCTCCAGCAGTACCCATTAACATGGCCTGCTCAGTGTTTTCCAGCTCTCTCTTTCCACTGTTTCTTTTCCATACTAATTTTGCCTCCTCTGTGCCTAAGATTTTCCTGCGTTTTTCTCCCATTACCTTGTCATACTTTTTACAGTATATAATTCACTGTTCCTCCTCCTCCTCTTGGCTGGCTTTATGTTCTTTTTTTTCATCTTGAAATTATTCTTTTGCCTCATGTCTTTCCATCCACCCCTTCCCTCCCATCCTGTCTTTCACAGTGGATTAAATCATCTACCATTCCTTCTCACTCAACTCTTTATTGTATCTCCAGATGCTCGCACGTCTCTCTGCTCCACAAACACACTGTGCTCACAGTATTTCCTAATTCTGCCTCTTTCATGCAATACCTCTTCCTTTCTCTTGGAAGATACATTTGGTCAAAGTATTTTCCCCTTTCTTTTGAACAAGACAGCCAGCCTCCTAACTGGAGACACCCTCTTTCTGTTGGGATCCCAGAAAGGGCACTGTGTTGACTGCAGTGAGGGGATTATCTAGGTCCAGTACATTTTGCTACAGACCCACCATATGATCTGGCATGAGAAGACTCTGTGCTATAAGGAGAGGGTGGGTAAAAAGAAGGCTGGGTAGTGACAGCTTCAACACCTAGGGGATGGCTGTAGCTCCCACAGAAGCAGGAAGGACCATTCCTGCTATTTTTTCTTTATATTCTATCACTTATTTTTATCCTGTTGGCCTCATCGGTCTTGGCTCTAGGACAGGACAGGGCCAGTCCTTCAGTTATTTACTCTTCAGAAATCCCATGGACTCAAGTGTGACATTCTCATTGTATGACTTGTCATGCAGAGCAACATCAAACATAATTTTCAGGTGAGTCATGTCTCTGTGGAAAGCTTTCAACACAGAACATGTGAACCACGGGCACTAAGAGTAAAGGCTCTGTACCCAAGCAATATCTGCTAGTCCTTGGAAAAGCCTTCCAAAATTAAAACACTGGATGGGCTTTCTACAGGTCAAACAGAGTGAAGTATTGGTGTGCATCCTTCTGCTATAGAAAGGCAGGAAAAAGCAGCTGTCAAACTTATTACTTAAAGAGAGAAGAGAAAAAAAAATGCCCTTCCTCCTTTCAGTGCACTCACTGGCTTGTTTCTTCCTTTTGTAAGAGCTGCTGGATTTCCCTTGCTGTCTGCTGTCTTCCTTCCTAATGAGGTAAAAGGCAGCGTTGATGAGGTTTTGATCAGGTTTGCAGTTTGACAGTTGTTGTTGTTATTTTGGTTGCCACTCAGCGTCTCCATTATGGACCGAAAGGTTCCAAAAGGCCTTTTCAGCTGGTCCCCCACTGGCTCCCCAGAGCTGGGGGGAGCCCGAATGAGTCCTTTGCTCTGGTCTTTATCCTTTTCCTCATTCAGTTCTGACTCTGCTAGCTCCACCTGCACCACAGGCTCCTCGAAAGTCACTCGGAGTTTCAGATTTTGGGAGGTTCTGCGCTTTGAAGACGGAGACTTGAGAGCACTCTTAGGGCTGGTGGCAACCTTTTGAGCAGTGGCACTGTCCATGCTGGATGGAGAGTTGTCTCCACAAAATTGGCTCTGAGGAACACTACCAGACTGATACGGGGCTTCATTATCTGGATCGCTGCTCTCTGAAGTAGGGGACGGACTGTGGCCATCCACGGACTTAGAGGCCCTGATACCAAAAGGGAAGCGGCGCCCTGCTGCAGAAGTGTGTTTCTTAATCATCAGGTGCAAACTCTCTGTGCTTTCAACACTCTCCACTATGGGCTGAGGTCTTGGTTTGTCAGTTCTTTTCACAGAGGTGTTCTTGTGGTCCTCAGAATTAGCTGAGTCTGTGTCAGACTCGCTGAGTGACCTCTGCATTAGCTGTCTCAGTCTAGCTAACTTCAGCTCCCTTTTCTCTGGCAAAATCTTCTTCACGTTCTTGGAGGATGCATGAGCATCCTGAAATTCCAAAGTCAGCTTTTCCTGCATACAGACATTTTCAGAGATTTCCTTCCCCAGCAACTGGCGCAAGATTTTATCTGAGTCCTCATCTTTTATCTTGGCTCGACTGCGACTAGAAGTTCCCAAGCTGCCAAGAATCTGAATCCCATCTTGGGTGTTCAATTTACTTTTTGGTGGAGACAGTTCATCTGCTTCAGATGGTTTCCACTGGGGTTTGCCAGAAGCAGGAGATGATGGCAAGCTTAAAAAAAAAAAAAAAAAAAAAAAAAAAAGAAGAGGAGGAAATACCATAGCCAAATTAATGCACATATAAAATGTGAAACTGCCATTTCCAGTGTATGTGTCTGTCTCAGCTTATTGTTACTTATCCTCTTCATCGCTACTCACATGGAATTCATTACCATGATGCCACAGTGAAGATTACACAGAGGAGGATGTAACCCTGCTTCCACTCCTAATTAGGATCTGAGTCTCTTCACTTTCTCTTACAAACAAAATTCCTTAAAATCAAAACTTGGAATGGTTATTTCAATGCCAAAGATGACTTTCTGAGGGAAACTTTAAAGAAACTACTGTTTCCTATTTGTAGGAGTTGACATGTCTTAAAAGGCAAAAAAAAAAACCCCTCAAGGCCAAATGCCTACTATCCAAGTCACATCATGATACAAAAGTAGCTTATTCTAAATACTGTGAAAGCACCATCTGTCTGCATAGCAATGATTTCATAAATCTAAACTTCATCTGGTATTAATAATAGTCTTATAAGACCTCATAAAAAGTCAGGGCCATTTGCACTCAAAGCCTTTTCAGATACGAAATACTGAAAAGCGTGAGAAAGGTGACATGAATTTATTTAAATACTATTACAATAATAAATCAAATTTAGAACTCCAAATGTTATATATCAAGGAAAACGCAATCTCAGGTAAGTCTGATTTGCAAAGAACATAAATTACAGAGGCCAGTTCTTTCCCCATGACATATGCCAGAGCTCATAATACTCCACATTCTTATTTTAAACCACCTTTCCTCTAAGCAAGGGTAAGGTGACAAAATTAAGGTTGGTGTGAAGCACTGAATTAATGTATTTTATTTCTTTCTTGACAAGCAACTTCTACTCTGATGAGTCTATAGTTCTCACAGTGTACAAAATTCACACACCTATACTGGCTACCTTATCTTCAACTAATTTTGCACTTTTTCTCCTGTGGCAAAGTGAAACAGACACTGAAGAATACGCACGTATCTACAATAGACATTCCTAGTAAATGGGATAGGTTCTTTTAGATCTGCTACTGGTTCCTTGGATCATGATAATATCCACAGTGAGTTTTAGCTGGAAGGAAAAGTAGTAACCAACTATGAAATAAAATAATCATCATTTTCAGACTTGCTTATTTGGCTAAAAAGATATTGAAACTTACCCTTTAACAGGAATAATGAATGATGAGAGATCTGCTCTCACCTGATCTTATCTAATAGAAAGAAAAACAGTCCTGGTGTTCAACAGGACTCAGATGCGAGACCACTTGGAAAGACCAGTCAGCAAAAATCACAGAAACCAAATGAGCTGGAAGACCGTGTTTGCTCCCATTGTCCCTGTTGAGCTGGTAGGCAGGGAAGACAAAGATCATGATTCTAAAAAAACCAACAAGACAACTCTTTCCAGTGTGGTTTTCTACTTCAGCAGGAGTCTGGAGTTTACAGTCCTTTCCTAGCTGACGTTCCTTTACACAAATGCATTTCCAGTCCCAATGCCTTTGTCATCTACTTTTGCAACTATTTGCACTTGTCTAAAACACAGACTCAGAAATTCAGAGATATGCAGCACTTGTCCAGAAAAGCACTTGAGATTCTTTGAGAATGGAAAAAAAGCAGTCACTGATCCTGAGTTCATGCTTGATGACCCAAAGCTCTGACCATCAATGACTGCAGAAGCTCTTACGCTGGCTTTATATTTTAACATATAAGTAGCTCCCTAACAACTCTGTAACAGGAAGAAGTGCTGTATATGTCTTCCAGAGAGGAACTCAGATAGAAGATATAGATATAGAAAAGAATGATAAATCAAGTCCTATTTGCATGTGAGTAACTTAATTCCCTTCAAAGTCTTCTTCAGATTGCTATCAGAGAGAAGTCGTGTGCTTGCTTCACTTCCATGCATCACGCTGGAAGTCCATGGCAGAAGTCAGAGAGATATGTTAGCAGACTCCAGATCCAGTCCTATGCCTTTACCTTCCTCCTCTTTAATGGTACTCAGTTTGTGTCTATTTCTAGGACTTCTGACAGGATATGTAAACAATACATAAAATTTCTGGAGTTTTGACATTTTATACAAGCTACTGCAGCCAAAAGATTTAATGAGTGTAAGGAGTCTCATTAATATGAAATCAGGTTTTGTTTTTGGTAACTGGCTTTTTGAATTATGGCTGGCAATAATGTACAGTGGAACACCACAAGCTCAAACTTTACAACTTTCCTAGGGGTGTCTAGGTTCCTCTGCTATTCATCTAATACAAAATATATTTTATTCCACTGTAAATCTGATTTTCACTCTGCTGGGAAACAGGGACTATTCACTTCATACTCAATATTTCTCATATGTATACAACATCACACACTGTCAAATTCTAGAAATCCAGCTCCAGGCCCATGAGGTAAAACCCCATATTTAGTTTACAGAACACATCTATTATTTACATAGGTCACAGATTCTCTTGATAACTGATATGCCACAAAACTGTGTAAATCCAGGCTGCTGCACAATTCCAGGCACCTTACCTTGGGGATGTGGGCAGTGACTTGCCCTCTGACCGCTGGGCTTCTAAAAGCTGCTGGAGTTGGTTCTGTAATGTCACACGTTCCACTGTCTGCCTGCAGGAAAATGTAAGACTGTTTACCTTGAACTGTAAAACTGTCAGCATTAGTAAGCTGTACGATAACTGACACTACCCGTTCAGCCTTGTATTCAGAAAGAAGTCCTCTTCACCTATACTTTACATAGTAAAGAAATAAAAAGAGAAATTATAAATAGTAACAGAGAGTTTGTACTTGCGGACATTGTGTGACCACTGTACAAGACCAATTGAGAGACACTTGTCTTGAGATTATACTTTACATAAGGACAAGTGTGGGACCATATGCAGCTGTTAATTGGAACCGAGTGATCCACAAGAAAATAATAGTCAGGAAACAAATATATGGCACAGCAAACTTAGGGACACTTGGTTCTTACCCATTTGTGTAAAGGAAGAGGAAAGGGCCAGGTTAAGAAGTCACTTACATTTAGTGGATGGCTTTTACTCAGCTAAATAGCTCAGACAAGTGCTCTCTCCATTTCTATCCGCAAATGAACTCAGAGAAGCCTTTGCCCACCAGGAAGGGCTGGTCCAATCTTCTTCAGCTGCAGGATGGAGCTAAGTACGACCTCTGTGTATTCAGGGGAGTAGAAAAAACTACACCTGCTTGCTGCCCAACCTTACCAAAAGTCCTACCTGTGCTCTGCACCCACCTTATACTCAGTAGTGCTGTACCTACTGCAGTCTATCACTTTGTGTGGTGCTGTGATCTACACTGCTTTGTAAATAACTTTAGAGACCAATGTTTAAAAAAATTGTAATAGTAGATATATATCATTAGTAATACGAAGTGACATCCATACCAGAAACTCCATTTACCACAGAACTGTAACCACAATCTCTGTTCTCCTGCCTCATACTTATTTCCATAGAAAGGACTCAGTTGAACCAGACAACCTGCAAACCTTCAAGCAGTTCTATGAAAACAAAGCAATGGATCAATTTGCCACAAAGAGTTCTTCTACCTCTCCCTGCTCCCATCCAATTTAGACCTTCCATTCTAACATCAAAACATCCCTTTAGCTTGTCGACCACCACAGATAGCATTCAATTTGTTTAGTGCCCTGTAAGTTCCAGTGCCTCTAAACACTGCACAGACAGAATTGTCGGGAAACTACCAGAACA
Organism: Falco biarmicus; assembly: GCF_023638135.1. Classification (NCBI taxonomy): domain Eukaryota; kingdom Metazoa; phylum Chordata; class Aves; order Falconiformes; family Falconidae; genus Falco; species Falco biarmicus. Next base: position 20,907,535 of record NC_079311.1, on the reverse strand, counting down.
CAAGAGATGTACAGCTATACTGTCTTTCACCTAGATTACAAATGGTACATTTAGTTTTATTCCCTGACAAAATGACCATGTGAAAATGGCTTTTTATCTGGTTCTCTCAGGATCTGTTTCTGTTCCTGCAGAAGTAACATAGTTTTAGTACTTTTATTCTTGTTGGATCTGCAGATCTAATACAGTTCTCCACCAGTGAGCTGGACTCTTTCCTAGCTCGCATGCCATCAGAGAAGAGTTAGCTGAGTTCCAAATGCAGTCTTTATAACTGGCAATGTCAAAGCCAGAAAGAATCCAGATGACTTTTTAGACTAGGGGCTGTATTTGCAGGGCTGGCAGAAAACAAATGTTTTACTTTCAACGTATCAGAGTGGATCTAAAAAGTGCTACAGAAATAAAGGTGGGATCTCAACATATTGCCTTGCTATCACATTTTACAACACAACCATGCTTTATGTACATCCTTTCTTCCTTTAATTTTCCATCTTCTTTCCTCTTGCCTACACACCGCCTTAGACTATTTTAAAATTACTCCTACCATCTGTCAACATTGGCTTATATTGCAACTCCCCAGATACTCTCTTTTAAGAGCAAGGGAAATTTTCATTTGAGATTAGACTGTGATGCAATTTATCTGTTTTATTTGCCTTTTATGCTTCCTTCAACTTCTATTTCTAAATATCTAAATAATGTAGCTAACAGCTTCCTACGCTTTTAGGTTTAATGGAAATTTCTGACACCTCTTCTACTGAGTTAATGTTCTCATACCACTTAAACATTTTATTGTGCTAAAAGAATTAAAGTTTCCTCCATTTTCACTAGTTAGTAAATAGCTCACAGAAATCCATGCATCTTGCCAGCACTATCCCTGAAGATATATAACTAGATATATATCTATAAAAGATATATATATCTAAAATAAAATTGAAAACAAGGGATCACAACTTCGTGGAACAGCAATATTTTTAAAGTATTAAACCTAGACTGATTTAGGAAACTAGATCACTGTAGCTTCAGGGGTAAGAGGGTCCACTTATTTATGATATTTAATGCCCCAGTTCTGAGGGTCTTAGCTTAGACGACGTTCCCAGTAAGTAATATGTAAGGACTCTTCTGTGTCTACTTAGAAATTGTGGACCCCAGCTACCTCCTAATGAAATCAAGGAGCTCATTAACTGAACGGGCAACAGGCTAAGACACTGGACTCTGCTGAAGTATCTTTCATAGTATGTTGCCTTACTTTTCTGTTTTGTTTCAAATAAAACAAGAATGGCCACACTACAAAGCAGAAAATAAAACAGCTTAACTAAGTGAAAAAGAGATGAACATTGTAAAGTATATACTGGGTTTCTTACGGTATGTCTATATAACACTTACTACCACAAAAAAACCACCCAACAACCCAGCCTCAACCAACAAACAAACCAGCAACTCGTACACACCTTACCATACTACAACAATAATTTTTTATTCACCTATTCTTACAGCTATTCGTATGAAGTTTCAGGAAAATCATGGATTTTTGTAACAGAACACAGAAAAGTGGTGGATGTAACAGAGGATATTAAAGTACTTTCTCATCTTCGTCTTTTGACTCATGGTTTGCTTTGATCTTTGCCTTGCCTTGCTTTTGATAGCGTATCAAAAGGATCAATAAGTGTCTCCATTAATTGCTTTGCACATTCAGGTCCATAAACATAGGACAGTCAACCCTTTGGGAATGCAGGTAGAAAAGTCTGTCATCAAGCAGCATTGTAAAAGTCATCTAGGGAAGCATTAATTTTATGTCATTAGTTCTGACTTGGTCTCTTCAGGCCAGGAAAGCCCAAACAATACAAGTAATTACTACTAGTGTCATCAGTGTTAGAAACCATGTATTTGTGCAGGTAGGCATTTTCTACACTAGCAACTAAGGTTTTTTTAGGAAGATGAAATCAGTGAGGGAATAACTAAGATTGTAAGACCTATGGAGACCTCTGGAAATAAAATGAAAGCCAATATTTTGTATAGACTTTTGTGACTGTCCTAAGCATTTAGTTTAGTTCAGAAAGTCCTAGTGGACTGACCAAACTTCTTTAATTAGCAAGAGATGCAAGCCAAAGCTTTAGTTTTGAAGCCAGTAACAGAAGTATTTGTGGGCCAGTTTTCTTTTTACCTATTGAAAGAATTGCTTGGTTCCTTCCCTGTTTTGGGGAAAAGTCTCTGTTAATCCACTTGTGAAGATTTGATGGAACATTTGTAGTTACTACTTATTTCTTTCTTTCCAATATAAAGGCTTTTCTCTCTGAGCCTACTCAGAAGGTTTTGCTATACTCCTCTGTGTTTGTCAGCTGCTTTGGATCAAAGAGCTGAAAGATGTGAAGACTGTGGCAAAATGTGATTTTATTGCTTCAGTATTGTGCCTTCTTTCAGGGATTGCTCCCAAGAGTGTGATGGACTGGGATAACTTCTCTCTAAAACTGTTCTCTGTTGCCTTGATGACTGGAAGAGCTAAGAAGAAGAGAATGAAAGACAGTACTTCCTTCTTTGGTTTAGGACCTTCGAAGACAGGTCGTGCTAGGTGCTAGTCTCAGACAGTTTCTGCACTGCTGCTCTTGCACAATATCAGCCATTCCACTCTTTCTGTGGCTGCGGACATACAGTGTTATCAGAGAGAGGCTTTCACCCCTGGCTAATAAGGCACCCTGAGTAAAAGAAGATTGCCTGATCAGCTCATATTTACAGCAGCTGTGGGAAGGCTGGGAAGCATATAAGGGCCTTCTGTGTTGATACTGACCATTCAAGTCATGATACAATCATAACCCCTTTGTCTCTAGAACAATGTCCATTAACAGCAGCAGAAGTATGTGGAGAGAATGCAGGAAAGCCATCTCAGCTGCCCAAGTTGGAGCTATTCCAATGCAACAGCAGTTTGAAGTGACTCGGTTGGTAGACTGGACTTCCATCTGTTGCCATGTGGTGCTTTCAGGATCTTCAGAGGTGCTGTGGCAAATGAATTCTCCTGCTACTTTGTACCACGCTTGGATTTTTATGCAGGATGGGGCTGCTTAACAGGGCAAGAGTCTTCTTCCATCATCCCCTGTAGCTTCTGAGCATGGGCCTCAGAACATGGTCTACTGCTTCTACCGGAGCTACTCACAGCCTGAGGCTGGAAGCCCAAAGAGCCACGCAGAAGCTGCTCTTTCAAGCAGAAAATAGAATATTTCATTGCCTCAGTAGACAGCAACAGGGTTGCACAAGAGACTCACATCTCTTTGTGGAAGAGGAAGAAAAAGCTGCTGCTGTGCTTACTGGAGCTAAATCTGAAGCCTGAAAAAACAGGCTGCTGAAGGGAAGCAGATTTAACTCCAGCTGAGACAAGCAAAGGAACCCATCAGGGGCCAGATAAGAATCGTTTAAATGACTTCCTATGTAAGCAGTCTGTGAGATGACAAAGGGGAAACGGGGAAGTGTTAATGCTTTTGTCAGGAAAGTCAGAACTAGACTATTTCTGTGGGGGTAAACAGCCTGCAGACCGACACAAATCTTTCTTTTCTGTGAGAGGTAACACTTACATCAAGCACAGGGTATGCACTGAAGAGAACAGACATGGAGAATCTGGCTGCAATTTCTGCTTCCTGATGTGTGCAGTTTTCTTCTGCTAAGTTATGGGGAAAATTAATTTAATTATATACCGAGATGAGTCAGACACTAATGCATGCTACTCGGGAAGTACCCTGTATTCTGTTTTTTCCCTTTATATCAGCTTATTTGTGTATTTTAGGATTTCTTAGCAAATGAATCAACTATAAAATATCTGGTACTTTAAAATGTCCAGTGAACAGGATCAGACTGTAAAATTATGAAACCGGAAAAATATAATAATCCTTAGTTCACTGTTTGTTATTTATGAGAATCTAAATGTAAAAGAAGAGTGAAGACATCACAAAGAGAAAATGTCTTTATAATATAAAACTTAGAGGATCAAACAAAAATAAGCATACTTCAAATGCAGACAGGTGTTCTGTAATGACAGAAAGGACTGCTACTACACATCCTTTTGCTGTAAAAACACTACAGAATAGATACCTATAGTTAAAAGGGTGAATTAACAATGCAGATAATTTTTACCCTTATTTTCATGATATCCGGTTTGAAACTAAAAATTGCATCACTGTAATGGGTTGGTCCCAGCTGGCAGCCAAGCACCCACACAGCCAGACTCTCACTGCCCCTATGCCACAGTGGGATGAGGGCAAAAAATAGGAAGAACAGAGGCAAAAAAGCTTGTGGTCAAGACAAACCCAGGGAGATTACTTACCAACAACTGTCATGGGCAAAGAGCCTCAAATTGTGGAATTTAATGCAATTCATTGCCAATTAGCATAAATATTTAATTATTGATTCAGGTACACGGGAAAAACGAAGGGACAGACACCCACCCCCTATTTAAAATACCTATCCTCCCTTTCCAGGGCTCAGCTTCACTCCTAGGTTCATCTGCACCCCAGGCCCCTCTTCTCCCCCATTCTCAGGCTTCACTCCAGACACCTCTCTTCCCCTCTTGCCATTGCTGCAGGTTACACCCAGTCTTTACAGTGAGGCAATGTGCAGCACAGGTCAGGGTTCATGTGTAGCAGTTTCTCTCTGCTGTTCCTTCTTTCTCACTTTCCCCTGTGCTCTAGTGTGGGCCCTTTACAGGCTGCAGTCTATCTGGGGAAGCACCTGCTCTGGTGTTGGTTTATCCATGGGCTGTAGTCCTTTCAAGGGGCACACTGGTTCCAGCACAGGTGCTTACTCCATGGGCCACGGTCCCTTTGGGGAGTGCCTGCTCTGCCACAGTGTACTTCCTGGTCCTCTGACCTTGCTCTTCTCTCTGTTTGTCACTCTTCTGTTCCCTTCTCCTCTCTGGCATTTTCTGCCCCTTCTTAAATATGTTTTCACAGAGGTGCCACCAACTTGGTTGATGGGCTTAGCTGTGCGCTGCAGTGGGCCTGTTGCAGAGCCAGTGGAACTAGCTGTGGCCAGCAAAGGGCAGCCCCTCACCTGTTCTCACATAGGCCACCCTTGCAGCTCCCCTGCTAACAGTCTTGTAATTTATACCCAGTACAATTACACAGATGCTGCTTGCATAAACTGACATGGTCTCCTCTAAACATGCGATTGTCAGAAGCCGTTTTCATGGCTCATGATAGCTGACCAGCTCTTGATCATGTGTCTAAGCTGGAACAACAATAGGTTGGTGCTGATGCTTTCTAAGAGCCTTATTTTATGAGCCTATTGACACACTAAGTCACGGTAGCTGCATCTACAATAAAAGCAAACAATTGCATAAATTCATGTTTCAAAATAATGGGCTTTTTACAGAATTTTTATTATTAAAAGCTATACTAAAATATTAAAAACAGCTCCTATGAAGAAAAAACAGAACACAGGATATTTCCTGAGTAGCCACTGTGGGCTTTGGTGACCTTCCAAGTTCAAAACCCCCTCCAGCTACTATCTCCACTGTTCCTCCCAACACCAACACCCAGCACTGTAACTGGGAAGAACCAGTCACTACATATAAAAGCATGCCATGTGAACAGAAATTGTGATTATGATGTGGTCCCAAGGTATGCAAAGGGAAAAAGGACTGGATTGTTTCATAAATGCCTTTTTCTACTCCCCCTGCCTTCACCTACCCTCATAGCAAAGTGCCACAAACTGCTAAAGGGGAAGGGGCAAATTGTTGAGAGCAGGAAAGAGTGGAGAAATAAGGTAGAAATATGATGAAAGTATCATATACAAGAAGCAGAAAACAGACATGGCTAATAAACAGAAGACAAAGTAGGGTATCATTTTAAGAATGAGCACTGATAACAATGAAACACTTACTCCTTCAGCTGCTTAGTTAGCTTGACAACCTGTGAGGCCAATGACATACATGTCTCCACAACTACTAAGTAGCGGGAACACATGGTGTGCCCATGTCGCTCAGCGCTTTGTGAGGGTTTCTCTCCCACATGGTTTTGCATGGTGACATTTGCTCCATACTCAACCAATGTCTGTAAAAACAAAAAAGGAAACATTGACACCCATAAGTATAAGTCTCTGCTGTGACTTCCGGTCATCCACAAGAACAGCTGGATTCAAAGCACTCCTGAATTAAATGCTTGGAACTGTTGATCTAAGCCAATAATTTTTAAAAATCAGTCACTGCGAAGTCCGTATGCAGCCTGAACCCAAACCACATACTGCTAAAATCTATCACTCAGGTGCAAGGATAACACAGAAGACTGAGCTGTGGTTCAGAAGAGCCATAAAAAGACTATATTCTTCCTTCCTCTCCCCTTGCTGCTCTACTCCATTAATTTGTTTTCTGTCCATTTGTTTGTACAGCAAGCATGACTTGTAGTATTCATACAGTGAGTGGGACCACCAAATGAAAAGAGAACTTACATTTAGGCACCTATTGATTCCCTCCTGAGCCACAGTAATAAAATCATTCATATGCACCTCTCTATGTATTATTGAACATGCACATGGTAGTCCTAAAAAAGAAGACACAGGCAAGTGCAATTCAAAGGACATCTGTGCTAGATGACATCAGGGTCCAGGGTAGCACGAACACATTGCCTACCAGGTTATAGAGGGTTGTGATGGGCTGTAATGGCTTACCAGGTCTGCTATCTGCTGCTCTTGGGATCTCTGCAAGGCATTGCAATATACCCTTAGAATCTCACTTTACAACTGCCTTTGCTACAGTGTTTGCTGTCTCCTTTTGTGGTTGACCACAGCAGAATCTCTCAGTTTAAAACGCTCAATGCAGCAGTCTCAATGCCCAGATTCCTTAGCCAAGCGATGTCTGGATATGAAAGGTATGGCAGATAATTTCCAACAGCTTTTTTAGGTCAGACACACACAAATCTGTTTTTGCAGAAGAAAATCTGTACAATGACTTTTTCAATCTGGTTGGTTTGTGGTGTTTGGTTTTTTTAATGCTGAAAGAAGTCTCATTGATTTGCCCTTGCTTGGTTACCCTCTATTTTAGTTTAAAGAGGTACTCAAATATGTGTCAGCTTTTAAACTTCTAAGAAAAACAATGGCTTATACTCGGATGTATACCCCTGTGCTACTCACAGTACTAGCGGAGAATCCTAGCGTGTTGCTGGAGAACTGTCCAGGTTGTGAGTATGACATTTGAATTATGTCTGGGACTTGAATTCAGGGCGTTGTAAGGGCAAAATAAGTTTTGTCAGGCTGACTTCAGGACATCCAATAACTGAAGCAAGAATTGAGACCAAACCTTCACCCTTTCTGAGCTGTTTGTGAAAATCAGTGTTATGCACTATTTGCTTTACTGGAAAGCCTAGGATAGGACCTAAATATTCTCAGCAATGTTCAGACACACAAAGTTCATAGCACTTTGGAAAAAATTCTGAACAAAATCATAATGCATCCAAAACCTACAGCATCATTAACATTACACATACACATACACATTCAGAAGTGGAGTTGTGTGACTGAGCTCTTGGCTGACTTATCCAAGCAGAGCTGGTAAGCCACAGAGGACTGGAGTGGCCTTGCTGACTAAGAACTGCAGGCACAGAATCCTCTACATCAGCTGACAGCAAAGAGGAATGGTGGTCTTGTCTGGTCTGCTAAATATATATCTGGAAAGGAAACTTACTAACAGTCTTGCACTGCATCTCATATCAATAAATTTGGTTTAATTTGCTAATAAAAAAAAATAAAGGAGGAGAGTTATGACCCTGCAGAAAGCAATCTTATAGTCCGGAACATGATAGGGGTCTCACTTGCTCATAAACACAGTGGATAAGATGGCCAAGGAATCACTGACAGCCTTTGACGCTCCATCTTTTGTACTGTTGCTTATACTCTCCCTGCTTCCTTTATTGCTTCTTTCTTTTTACCACATTATTCACTGTGCATTGTTTTAAAGTAGACTACAAGCTCACTGGGTGGAGGGCTTATTTTGTTTCACAGCACAACAAAACATGAACTACACTTAAGACTGTGAGGTGTTAATGAAATGACATTACTGCCATTGTATATTTTTGTTGTTATTAGATATTTTCATAATTTATTTCGCATGGCTTCACAAAACACTTGTTGATTTGTATATTTATCTACAACAGAATAATCCTGATAATTCTAAGCCATTTAATTAAGGTTCATTCTTCACAGGGAAAGCAGAGCTATTCTCTTTTTCGTTTAGTTTTATCCATTAAATCAGCCTGCAGATGTCACCACTCTGTTCAAAATCATCTACTCATTTATCCTTCAAATGCATTGTACACCTTAGTGAGGCTCTGCTGAGCTAGAAACCCTAAGCATGCCCCCTATCACAATGGTGCTCCCCACTGGTAAATGATTAACATTTCTTCTTCTTCTTTCCAACTATCACAGCAATCTAGCATGGATGTGATGACTTGTTTATTTTATTCTCATAAGAGTTTGTACGGGGTCCATTCCTGACATTTTCAAAAGACTGACATGTCCTATCAATGAGAAAAGGCAGAGATGGTCATGTCCTCCAAATTTATTTGACGGTGTTCTTTTCAAGTCTATTCCTTCAGCTCAGTGTCACCTGTTTTACACTTTTTGTTGTGTGAGACTTTCAAACTGGCTTTGATGAGCTATGTCTTCTCTGTGTCCAGGTATATAAATAGACAACAATAACAACAACAACAACAACAACAACAACAATAATAATAATAATAAGCAGCAGCAGCAGCAGCAGCAGCTATGCATCTGTAGATTCAATGTAACAGTGTGCACAGATGTATTTAGGTCTCTGATGAGGTTAGCTAATGAGAATTGACTAGCTATATTTCTTTTAGGGTTGAATCAATAGAAATCTTCTGTATTTGCAGTGGCCTAAGAGATTCTGTGGATCAGTTCATGTGTGGTAACAGGATTAACATGTTTACTGACACATATCTGATCCTTAGACTCTGAGAATTACTGCTCCTTCTTAGACATGTTTTCCTCCTCTACTTGATCACATTGATTTCTATTTCTTACCTTTCTGCCATGTGGTTATTTATTCTTTTATCTGTTCTTCTCCAAGGACTAATCTGTCTCTCAAATTCCTTTCTGCAGTCTCCTGGAATAATTTTATTATTATATCTTCTCCAAACAGCTTTCACTCAAAGTGCTGACAACACCAAATATTGAAATGTACTCCTGTGACTAATGGTTCTCGTAATTTTGATGGACAAAGAGCACATCTGCAATTCAGTGCAAAGTTGTGACGGTTCACCTAGCTATCCAGTTCAACCCTACAGCTTTTTTGGTATGTCTGCATTGAACACTGGTACTGTAGACAGGTGTCCCAAGTGGTTTATTCAGATCTGGCTCCCAAAAGTACTGTAGTGTGGAAGCCTTCTCAGCAGGACAAATTACCCATTTCAGCAGCTCTATACAACAGAAACGTATTGCTTTCAGTGGCCAAGCTGATTCATTGAGAATTAGTTAGAAATCACCATCATGTTTCATTATTTAGCACAGACACATCCAAAGTTTACTAGTCTGGAAAGGATGGTTTACTCAAGATGGAAATCCTTCAAGACAGAAGAAACTTATCTGTTAGACTTCCTCTCAGCTGGAGAGCTACAAATTTTCATTGGAAAAAGAAACAGAAGGAAAATATCAGAACAGTAAGAAGGATATGCATATCCACACTGGCTGCCCTTTTCTAAAATAAAAACATACACATTAGCAGCTGCTTATGTATAAACAATATAATAATGCTTTCTTCTTGCTCTACAACAGTTACTTCAGTCTAACAATAGCATAATTGAGAATAAAATTAAAAACCCAGAGCTTGTCAGTATTTCAGTCTAAGCCCTACTGGTTTACATTTCTTCCTTCTAGTATATTTTAATGTATCAATAATTATTCCCACCTGTAAGATCTCCTATATTTACTTTAATGGTTGTTGTCATTCAAGTTTGATGTAAAGAGGTTTCTGATATAGCTATCATTCTACCTGTATGCATCCTAGATAGCCGTGTTGAGCAGCTATGTGAACAGCTGTATTTCCATCCTGGTCAACTTCATCCAGTGAAATCCCTTGTTCTTGCATAAACTGAAGAAGCCACAGAAGGATTTTCTCCTAGGGAAAGGGGAAAAGAGATGTCACAAAAGATAAGAAATAATGAAAAGCTAGGTGTACTAGAGGAATACTGGTACTTTCACCTGTTACTAAAACTGTCCAATAATTCCTTGTTTTCAGTCTCTTAATTTTGTAGTACTTAGTGTACCACGGGCCCTCCTCTGTTATGTTTTGTTTTGTTTTCCCCAAGGAAATAAGGTGAAATACTTTATTTGTTTTATAAAAAAAGTAACAGGAAAAAATATAAGTACTGTAACACATTCTGAGAAATTAAACATTAAAAAGTATGTATGTATGTATGTTGGAAAGGAGAGCTGAAGCAGAAAAGCCTACATGTCAATCTGAAAATCAGCTTGTCAAATTTGGTGAAACCTCACAAGCCTCTCTGGAAAATTAAAACAGGTGTATGTGCAGATCACAGAGCTGAGCAGTTAGATTCTTCAAATCTATCATCACGCCCCAGCTCTGGCCTGTTGGGCAAGAGGAGAAGCAACACAATTAAAACCTGGAAATCTCTCTGTCCTGAGCTCTCAGTGTATTGACTAATGGACCAGTGCGTTTGGAAGGATGGGGAGACCTGGACAGCAAAACTTGCAAGTGAAAGTCTGGAAGCCAAAACTGAGGTGCCAACTTAACTGTTATTAAAATTGGTTTTTGTGTGTAGATGCAGGTGTAATACACATTTATATGGGCATTCTTTTCTAACAATGGAGAGTTTATATATGTATAGTAAGATTATTTTTTTTCTTATTTTCCCCAGCAGGTTTATTTGGAAAAATCTTCTTCGGTCTAGGACCCTTCCATGCCTCTCCAGATTAATTTTCACTGTGCCCGGCTGAATGTGATACATGTTGAAAATCTAGAATAAATCTATAGATTACATTAAAAAGTGAGGTCCATTAAAGTACAGCTGTCTACAACTGTACTCTCGGTTTCTGCATCTGAATAGCTGAAAGGAATAAATTACTTTCTAGCTTAAAACCTTTTTATTTAAACATGATTTTTTTGTTATCTTCCTTTGATATCTAGCCTGTGTTGTATTGGCTAAGAGCTCTAGTTCAAAAGAGCTTTGCAGATTCTAGTGTTGGTGAGGCACAAACTTAACCTGCAGCACTTCAGTAGCTTCAGTGATACATAAATACATAATTGCCCACAGTTACATATGTGGGTCTGTATAAAGTGGGCCTAGATAAAACAGTACTGAAAGCCTGTCTAGGACTCTGAGTGAGCAGTAATCAGTAGGAAAAAGAAAGAATAAAAATGAGAAAAGGAAATTCTCCCTAGGAACCTTGGATATAAACTTCTTTTTAAAGGTACCCCTGAAATTTTAACGTCAAGGAAAAGGAGATGGGTCCTCAGACACTTTTAGGTCTCTTCCAAATGATTCTGCCCATTCAAGAACCTGGATCTCTGCCTGCTACTTCAGAAGGATAGTCTGTGTGGAACTTACCTTCTTCATACTTCCACTTTAACAGCAGTTTTGTTTTTATTACAGGGTGAAGTGATATGTATTTTTACTTCTCCTTGGCTGAATGCCTGATAAAGCTGGCAGCCAGCATGGAGATATGACTTCAGATCGCATATCCCTTTTAAAATACTTTTGAGCAATTTCTCGAGATGCCTGTGGAGTTAGACAGCAGTGAAGAAGGATTACACTACTCCTATGAATTGCCCTTATGCTTTAATAATTAAAAGAAAAATATTTTAGCAAAACTCCTCTGCAGAATTGGAAGATAATTATAGCTTTGAAATCATATATTTCTTTGGAACATAATAGGCACCAGAATGTTAAGCATGTTCTGTAATTTTAGGATCACAATCAGTGTGGAGCAAATTATGCTTTCTAGTCATTTGTCTCATCATCAGGGAAATCAAGTGCCTGGATGGCTATATGCAATCATCTGTACTTAGGACAGTCTGCGCATCAACAGATCACGGGCACAAAGTCAGAGGCCTACTCAAACAGTTTCTGTTTCTCTCAAGTGACTATGTTTTTTAGAAAATGTATCCTTGGGGGAAAAAAAAAGAAAAATAAAAAGAGGAAACCAACAAAAAAAAAAGAAACCAACTATTTTCTTCACTTGCATCTAGGGAAAATGAAAACATATTTCACAATATATCATATATTACTTTAGTAACAGATTTTTATTTGGAAGAAAAGTATTCTTAGGAATAGGTGTATGGACATCAACTCAGTTTACTCAGACAAAACAAAGGATAATGATAAAATTCAGTAGGTCAAGATGATGAAAAATAATCACATATCTCTTACATTACAGGAACGGACAAATACTGACAAATAGTTCAGGATATCAGATAATTTTAAGACCTAAAATGGTCCTACGTTGTAGCAGTGCTTAATATACCTCTGACATAATCCAGACCTACAATAATTCAAACCTCCCTATAAAAAGATTCTGGAAAATGCCACAATACGTAATTTCTGTTTTGGGACAGGCTGCAGACTTTGGCTCCATCAGCTGGCTTTTGGAGCAGAAAGAACAACTAACAAAGACGTTAGACGGGTTAGCATGGTGAAGAGTACTGACTCTACACCTAATCCTAGCCCCATCACTCAGCATTAATTAAAAAAGCTGCCCTTCCCAGTATCCCTTCATAGTAGAGGAGTAGGAGTAAGAGAAAGCAGCACATTATCCTTGCAAAATAACATTAGACAGGGAGGCAAACAATCCTGAGGTGAAAAAAAAGGTATGCTGTTAAGCACTTGTGTATCTCGAAGTCACACACTCCTCCCCACTGTGCTCTCCAGCAGTACACCACTGCCAGGTGGTACACAGAACCCCTTCCAGGTCCTCCATCATGCTGTAGCTCTCGTTTCCTGAAGTCCCCCAAGACTCTGGAGCTCAGGGGCAGCAGATCCTTGGCATTCCCCACCCTCTGTCTCTACCTGTGCAATCCATGCTACCACAGCATCTGTGTTGGAAAGAAATGACAGCCCTGTGGAGCTCGTTGTCAGGACATACTATGTGCACCTAGGACTGCACTACTGTCTCCTTCCTGTCACATGGTGGCTGTGCCAGAGATGCCTGGTACACAATCTGCTATGCATCCATGACTTATTCCTGGCATGGAGAGGCCTGCCAGCAAACATGGTTGCTCCTTGCATGATCCCATGCTTAAAGAAGCTTTTGCTAAGGAAGTATGTTGACCAGGCTACAAGTTCACTTTAAACTCTTCTCCTCTTCCATTAGATGAATTTATGTGGTCCCTCTCTCACTGGAAAAATAGAATATTGTTGAGATGTCTTTGGGATCAGGCCATGATTGTGATTTGATGACCTTTAACATAGGAGTTTTGCTACAAGCTCTCTTTTGCTGCCCATTTGAAATTATGGAAGAAAAATATGGTGCACATGTCTAATGCCTGGGGAAACAATGGATGGACTGATTCTTTTAGAAAATGATTCAATAACAGGTCTTCCCTGTAAAAATATTACTCTTGCAATTCTGCCAAGACCAGTGTTTACATGGATTATCTCTCTCGTGTAAGTAATGGCAAAATAAATTAAAGCTTCGAGCATAGCGCCAACTACGCATTTGAATTTCTCAAAGTTTTTTTCTTTTTAACACAGTTGGGTAAGATAGTCTGGCACCTCTTCAGCCTCAACATTCCCTCATGTTTGCAAGATGTTTATGGATTATAAAAAAAAAGATAATTGACATTACATGTGAGCTTTTTTTGGCATTCAGCTAAGAAAATTTGGCAGCAATTTATATATAATTTTTAAATTTCATGGGTGGCTGACTGTAGCTGGTGTTTCTTAACTGGTAGAGCTGCTGTCCTGCTCTGAAAAGAATCTAGATAAAGTGTGCCAGATCTTTTCCTGGCAGTAGACAGCATAGCTCGCTGAAAAAAAACCAAAGCTTCACTGGGTTTAGTTTGCGTAACTATCTTTAGAGACCAGGACAAAATAAGGCTAATCAATTGAAGATATGAATGCAAGTTCACATAAGACTTCCTCTTCCAACCTTTTCCCAGTAGCAAACACGCCTTTCTCAAATCCAGTTCTGGTTTGGCTCCCAACCTCCCTATATTCAGTGCTAGGTTTACAGACCAAACTTGCTACAGAAAGCAGGACACAACCAATCAGTACATCCAGCAGGGTCCTAACCTGCACCTGTAACATCTGCATAGTAGGTGAGTGGAAAAATAGCAAAGGAGGTCTTGCACAGCATGGAAACAAGGGTGTCTGTGTGCCCATGGGAGCAGCAGGAGAAAGGGTAGATTTCCACCTCCACAGCCTTCCAAACCTCCCCCCTCCAGTAAAATCATGCTTCGACAGGATCAGTTAACAGCAGAAATATGCCACAATAACCGTACGGCATTGAACGTAGGACAGCCACACTTCTACAGGAAAGAAAAAGATAGTTTTCTTAGTGGTTACATTTTGCTTGTTCTCTCTTAACAAGTAGTAGAAAAAAAGCATTAGCACAAAAAGAGTGGGTATTCTTAACTTGTCCTTAATGTCTATTGAAGAAACTGTGTGATAAAGTGGCCCATCTGCCAAAGAGATTAGAGAAGAATAACCAATCGCTATTCCTTGCGTAGTAGGTCCTGGAGAAGGTCATTTTAAGAGGGGTTATTGCAAGGTCTACTTAGGAAAAAACAGACTTTGTGGGAAGAGAATGTGGTGCGATTAAGTGGTGTATGTTTCCCCAGACATTAGCAAAGCACTTAAATGCTGTACTTCTGTGGTTTCTCATCATTAGATTTATAGATAAGTTAGGTGTGGAACAGGATGGATTTACAACATATTTTTATATGTAATTCTCAATATTACTGGCTAGAACTAGACAGATGATATTCAAGTTTCACCACACTTCACTGCCAATATACTGAATTCCTGAATTGTCATAATTTGCCAATTTTTTTCTCTCCTGGAAAAAGAATGTGAACTATCTCAAATTTTTTTGATGATTATTTGATGTGTCCTAGCAGTCCTTTAGGGTTCATAACACCTGATCTCCCTTGATGTTCTTGGGATTGATAGGCTGGCCTAATATGCCAGCTAATCTCCCAGCCATTACTTAAAGCTTAAAAAAACCCAACAACTTAAGGAAAATACTGAAAAAATATACGGATTAAGTGGGAAAATATTTTGCTATCTTTGAACTACTAAGAACACCAGTAATTAAAAGCCACAAAATTATAAACATGGTTTAAGTTGAAATTCTTGTATAAGCATGTAAGTAATCTATTTGAAAAAGTAAATGACAGTCATACCTGGCCATAGCAACCTGCATAATGAATAAGGCTTGGGTGGTCTTTTGAGCAACTTAACTCTGCAATAGCTTCTGTTTCACTCACCATCCATCGAACACACTCCAGCTGACCGTTCTAAATAAAACAAAAAAAAATTTACATTCCACCTGTTTCAGTTCTAAACACATCTACTAAATAGGGAAAAGCTTATCAGGATTACTAAGATGTTACAGAATTCGTTTGTTTGAAAATGCGTTCTTTTATCTGCTCTCTTGCTGTCCTAGATCAATTATAGTTTGGCTATTGACTGTAGCAAAAGTGGCAATATGGAAGTGGCAGGCAGTCCAATGGTATTACAACAACCTGGTCCCTACTCTCAGATTGTTCAGAGCAAAACCATAGTTCTGTTTCCATCACTTGTACAGCAAGGCTCGATGACTAAATGAGATCATTTGCTGAAGCAGGGTGAACAGTCTCCCTACTAACTCAAGTCTTTACCGATCACTTCCTAATGCAGGCTTCCTAAATAATTCTCACCTATGTAGTATCTAAACACCTAATCCCCATGGATTAGGACCTATCTGTAACAGATCCTGCACAAACACAAAAAAGGAGATGGTTCTTTTCTTCAACACCTTTTACAGCTTAGTCTCAAGACTGCCAGCCCGCTATGCACACTCCCAGCAGCTTGTAATTTACTTTGAAGTGGGATGTAGATGCTGTGGAAATAGATGAACATTTTCTTCAGAGCACGCTGGTAGTCCAGAGTAAAAGCAAGAGTTTTTGGCAGCCTCTCTTGCTGCAACCCTTTTTCAGCAATGGTACCTCGGTAAATGCAGTTTGGCATGACCTACATTCCAGCCCACTCTTCCTTTTTCAACTCTCATGATCATAAAGGCTATTACATTCTTTACAGCTGAAAAAAGTATTTCAATTGCTCAATCAAAACCTCACAGAGGTCAATTATATAAAATAAATAGCTGTATGCATAAAATGGAAAAATATATAATGAGAAGACATATCCATTTCAAGTTTCAGTTTTATTTTTATAAGAACGCAATAAATATGACCCCATTCAAAATTATATGGGAGAAAGAAAAATTGGAATAGAATTAATTTGATATTTGTCTTATTCCTTCTATATGTAATGTATGTATATAAACACGTAAATGCACATCATTTGACTTTACTTTCCTCTATTTCTCTCAATTTCAGTAAAACAATGAAACTATTTGTATTTTTCTTATTATGCTAGAAGAATCCTCCTCATCATATTCAGGTTCAAATATTAGTAAGCATGACTAAGTCACACTTCTTAATTTTGTTGTCATTTGTATTACAACTAAGTAAAATATTTTTGTATCTTTAAAATTGAGGTAAAGTATTAATAAAATTAAGTACTTGCTAAAGAAGACAATTTTGCTGATGTGGAAAGGGTTTCTCCACAGTTAATTAAAATAAACTATCAATATGAAAGTGTGACTGGCCATAACGTATCACTCGATTTTCACTTTTTAGCTCATAGCTCAAGGTCAGAAAGAGGCCTTAAATCAAAAGAATTATTTTTAATTAATACATTCCTTACTGGGAAATGTTACACAACATCAGTAAATTGTTAAAATTCCCTTCCATCAAAATTTATATTCCTGCTTACAAGCTCGCTTTCCTTCTGATAGTCATAATTCTTGTGGAACATAGGTGCATGCCCCACATGGTATACCATTATGGGAGTTACAATGGTATAAAGTAAGAGCAAGAATAATAGTCTGTTCTACCAGTGTGCAAAACCACTTTGGGAGTAATGATCAAGAGCTAAAAAGTTTAGTTATGCCAGATTACTTCAAGGCTCGCACAAAACTTTGCAATGAACCAGGACATGTCCAGCCATGCAGGTCATCATTAGAAACACTTGGGCCTGAGTCACCCTCACTTACATGAAGAGCTCCATCACATTTACATGCTTTTCTGTGAAAGCCAAAGCATGCTCAAGTATCTTAGAAACTAAAGGAACTATTAAAAAAGCCAAACTTTCTGCAGAAAAAGAAAAAAAGTTTGATTGCCTTATAAACACATTATATACCTAGGTAGAAAAAAACAAGAAAGAAAATAATTTCCAACTAAAACTCTAATACTTTAAAGTGGCAGACCATAACTATTCAGTTTGGACATGGGCCAAGGTTATAACAGCATTTCATTAGTACAACCAAATATCAGTCTAATTTTATATTCATACAGTTTGTTCCAGAAAAAGAAATAAAAAACGACTCTGAAACCTGCACAAGGGCCCGAGGTCACTGCAATGATGTCTCAAAGATGCAAACCTGCAGGTTGGAATCCATCAGGTCCTCTGTCAGTTTCTGAAGTTTCCCCCAGAAGCAAATAACAAGAAAACCCCAGGAGAAACAGAAACTATTGTATTATATTTCACCCTTTTCCTTGTTTCTTCTTAATCTGCTTAGTGGCTGAAAGGAATCTCACTTTCTAAAGAAGCAGAATCAGTATGGTTAAATTATCAGCCTTCTTGTGAACAACTATGTTTTATTTTAGTCCAGCAGCACTAACAATTTTCACATCTTCCTACACAACAGGTTGTTGTGTAACATGTACATTTTAACTTTGATGCAATTGCTCTAGACAGCCAAGAAGTTTCACTGCCAGATGTGGTTCAGAGGTTTTTTATGCTTTGTAAACATGTACCCACACTCGTCTTACAAGATTATACCTGTATTTGTAAAAAGCCAAAAAACTATTATTCTCTCTAAAGAAACAACTGAGTCTGAGTTAAATGAAAGTTCCTTAAAATAACAAATTTTTGAGTCAGTTAACTGATTTAAAAATGTATTGACAACTGTGTATAAAATGTCAGTGTTATAGAGCTGACATTGTATCCTGCATAGTAATCCATTTTTATTTGCTCATGTGGTACCAGCCGACAGTTCTTTTTTTGCTCTCACTTAACAAAATGCTTGAAAAATAGCATCCTGCTGAATGTATTACTTACTGCCATCACAGAAAGAAACTGAATAACCTTTACATCACAGGACAGTAGAGACAGAGAGTACGTTACCTTTATGGCTAATCCAGCTGGAGTTAGCTGCTCAGCGTTTCGTTCATTCAAACAGTCTTCACCCATCAAAGAAGTGAGATGCTGCAGGCATTCTGCATGTCCCTTTGATGCTGCTACATGTAACAGATTGTTGTCACACTCATCATGGATTTTATCCAGATTATCTGCTGCTAAATGTGGCTGTTAAAAAAAACATTAGGTTAGTTACAACTAAGGATAAAAAGATATACAGAACATTAAACCTCACAGTCCAAGACACAAGGCAAATACAAAGATGTTTCCCCATAGGCATGTTCTTTTATAACTCAAAACCAGCAGCCTGCCACTTCACTATACAGAACCTGGCTGCTGCTACCAAAAGGATAGATGAAGGATGCTCACTGGTTTGATTCACTGTGTAGTTTCTCTCCTCATGCAATTGTCACACAACAGTGCAAGATCTTGAGGAACTTTAAATCTTTGTACTACTTTGATCAATCTTCTCTTTTTTTTTTTTTGTTTTGTTTTTGTTTTTGTGTCATTATATTGATGAGTAATTGTACAGAAAACATCCATGACTCCTAAAAAAAGTTTCTGATTAATTTTGCTCATCACAAAAGTGGCAGCTCATGTTTAGCATGATCTAAAATAAGACTTTTATTTGATAGCTTGTTTCCATGAAAAAAAAATGTTGGGATATTTACCTAAAGTAATACACAACCATGACCTAATACATTATTTCTGCCTGAATCTTATTTTGAGACAAAACAATTGGATTGAGAAGCTCCAGAAGGAAAACAGAAGGAAGACAGTTAAGGAGGAGGAGTAGCAATGGTAAGTTCCTTGCGTTATGCAGACTTGCCAGAGTACTTTCGATGAGTCTACTTCATTCAGAGGTTTCAACCTGTTTGGAAAAAATATGCATAGTCTTTCCATCTACCTACCTACGGTAACCTCCTTCCCCCCCAACTCCCCACCCCCCCACACACCCCCACAGACCCCTTTCCTATTTCAGGGTGAATTTACTTTGCTTTTATTTCTTACTGGGCAACTTAATATTCTCTTCTGCCTCTGTCTAGTCTTTGTATATCTATCTGCCTTTGTTCTTCCTGCTCTGGTAATATGTGTCTTTATGCTTGAGCTAGACTGGTAAACAGAGAAGTTAAACAAAAATCTAACAAAACCAGTTCTTATACATACACTGTGCCTCCACCAGCTGTTCTGAGTGGAGAACATTTGCTCTGCATCATTATGTTAACTTGCATCTAGTTACTTTGGAAACCATCCTTGACAGTGTCTGATCACAGTGCTAGAATTTACCAAAGAAAACTTCATATGGGTCAGAGGCCAATGAGGCTTTAGAGAAAGCTCCTGCCTGAGAATGCTGCTGTAACAAGACAG
Source organism: Falco biarmicus (assembly GCF_023638135.1). Classification (NCBI taxonomy): domain Eukaryota; kingdom Metazoa; phylum Chordata; class Aves; order Falconiformes; family Falconidae; genus Falco; species Falco biarmicus. Next base: position 20,887,763 of record NC_079311.1, on the reverse strand, counting down.
CATAAACACTCCTGAATAATAATCAGAATACAACAGAAGCCTCTCTGTTCCCATCATCAGCCTCTAAATAACAACTGAGGTAAAAGAGCAGTAATTGAACAAAGCAACCCACAAATGTGAAAGGCAAAACTCAGTTAAGATTTAAATTTTATATTTAAGTGATCTCAACAGTTAAAACACCTGCCTTCTGAACAATTTCAGTGTACTACTTAAACTAGTAATCTTGGCCAAATTTACATAAAACTAGTATCTTGATTTTGCTATGTATTTGACTTAAAGATTAAGTAAAACATTCCATTTGGAAGCCCATATGCTCAATTTCTAAGGAGCGTACAAGATAAAAAGGGCACCAGTTCAAAACAAGCACTTCATCAGCTTTGCTGGCTTAGTAAACCACATTACAGATCGCCTTTATTCTATGTGTTTTATGAAGAAGATTATACTTACTAGTAAAGATATTTGGCCTTCCTTTACAATGTTTAAGATGCTCTTGATTTTTTTCACCTCTTCACTCCTCTCTTCGTGCCCCCCTGCACTGCCCCAGTTCATACTCAGCTCCTCTAGCTGCTTGCTTTCTGCCACCGCCGACTGCAGGTGGAAAGTCCTCAGGTGGCAGCTGGGCATAGTCTTCTCTGTTTTGTGAGCATGAGGATCAACGAATGTCCTGCTGAGGAAGCCCTTGCCTTGGGCTTCAGATTCATGGACTGAGCTACACTTAACTAAAGGCTGGGAAAGCTCTAATTCTTCTGTTAAGTGTTTGTGCTGATCAAGGACAATGGGCTGTGTTTTTCTGAGCTGAGAGCCTTTCACAGGAGACAGCACACAGAACTGTGTCCCGCCAGCAGGCGAGCTCTCTGTGTTCCCTGCTGAGCAGGTCTTGCCACTAAGACCATTCACTGCTGAACAAACACCCAAAATTTTTTTCTCAGGAGCTACCTTTGTAAACGGAACAAGCTGCTGGCTTGATTTAATATAAGGCACATCCAAAATTTCATCCATATCCAGGTCATAGTGCTCCAGCTCCCCAAGCAGAACAGCAGGCTCGATGTTTTTGCTTTTAAGGCTCTCTCCTTCTCCTGGACTCTGGTCATCATTTGGAGGTGCAGACTGAGAATCACTGCCTTTCTGGTATTCTCCCTTCTGGTTCTTCCGGTCATCACTTTCGTTGTTCTCAGAGCTTTCTGGCTGGTGCTTTAATGGGGAAACCCTCTTCACTGGTCTGAATTTATTGCACACATCTGCAATTCCTGTTGGTTTCTGTGCATTTCCGATAAGAGTTGAGACTCCACAGTTCCAGCTGCTGCTGGAAACTACAGAAACAGAGGAATGTGATTTAGAAGTGATTACTACCAGACTTGTGACATGATACAGAATGCTTTACTATAGCTAGATATAGATATACCTGGCCAAACACCAGAAACAAGAATTACATGGCCACATGCCACATTCACATCTAAGCACCTTTAATGGCACCCCTACCAAAACCGCTGAAGAATTTGACACTCCAGAAAAGAAACTTTCTTCAAACAGGACACACATTGTAATCAACTACAAATAAAGTAGTTTTAATCAAGTAATGGACATCAATAAGAGCCTAGTGGCATTTACAGTTGTTCTGTCCAACTATGCTAGTTTGCACTCTACTTTTTTTTAATTGTGTGAAGATGCTTCATATGAGTAGGATGATTTTCTGGAAGGCTAACAAAAGGGTTAGTCAAAACTTTTTAGTGGGTTTGTTTTAACAACAGTAACAACAATTTAATTTTTAAGGCCTGTTACCTCTGGGAGATGTATTTTTCACACAAGAACTGGAAATCAATATGAACAGTGACTGAGAGGTGGGACTGTTCAACCTGGAGAAGAGAAGGGTCAGGGGGAATCTCGTCCTTGCCTAAAATTATATGATGGGAAGCAACGGAGATGAGGAAGTGAAGCTCTTCTCCATGATGTCCACTGACAGGACAAGAGGCAATGCGCACAAAGTGAAACACATTGAATTCCATCTGAACACAAGAAAATACTTTTTTTTCTGTGAGGCTGATCAAACACTGACTGGCATGGGTTGCCTAGAGACATTGTGGAGTCTCCATCTGTGGAGATACTAGAAATCTGACTGGCACAGTCCTGGTTTTAACCTGCTCTCGTTGACCCTGCTTAAGCAGGGCCATTGGACTAGATGATCTCAAGTGGTCCCTGCAAACCTAAACAATTTTGTGATTCTCTGATCTGAAAATGAAGCCTGCTTATTCAGGTGTGGTGTTTCCTTTTCCACTTCTGCTCCCTAAGTTGGGCTTCTCTGTCAAACCTTCCTTCCCTTATATACATAACCTATGTATGTATGTACATACACAGACACACACATATAGCTCTGCACCTTACAGACTATTATTTCAGTGCCCTGCAGGATATGGAGTTTGACCACTGAAGCTGACTTGCAGAGAAGAAAAGGAGCTCAAGGCACCTGAATGCTTAATCCTACCGTACCTGCACTCTTTCACAGTCCCAGCTGGTGAACTCTGGCAAAGTTTTCCTTATTTTGTTATTTTCAGTTGAGGGGCCGCTAAACTGAAACCATGAGAGCGTTTATGCAGTTTCTATGCCACTTTCAGTGTTCACTAAGAGTTAATGTATTCTGAAAGTCAATAATACTGTTTAAACAAAGCAGATTTATTACACGTGCTAAATGCATATCAGTGGGATCTAATTTGTGGTCAAAACACACAATTTGCCATGAACACCTTCCTAAGGAAACATATATACACTTTCAGTGCAACATTAATGTCTGGAATGAAAGATTAGTAAGGCTGAGTTGTTATGCATGTCTAAAAATTACCTTAACGCTTTTGGAAGCGCTTAAGAATACATTTCCGAAGAAGAAATAAAAATAATAATAATCAAAAGGCATGTAACTTAGTAGGCCGATACAAAGAATGCACTGTGCTGACTTATTTATGTATTGTATAAGATCCTAGGTTCAAAGGGCTACACTTTTATGTTGGTTTTATTTACATGTGAAATTTTTTCCAAGTGATACAGGGAAATGGATACCATATGTTTCCCAGCTGTTTTGTTCTGACAGGAACTATTAAGCACTCAGTATGGAAATGAATTCTGTCTGAGTTTTATGAAAACACTGCTTTCAACACAGGGGTCTAGACAGAGGAAAAGGCATCAACATTTTGTTTGTCGTCACTTTATTTAAGCTTACATTTATTTCGTTGCTTGGCTTTCTCCACTTTCTAACCTTAATAACATGCATTTACATAAACCACCGATGACAAAATTGTAAAATCGGACTCTGTGAAGAAGCAATGACCTTTGTTACAAATCTATCTTGCATCATTGTGAAGTAATGTATTTCTCTTTTCTCTCATTACAGCTACAGCAGAGTAAGGTATGTCCATTTTTTCACTGTTTTTCTTCCCAACATCTCTTTAGAAACACCTTTCTTCCAGAAACAACGGAACACTGAGAACAGCCAGCAATATTTTTATTGACTTTCAAACATATTCTTCACTTAACTGGGATGATGAATTTATGCTGCATTTAATAAAGGAGTAGACTATAGCATTTAACCACATAGCAGTAGGGAAGAAAGCAAGTCGGGCTGGTAGACACAATCCTTCCTTGTGCTGTTTCCTGCTCAGGTGCTGTACAGCTGCACCTGTGCATAGGCAGTTACACATAGCTAGTTTCTGCCTACACAACACTGAACCCACAGGCCAGAGCGGACCAGGGCACGGCTTGAATCTCTTCCACTCTGTTTTCAGAGGCTTGTTCCCTGAAGAAGGAAAAGCAAGTGCTGACTGTGTCCTCCAAAGCACCAGCACAGCAGGAGTTATGTGAGTAGTCTTCAACAGCTGCTCCAGGGGAAAAGCCTCTCGCTCATCTCTCCGTACTATGAACTCAGGCAGGGGCCATTAAAAGTCTGGGTCAAATAAATACTGTTTGATTCTTTTATAAACAACAGTAAAGGATGGTCTGAGTTTAAGGCAGGGGACTAGAATGTGGAGCAGCTAGCTTGATTCCAGAATCTGACAAAGAATTCTAGTATAATCTTGGACAAGCCCTATCTTTTCTGTGCACCAATATCTCATGTGTAAAAAGACAATGACAAAACTTTTTTTCCCAACTACATTGTCAAGATTATTTTGCTAATATGAGTGATTTGGATGATCCTGTTGTTGTGCTGCTGAAGTGAAAAGAGAGGAACACAAAAACTGGGAAGACTTCATCCACATCAGTAAAGAAGTGTTGTGCTGCCTGACAGACCTGAGGTGTCAAAGCATTTCCTTGGCACTAAAGGAAACACTTTCTGATGAAAACCTGCAAGGGTCAAATGTGCAAATGTAGTTCTTCAACATATATTGTGCTCTATGCTCTTCTTGAGGAAAATGCAAAATGTGAATAAAGAGGCAGGCCTGTAGGCTTATTTATAGTTTCACTTTATTTGTTATTTACTTATTTATTTATAGGTGTCTTGCAACTACGGGGGGCCAATAATCAGAAAAGGGAACAATTAGGAAACAACTTCTCTTGCATTTTAATAGCTTAACCAGAATCTATTTCAGGAACCAAAATTTACCTTGAACTTTCTAAAAAAGATCCTTATAACAAGTTTCCAATTGGAAGCATCTGTTGACATCAGAGCACCTATCTAGGGCATGGGGAGATGTGAGGGGGAGTTTTGTCTGGTATATGAGCATCTGTGGAATTATAGGGTAACTATATGAGTTTTTTTCAATCATCAGGACTACCTCATGCACAGATGAAACTTCACCCTTGTGACAGACAGTTTCTGGGATACTTAAAATCTAATGCCAAACATCAGAATACCTTTAAATTGCCCTGAGTATAATGAAAATAGAACTCTGCTTTCACTTCAGCTCTATTAAGGGGCTCGTGTGTGTGCAAGAGCTTGTCTCCCTGGCATATGGGTACAGTAACATTCTTTAAATGATGATGGCTTCATGAAGTTTACAGCACTGGTGACACAAATAGGTTGCAAAAGGCTGTATATCACACATCAGTACCATTACAAAACAAACTGAACATCCTGCAGAGCGGTATTTATAGACATTACTCTGCTAGATCTTCATGAACCCAGAATGACTCGCATTCAAAGAACACTGACTGATTGAGGAAAAGGTCAAACTCCTGTGTTTCTGTCACCATCATCACAGACTCATTTAGGTTTATGCTTTGACCAATGTTCTGTAGTCACGAATGCTGCTGTTGAACAGCTGGGACATACAACAGGCAGTGGTGCAGGCAAACAGGAAACTGGATGTAAAGATTGAATCATTTGCAGATCAGTTGGCAACTGAGTCCATGTTGCTCCACTAGGTCACTTGACACCTATGCACTGGTTTAACAGGAATGAAAAAAAAAGAGTTTCAATTCACTCCTGTTCTTCAATTCACTGGCGGCAACCAGTGATCCCCATTACTAGGCTACATCCCTAAATGAAATTCTGGAGCTTTTTTAGCTTGCTGTCTCTGTTCCTTCTCAGGATGGAGAGCAGTATCTTACAGTCAACCGCACTGAACCACTGTCCAGGAGAAAAAAAAAAAAAAAAAAAGGGATGACTTTCCCTTATCCAAAGAGTTATCAGTCATCAATGCAGTTAGTGCTTCTGCCTAATGACCTGATCTGCATCCAGACTGTGCTAACTCTAAATTCTCTGTATTTCAACCTTTTTTTCCCCTGTGAACTCCGTACCTGTGCAGTCAGAAACCACCATAAAGCTGTGAATAACAGGGGAAAATACACTGCTTTGGCCCTGGAGCTGACAGTCCTGGACTATGGTAAAACCACCTGCTGATTTTATCATGCCTAATAGATCTTTCAATGGCCTATGAACCTCTGAGGTTGAATCATGGTTATTTCTTGCTGACAAAGTGGGAGCATTACGGTTGCTTCCCTAATAACTTCCCAAAGTAGCTTGGTTGCAATGTTCTTTATTGCAACATTCATTTGGAGAATTTGAGCAATATAGTGTAAGTGGAACTGCTCTGAGCACAAGGAGGTGGACAAGATGGCCTTCAGAGGTACCTTTGGACTTAAGTTATGATACGATGAAGAGGTAAGAACCCTGAAAGAATGCTGCCTGCCTGCATGTGGTAGCAAGACTGGAAACAAAGTGCAAAAAAACCCGAGAAAAAAGACAAGAGAAGACATTGTGGGCTTTTACCTTACAACCTTGTCCTCATATACTTGGAAAGTCCCAGCATACAATACTGGGAGGTACTCCCTACCCTTGCTGACAACACAAGAAGCTTCTTTACTATTTAGACTTCAATTTTTTAACCTTTAAAAAGGGTAAAGAGGATGACTTTGGGAACTACTGACCTGTCAGCCTCACCTCTGTGCATGGGATCTTCCTGGAAGATATGTGAAGGCATATGGGTGACACAGAGGTGAGCAGAGACAGCCAACAAGGCTTTACCAAAAGAAGGTCATGCCTGACTAATCTTAGTGGCCTCCTGCGATGGATTGACTGCATCAGCGGACAAAGAAAGTGCCTGTGAAGTCATTTATCTTATCTTCTGTAAGGCCTTTGACACAGCCCCCCACAACATTCTTGCCCCTTATTTGGAGAGATAGGTTTGATGGATGGACTACTTGATGCAAAAGGAATTGGCTAGACAGCCAAAGAGCTGCAGCCAACAGCTCAATGTCCAATGGAGATTAGTAATGAGTGGTGTTCCTCAGAGATTGGTTCTGGGACTGGTACTGTTCAATATCTTTATTAACAACATAGGCAGTGGGATTGAGTGCACACTCAGCAAATCTGCAGATGACACCAAGTTGAGTAGTACAGTTGGTTCGCTTGAGGGAAAGGATGCTATCCAGAGGGACCTTGACCAGGCTTGAAGACTGGGCCCATGTGAGCCTCATGAAGCTCAAGTTCAAGACCAAGTGCAAGGTCTTGCACCCTTACAATGAGGGTGGTGAGACACTGGAACAGGCTGCCCAGAGAAGCTGTGGATTTCCTATCCCTAGAAGTGTTTAAATGTCAAGCTGGATGGGGCTTTGAGCAACCTGATCTAGCAAAAGATGTCCCTGGCCCTGAAAGGGGGGTTGGACTAGATGATCTTTGAAGGTCCCTTCTAATCCAAACCATTTTAGGTTTCTATGATCCTGTAGATGTGAACAAACTCTGTTAGGTTGACTCTGTTGCTACCAAAGGATGAACACATTCAAATTACTTTCCTTTACCTGAAACTCTTCCTTCTTGCTTTAAGAATTCACTTACTGTGGAATTTACTTCACTTTCCATCATCGTCATGACGAAATCCTGGGATTAGTATTGACAACCGGCCATACCTATTAAATATATTTTTAAATGCACTATTTCACCATATTGCTCACATACTATACAATAATTTGGGGACCTGCATATAGTATATGCATATATATATATATATACCTGCATAAGTATATACAAACTTGCACATTTGGAGTTTTACTGTCCTCTGAAAGAAATGCCTAAGTTTCTTCCTTTTGATAGGTCTTCAGCAGAGACTTTTGAATCAATTAAGACTTGTATTAATTCCAGGTCCATTTAGTACACTGTGTAACTGACGTTATATACAGACACTGAGGTGTTGCCTATACTAAGGAAACTTTTAGAAAATTCCTCATGGCTGTAAACATCAATTTATTTCCAACACCGGCAGGTGTTAAGAGATGGAGGAAGGGATGCCTCTTACCTATCAATGGATAACCAAACCCAGTTCTGAATATCTGTTTACTGTTTTATAAATATCACTGAAATAATATTTAACAATGTTAACTGAAGGTGGCAGTGTTTTATAGTTTTAATATATTAATAACTTCCAGGAGTATATTTTAGGGTTCTTTAACTTAAGCTCTACAGCACGAGAACCTGAATTGAAGAACAACCTTGCACACATAAGAACAGAGAGGGTTTGCTCCCATTTAAGTGGAATTTGAAAAAGAATGGGTAAACAGGGTGAATAATAATTCATCCTTTTAAATAACAATGCATTTTTTCCAGGTAATTCAAACATTAGTAAAAGCCTCAGTAAATGAATAATTTTTCCTCTCTTGGCTTGAGGAAGAACTGCGAAAGCTGTCATTTCTGAAATACAGAATATAGAAGAGGTAAAGAAAATTTTGCAATTAATAAAGTGGGTTTACCCTTCTAACGACTGATCTAAGGATGTAAAAGAGAGGCAATGAATGAAGTTCTACTGAAAAATTGGAAAAGGCCATTCTGGCACAAAATGTCTAAAACAAGAAGAAGGATGTGAAAAAGAGGTAGGAAAAGAGCTTATGTATAGCTATCACAAGTGTCACTGCATACTGATTATTGTTTTTTCTAGGAAAAATCTTCTTTTCAGTATCCTACCAAAGAATTATCCAATCAATACTGTATTGTTTCAGACATATTTACCTGGGACATATTCAGAGCACTACAGACTGTGAAATTAATGCCATATAACACTGCCTCCAAATAAAATTTTACTTTAACTTCTCTTACAGCTAAAAAAACCACCAAGAGCCTAAGATAGAAATTGTGTGCAATTTTGAATTCACTGTTTTATTTATTTTTCTCAAAAAGGGAACTAAGCTGATCACTTTTGTGAATGACAGTTACTTTGGGAATGAATTGGATAAGGATAACTGCTGGAGATTAAAGATGAACTTGCTTTTATCAACCTCTGAATAAAGATAGAGAGTAGGATATTGACCTCATTTGAGACACACATTTAATGACAACCAAAAGTTGTAATAGCTGACAGAATATACTTCAAAACAATATGGCTCAGTGAAGTTTGTTGAACACAGATGTCTTGAACCATTTGCTCAAGTGGCCTTAGAAAATCTGCCCAGAAAGAAAGCAAGCAATTTCATGCTTAATAACAAAAGCATAAAGGACTGATCTCTGTTTCAAACCATTGTTCTACATTAGACAATGCTGGAAATCAATGGGCAGGCTGGCTAACACTTCATTTCAGAAAAATGAGTTAGCTAGATCCATTTTTAAACTACACTCTTTAATTTTCTATCTTTGAGGAAGAACAATGCCTATCTTAGTGGTTATTATGCTAGCTAGATATTCTATGCTAGAACAAAGATCATTCATTTGAAGCATGATGGTAAACAGTTGCCCTTAATCATGCTTAATGGTGGATAAACCAGGATTTGCCCTATGCCTTTTCTCCAATCTCGCATCTTTTGCCTCGTAATCTGGGGGGTACCAACACACATATTTTGGCTCCAAGGATCCCCTGGAATTTTCCTGAGTCAGAATTCCATAAATCCAGGGAAAGACACAGACGAGTCAGGACTGAGAGTGTATGTGACTGACTTTTGTGCACATCCTGCAAAAGGGTGAGGAAGAAAACACCAGACCTTCCCACCAGCACAGGTGCAGCACTGTCCAGTGCTGCCCAATAAAGGGAGGCAACTGGGAATTCAAGGAGGAAAACCCACACATAGGGAAATCCCTTTTCAGGCTTTCTAATCTCACTTTGGCCAAAAGAACAAGTACTTTGAACAAAAGTTACAGGCAGACAGAAACAGTTAAAAAAAACAACCCAATTCTTTTGAAAGGTCTATGTGAAATGCTTGAGAAAGCACACTGACCAGTAAACACTGGTGTGTTTGCCTAGGACTGTAAGTGCTTAGAGTAATTTGAAAATAATGTAACCAAACACTTTCATATGTTACTGACATATTAGTCAATGTTTACATGAAATGAGGAAAGAAAATGCAATTTACAGGGCTATTTACTAAACTCATCTGTGAACAATGAATAGTAGGACTTCCACAACATCAGCCATATAATTAAAAAATGTAATTCCACGAAGAGGAACTGTCTGATTTAAGTCCATGTTAACAATCTGGTTGGTGAAAATGGTTGTCTGCATATTTATATATTTTTTTAAGTATAAAGTCAAATCTTATTTTCTCTATAATTTTAGCTGTCTTATTGAACTAAATATTTTCCTAAGACAAAGCTGAGAATTATTTTTTAGATTGTTAGTGTCCTGACATATCTAGTCTTATGGCTAAGTTATGCTTAACTTTTAGTTCTTTAAAAAAAATAATTCTTGGGTAGTTCCACTTCTACATTCTTCTTTGTTGTAAAGAGGAAATGCAACCTCTGACTAAGCCGGAGTCATTATGAGGTAAGAAAGCTGAATCAGCTTTTTGTAAAACCTCTGGGGTTTTCTATGTATAACTACTTAAATTACCAGTGGAGTACCGATATAAAATAGCATTTATGATATAATCTATCTTCATAAAAAATAGCACATAGCAATAATAATTTGGGGAACATTTTTTTTTTATTGCTCTACAACATGAGGAAGGCAAGAGACTGCACCAAAAGCAACTATGAAAAATCAACAGATGGGGCCTTACACAATGTTGACTGATGCAGCTCTTTTGATATTTCAAGATATTGGTGTCTGTACAGAGATATAACACTGGCACTATATGTTCACCCAGTGATTAAACACAGTAAAAATAAAATAGATTTTAGGACTATTTCCAATTCACCAAAACTAATAAGTGATAAGTAGAGAGAAAAAATAGATTTCAGTACTGTTTCCAGTTTGCCAAAATTATTATCAATGCTAAAGTCCTCTTTTTTTGATTCAAGACTTGCAAACAAAGCTGTGAATTAACTTCCACTGGCAGAATCCCCAGTGCTACTACTGCCTTCCAGCAACGCCTGTACTTGCTTCTGTCAACCGCTTTTCAAGGCACTAGATGAATGCACATGTAATTAAAATCATCATTGAAAAATGTCCGACTGAAGAAGTGACCAGGAAACAACAGAGCTACACAATAACTTGTCAGTTTCTCATGGTCTTAAGGAAGAGCTCATAAGCAGTGCTCCATCCTTGCTACTGGTCTGCATTTTACTTTCAGACTACTATCTGAATTTTAAAAAGAATACACTCTTCCTGAAAACAGATGCTGATGCTGCCACTCTGGGTGAGTAGTCCTTATGAACAGACCACCCAGTATAATGCGTTTTTAGTGGCTATTCTTGCTCTCCTCTGCTTCACCTTGCTCTTGGGGCAGGCTGGTGAACGAATGGCTTTAACTCTTCTTTTGAGAAGATGAGTTAATGCTCTGCCACATGATCAGCTGCTAATACTGACAGGCAGAGTGTGGTGGTGGATATGACAATAGGGAGAAAATAGGGGGGAGGGGGAACATGGAAGAGATGAGTGGGGTGCTGGGTGGGGAATCAAGAGGGTGACAATGAGGGGCAGTAAGCGGTGGGGCGGAGAATAGTGGGAAGAATGAAAGAGGGGTCTAGAATAATGGGAAAGGGTTGTGGGGGAAGACTGGGAGGAAGGCTGTGGGGAAAACAGGGGCAAGACATGGGGAAGAATGCTGGGAAAGACTTGGAAGGGAAGAATGTCTGGGAAGAGAAGGTAAGCTCTGGGGAAATGGGGGGAAAGAATGGTGGGGTGAAGATTGGGGAGAATGGGGATGAAGAATGCGGGGGGGAATGGTAGGAAAAACGGGTGGGAAAACAGTGGGGACAATGGCAGAGAGGACAGTGAGGAGAAATAGGGATAAAAGAATGGGAGGAAGAACAGGGGGGAAAATGGTGGGAGGAGTATGGGAAAGAATGACAGGACGAATGATAAGGAGAATGGCAGGGAAGAATAAGGAGTAAAAGGGGGGAAGAAGTGTGGGGGGAAAAGAGGAGGAGGAGGGAAGGAAGGAGGAGGAATGAGGGAAGAATGGTGGGTTGGGAGATCGGGTGAGAATGGGGAGTGGGGAGAATGGGGGTAAGAACCGGGAAGGAGGGAAGGAGAGGGAAGAAGGGGGAAGGAGAGGGGGGAAAAGGAGAAGTAGGGAGGAAGAAAGGGATGAGAAGGGGGGAAGAAGGAGCAAGAGAAGAAAAGGGATGGGGGTCGGGCAAGGCAAGGACAGAAACGCCTTGATGTAAAATGGGGCAGGATGGGGGGGGGGGGGGGGGGCAGGTATGGATGGGAGGATGGCAGAGTATAGTGGAGGAGAGGGCAAAGATTGGGATAGAATGTGATAGGCCAAATTGAGAGGGGTCATTAAGGCGTCCTCTCTCTTTCCACTTCTTCCCTGCCTCAGTGTGCAGCAGGTAACCAGAATCACTGCTGTACCCTGTGCAGGCAGTAATACGGCAAGCTAGTATGATAAGGACAGCTCTGCTTCCCGTTATTGCCAAGAGTGGTGGCACACAGCTGTGATGCCCTGGCTTTTAATGACTCTGGTAGAACTAGCTTGAATAAAGTTTTGACTTAATTAAACACCTCAGAAATTTACAAAAAAACTCTCTAAAAGGAAATACAGAAATATAAGTTGCCAAAATATAGCACAGTTCTTAAAGCCTTCTATTTTCCCACAAATTGCAGGTCTCCCATTTCTGTTATAAAAGTGTTTGATGAAACAACATTAATGAAAGTTCAATTAAAACATCAGAAAGCACAGTAAACTTCTCATAGCTCAACAGAAATAATCCTCTCACCAATTCATTTCTCCTCCATCAGGAAGAAAAAAACAAAAGCGGATTAATCTGATTTACAGAATGAAAAACAACACTGAATGCACTTTTTGTCAGGGGGGCAGGGGGAAGGTCTCCAGCTGGTTCTCATCTATGTGCCATGATTCTTCATTTAGTTTACACTATTAAACTAAAAAACTCAGCTTTAATCTTAACTATTACAGTATGCCTTAGAGTAGATTCTATCATGTAGCATCCTTGATAGTTTCAGACTCTGGCAAAACATCATTGCTCAAACTGGTCGTGGCCATATGGGTAGTAAATGTATCCAACATTTTTTCATTGGCGCCTACATTATTACGTCTTGTCACCAATGGTTTCTCGGGTTTTCAAGTAAATTGTTGCATATACTGTGGTTTGGAGCTGCTGAGATGAAGCCCTACATTTATCTATATACAGCCAAATCCTTTTTTGGAACTTTTTTCCTTCTAATGAACTAACATCTGTTGAAGAAAAAAAAAAAAAAAGAAAGAAAGAAAAAAGAAGTTGTATTTCCAGAAAGCTGTACAAAAATGAGGGAAAACAAAACAACAGAACACTGCCAAGAAGCTATTGTTGCCAAGCTGTACATGATAAAAAGCAGCCTAGAAAATGATGGGTGGACAGAAGTGGGCATCATACCTGATCTGTCTTCATTTTGTGAATCACACCTTCTACATAATTCTGGGATGGTCTTGAGAGAAGTTACAGAATACTGTAAAAAAGTAAAAAAAAAAAAAAAGTATATGAAGTAATTAATTTAAAAAGATAAAAGGTAAGACTTTCAAGAGGTCCTGATGTGATGGGCACAGCCTAAACCTACCAATCCAAGAGTACTTCTGGCAGCCTGATGGTCATCTCAGGTTGCATGAGAAAAGCAAGATACATCAAAGGAGAGAATAGATCTAGGCTTCACAGCAAATGTCAAAGGTCTCGCTTTGCCCACCTGGGCATCTATTACAGTCACTATACTGCAAGATACTTCATGCTTAAAAATTAGAAGTCAAGCTTTCACAAACCAGTATGTAAAAGTAATGCAGAATATTTGCACAGCAGAGACCTGATTTTAGAGAGGGATGCATGTACTTACATGTATCGGGTGACAGGTTCATTTCTCTATTCTAGGCTTTATTAAAGCAAACTTGCATTATTACTTCGATGTGACAGGATGTGCCTGATATTAATCAGTATGCTATTCCCTGAGCTGAGCATTAAAAAGGAAAAAAACAGAGATGACATATGTATCTTACTAAACAGAAATCTTTTTCTTATAAACTTGTGGAATACCCTTGGTAAGACACACGATCCAGTGTTACAAAACTACACATTCTGACATATAGAAATTAAGTTACTTAACAGCAAGCCTTCCTTAATCAAATGCTTCAATGTTACAGGAATCTTCACTCAAACAAATGAAAGTCATTATGTCTGTGGAAGATCAATGGCTTTGCTCATATATTAAAAAAACCCAACATTAAAAACAGTATTTTGGAAACTAAAACAGAAAGAAGCATTTAGGATTAGCACAACTGAAAATTTTTAAGGAATATATAAACACCATATGTTTTCAAAGAATCAGATATTTTTAGCTAGTGTGCTATTGACCAATGAAGGAAAGCAACTACATGTAAAACCACATGAACTTTCTAGACAAAAAACAAATGGTCATACATTGTCCTGTTTTTTGCAGACAGTTCGTCATTCAAAGTTTGATGTGCTTCTAATGCACAGCTGGCAATCTACTTCAAAATAATCTAAAGTTGACCTCATATGACAGATTGAGTAAGTAATTTACTTCTCTGGTGCAAGTTTAAGACTGCTGCTCAACTGATCGTAGTTATTTCATTAAACCTCAAAAACCTCCCATGCCTTACTCTTTTTTCCCTTGCTGACCTGATTCAGTGATGTATTGAGAAACCTCAGTACGACAAGAATCTCTCGTAAGTATTCCCAAGATCAACACTGAACTCATTAATTAAAAAGTGTAGCAGCACTCCACATAACTACCCATGACTCCAATCCCTGTTAAACTAGGGGTTGCTCCGTGTGACTGCTCCAGGATGTGACAGCCTAAGGCAACAAAGAGCAGAAAAACAGAGACCAGGAGAAAGATGCTATTAAACACAAATTAATACAAGTTAAACACACACATGCACAAACACCATGTGCTATGCTTCACTCTGGTTGTTGTTTAATGAAGATTGAGCTGTTAAGCTATACATCTTGCTATTTCAGCACAAAGACTCAGAAGGCAATGTTGAACTGGTCTAGTAAGATTCTTAAGAGAATCCAAGGAACAAGTCTCCAAGGAATATGGTAGCTTCATAAGACCAGCTGGTGCAGTTTAAACTATTACACAGTTTGTAATTCAATTAGAATGAGGCCTTTTGTATTCCACTGCTATGTGCTTTGTCAGGCAACCTCAAAGACAGAAAGCCATTTTTCTTTCTCGTCTTTTGTCTTGTTCTTTCCTGGAAGAACAGATTTTCTTTCTGTTTCAACATTGCACTAAAATGTATTCAGTTACCACCTCCCACCACCAAAAATCTATTAAATGCTATAAATTTGATTTGCATTTTAATCACATTGGTTTGATTTCATTAACAGATTTCCTCCCACTTGCCTCTGCCCTCAAAAAGACTTCTGTGCATTTACGTTTATGCCATTTCTATTTTGTGGTCAAGATGTGGAGAACTGGGTTTTGGTCCAGGAAGTGACTAAAATTATGCTTTAAAGTGGACCTTTCCCAACCATAAGCACAACCCATTAACAGCTCTTCCCTCTAGAACTACTTTCTCTCATACTCTAGCTCCAGCTTTGATCATCAGTAACGTTTGTTAGTTTTCCTTCAACCAACAATTTCAGGGTTACTGGGGTATCACAGAGGGACAGCAAAAGAGGTTGGAACTGCAACCATTCCCTGGAACAGAATTTTAGACTTCATACTTACTCAAAGGCTTTTAAAATTAATTATTTCACATTTTTCATTCAATAATTTTAAACTGGTTTACATACAAAATTAAACACCATTTCTCACATTTGATCATTAGAGTAACCAAGCCAACCAGAGCTGAGGGCCATGCCCAAGGGCACGTGACCGTGTGAGAGCTAAGCACATCGGATCACTTTTGGTATTCAATGCTTACTGCAATCTCTGGTATTTAATCAAAGTGTATTGTGGCTGATGGTGAAATTCTGCAACAGAATCAAGGACTTCTTCCCAGGATAATGCATGTAATAGCATTTTTTATTCCTGTTTGAGTTCTTTTTCTGCATTTAAGGCATGCCTATGTCCAACCTGAAATAGTGAATTTCAGTAAACCCCTTAAGAACTTTGTAAGGTGGAAGAACAGTATCAACAGCAAACAAGAGACAAGAAGCAGTAACACGTATTCCACGCAATTGCAAGATATTCCCAATTTTCTTCAACTGACACTGCTAATTCAGGGGAAAACAGAATGTCCCTTATCATACAAAACATTTGTTCATTATGTAAAACTGCACTATAGAATTTGAATTAATGCAAATGTTAACCTTTTCAATTTCACAAGGTTCTCAAATTTTAAAGCAATGAATTTTAAACCCAACACATAACACATGGGGAAAAAATGCTTCAGTCTCAAGTAAGGCTGTTCTGTGCCGTGCCACTTGTCAGCCACTTGCAGACTTGTGTCTGAGAAGTATAAGAAAGAATAAATACTGCATCATGAATAGCAGTGTAGAAATGAATATACAAAATAGTAAAACTCCATAAATTAAAAAAAAAGTTATTTTTTAGCATTCTGTTGTGGAGAATACCTTTAATGTCTCCTGAAATGGAGACAAATGGCAAAGTGGGACACATAATATGACTCTCAGACCACAACATCAGAACCATGACACCCCCAAAACACTAAGCACCATGTTCTGTTCCAACTGGAGTCAACTCATCAAAACTCAACAAATTCACCTCCAGTGGATCAAGACACCAGTGACTGTGTCCTGCTTTTACATGCACAGCTCTCTGTTTTCATTTAGATAGAGAAAACAGACACCTTCATTACAGTTAATTTGTTTCCGGGTGTTATTGTTACTGTAAGCCATTTAACAGTCTCATTTCAGTTTATTTGCTAGAGCGGAAAATAAACTGTTTCATTAATATTCAAATACCATTAAATTGACACCTTTATATTATATTTGCTTAATAACTTCTAAATTGTGCAACATCACCCTTTTTCCTAGACATTCGGGAATAGCAAGGTACATTAAGAACAAGTAAAGCAACAATACTTGGTATGAGGTTGCAGGAAGATATTCTCAAAAGTAGTGTCAATTTAAGCCGCTCCAGAGCAAAAACCGTAGAGCAAAGAGATTTGGCTTGCACAGTGCATGTGAGAAATAACACCTCCCCATTAACGGCTGCGACCAGCACCTTTGGAGCACTGGTTAGGTTATTTGTCCTATGTATTGATTACAGCATCTTATAAAAACACTTCACATATTATTCTTTGCTTTAACTTTAAAGGAGACCTATATAGACACTGACACTGTTACAGGTACAAAACGTCTCTCTGAATCTAACACCTTCTATGAACATTTTAGTGCCCACCTGCGTTTTGTTTCATTCTGAAAAGGGAGAAAGGGGCAGGGGCGAATATCAATGAGTTCATTAGACGGATGGGAAATCAATCAAGCTGCCACAGACAGTGACTGTGCCTGCACAGCTATATAGATCCTACATGCTGAGCCCTGAAGTCCTGGTCACTGGGTAGGCAAAGTCTGGCTTTCTGTTGCCTGTACACCTTCCCGAGCCTGAAGGGTGACCCAGCTCCTTCCATGACCAAAGAAGGGTGGCAGCAGGCGCAGGAGGTGCCAGATGCCACATAAATGGGAGGCCAGGAGATCAGTCATACTCCTGACCATACACAGTTTACATCTGCCCTGCAAGGGGAGGTTTGACATAAAGAAGTTTTTCAAGCTGTTTATAAATACCGGACAACTCAACAGCTGCTTAAAGATATTTAAATTCACGTACTGCACTTCACATCTCACAGACCTTTGTATCAGGTCCAGTCCTGCATTGGCACCGCTGAGGCAGGCTTTCATTCACACAGAGCTATCTGAATCATTGGAGCAATAACCTATACCCTCAACCCCAAATAATTCACAAATATCTAGCACTGGGAGGTCTGGTTATGACTAAGTCATTTGGTATTATTTTTGTAAATCAAGAACTAAATTAAGTTTCAATTTGCACAATTTGCCAATGCAATAGAAATACTGCATTTTAATTAAAGGATTAGGACACCTTCAGGTAACAATAACAATAACAAACAACTTACAAGCAGGAATAAATTCATGGAAAAAATCAAGAATATTAATGGGAAAAAGGGAAAAGTTTAAAACATACTTTTAATAGTGTATCTATCATTTAATGCAACTTAAAGGTAATACTTTTTTCTTCTTCCTTTCTGTGAGTAGTTACAAAGAAATAAATGAAAATATTCAGCTTGGTTGCTTAATGCCATTACAGACAGAATATTATTTTTGTTTAATGTAAACATGAGTTCCAGAAACCTATTCTGCTGTCTAAACTGCACTCAAATATACTATACCAGATAGATCTGGAATAGTACTGCCTTAGTTTGCAAGATAAGCATTGCATTTGCATTCCAGGCTCTGAGGGAATGCGTAGATGTAGTCGCTAAGCCTCTCTCAATCATATTTGAAAAATCATGGCAGTCAAGTCAAGTCTCCAGTGACTGGTGAAAAGTGAGTATCACATTCATTTTCAACAAGGCTAAAGGAGGACCCTGGGAACTACCAATGAGTCAGCCTCACCTCATTACCCAGTAAAACCACAGAACCCATCCCGCTGGAAGTTATGTTGAAACATATGGATGACAGGGAGGTGATCAGAGATAGCCAACATGGCTTCATAAAGGGCAAACTGTGCCTCATTCATCTAGCGGCCTTCTATAATGGAGTGACAAGAGCTATAGATGTCATCTACCTCAGCTTCTGTACGGCTTTTGGCACAGTCCTACACACCATCCTTGTCTCTCATTTGGAGAGATACGGGTTTGATAGATGGATGTTTATATGGATAAAGAACCGGCCATGTCCAATGAATTACAGTCAACGGTTCAATCTCCCAAGTGGAAACCAGTAATGAGTGGTGTCCTCCAAGGGTGCATACTGGAGCCAATACTATTTAATATCTTCATCAATGACATAGGCAGCGGGATTGACCTCAGAAAGTTTTCACATGAACCAACCTGACTGGCACAGTTGATTCACTTCAGGGAAGGGATGCCACTCAGAGGGACCTTGACAGGCTGGAGGAGCAGGCCCATGCAGACCTCATGAAGTTCAACAAAGCCAAGGTCTTGCACCTCGGTCAGGGCAATCACCAGTATTACAGGCTGGGGAATTGAGAGCAGTTCTGCAGAGAAGGACTTGAAGATACTGGTGGATGAAAAATTGGACATAAGTTGGCAATGTGCACTTGCAGACCAGAAAGCCAGTTGTATCCTGGGCTGCACAAAAAGAAGTATTGTCAGCAGGGTGAGGGAGGTGATTCTCCTCCTCCACTCCACTTTCAGGAGACCCCACCTGGAGTACTGCATCCAGCTCTGGGGCCTCCAGTACATGAAAGACCTGTTGAGTGGGTTCAGAGGAGGGCCATGAAAATGGTCAGAGGGCTGGAACACCTCTCCAGTGAAGAAAGGCTGAGGGAGTTGGGGTTGTTCATCCTGGAGAAGAGAAAGCTGCAAGGAGGCCTTCTTATGGCCTTTCAATATATAAAGGGGCTTACAAGAAAAACAGCGAAAGACTTTCCCTGGGCCTGTAGTGACAGGACAAGGGGCAACTGAAATAGGGTCAGTTCAGACTGAATACAAGGAAGAATTTTTTTACAATGAGAGTGGTGAGACACTGGAACAGGTTGTTCAGAGATGTGGTAGGTGCCCATCACTGATGATTGTATCAGGTTTATAAGGCAAACTAGCAGGGGGGCTTGCAGAGCTGGCTTCTGTGAGAAGACACCAGGGGCTACCCCCATGTCAGACAGAGCCAGTTCCAGCTGGCTCCAAGATGGACCCACCACGGGTCAAATCTGAGCCCATCAGTGCTGTTGGTAGTGCCTCTGAGACAACATACTTAAGAAAGGATAAAAAACACTGCACTACAACAGCTGAGAGACATCAGTGAGAATATGTGAAAGAAAGAACCCTGCAGACACCAAGGTCAGTGAAGAAGGAGAGAGAGGAGATCCTCCAGGCATTAGAGATTCTTCTACAGCCCATGGAGAAGACCGTGGTAGACCAGATACCCACTCTGCAGCCCATGGAGGACCTCATGCTGGAGCAGGTAGATGTGTGCTGAGGAAACCTGCAGCATGTGGGCAGCCTGTGCTGGAGCAAGCTCCTGGCAGGAACTGTGGAGAGGAGTCCATGCAGGAGCAGGTTTGCTGGCAGGAACTGTGACCCCGGGGGGGACCCACACTGGAGCAGTCTGTTCCTGAAGGACTGCACCCTGTGGAAAGGATCGACACTGGAGTAGTTCATAAAGAACTGCAGCCCATGGGAAGGACACATCGGAGAAGTTCGTGGAGGACAGTCTGTCACGGGTGGGACTTCATGCTGGAGCAGGAGAAAAGTGTGAGGAAGGAGTGGCAGAGACAACATATGAAGAACTGAATGCAACCCCCATTCCCCTCATCCATTGGCACTTATTGTGGTGGGGAGGTAGGGAACTCGGGAGTGAAATTAAGCCTGTGAAGGGAGGGGTGAGGGGAAGGTGTTTTGGGGTTTGTTCTTGTTTCTTATTGTCCTACACTGTTGGATTGGCAATAAATCCAACCAATAACCGCAAGCTGAGGGTTTTTTTGCCCATGACAGTAATTGGTGAGTGATCTCCCTGTCCTTGACCCATGAACTTTTTGTCATATTTTAATCCCCACCTTGTTGAAGGAGGGAGAGTGATAGAGTGGCTTGGTCCACACCTGGTGGCCAGCCAAGGTCAATCCACCACAATGGGCTTTGAGCAACCTGATCTAGTGAAGGATGTCCCTGCCCATGGCAGGGGAATTGGAACTAGATGACCTTTGATGGTCCCTTCCGACTAAAACCATTGTATGAGTCTATGATATTGGAGAAATGTACAGTTTCTTTTGCTTATGTACAAATGAAACATGAACAAAGAAACAAAAGAAACCAAGCCCACCCATATGTCTATTTGTCTTTTAGAACAAAGTCCTTTTTATTTTTTAGGTCTATTACATTGTGGTCATTTTGTCTGAAATGGTCTACAAGGGTCTGGACTATACGTAGTGACTTTCTAACACAAGTACATTTGTAAGTGCATCATTTTAACAGGCTTCTTGCTGCCATTATTTTTAGTCAGTACTTTTCTGCACTGGATTAGAATCAGAGGGCTAACAGGAACAATATAAATTGCTAACACTGATGCTGTGCAGCTGCTCTTTCCACAGCAGGCTAATGATAAAATGTGAAGGTCAGGTATCTCTAAATTGTATATGGTGAGATAGGAGTAGAGCACTAGAATAACCATGAATTCTCTTTTTAATCTGGATCCCGGCAACAAATCCTTTGTTCTCTTACCTGCTAAAGCAGGGAGTAAAACTGCTGCCTCCGTAATTTGTGCTGTTTTTTTATTCAAGGCTCAGCATCCAGTGAAAGAACAGCCTATTAAAATAGGCAGCCTGAGCTGTTCAGCAGAAAAGTGAGTAACCTAACCCACCAGTATGCAGCAACAGCCACAATGGGAGAGACATGGAGAGGTTACATCTATTATGTTTTACAGTTTTACAAAACTGAGTATAGAAACAGATACCAGGACATGATCTAGCGTATAACAGTAATAAAAAGAAAGTTGCCCAGAATAAGATACTCGCTCAAGATTGGCTCATTGTCTTGTAATATTTTGGGGATGTGCCATATTCCACTTCAATAACAATTGAACATTACAATAGGTAAAAAAAAATAATAAATAAATCCTCTCCAAAAGGAATCTGTCTGCAAATAAAGCATCTGGAATGTTTTAAAATGAATCAAGAGTCCAAAATGCTAAAGAGAAAAGCAGGCCCTTTGTGGGGGAAAAAAAAAAAAGACGAAATAAAACTCTAAAATTACGAAAAATGTGGAAGGAGATGGTGGTACACTTTCATTGAACTAATACATTTTCTTATAGTGGATTTAATTTATGTATTCAAGTCCATTGTTAATCAGACATTCAACATATTAGCAACTCTATTACACAAAAAGCAGAAACACTGGCAGTAGGAGTATTATTCTGAGTAATAGAATATACGGTATCAGTGCTTCCATAAGAACCACTAACAATGTAGATGAACAGTATTTTTACTTGCAATTACAGCTGCAGTCATTTTAGTGTGACACTAAGGATCAGTGCTGTCTGTGAATCCCTGGAAGTCTTGCTGCCTCTTTCTATACTTTACCATGACGCAGGTAGCTACACCACAACTACTGATAAAACCTTGCTGTATTTGGAGATGGCTACTGGTGGAAAGAGCAGAGTAAAAACTTAAATGGAGAAGGAGCAATTCAGAGGTGAGAGAGGCAGGTGTGGTTTTTTACAACTGCAATATATTAAAAAAAAAAAAAGATAAACATCATTTTAGTGTCTAAGGCTAGCATTGGAGTGCACATAACTCGTTCAAGACAACAGAGTAGATAAGCAACCCAGAAATTAATTTATTGATTTGCAAGTAATTTTTACTACCTGAAGAGGAATCACGTTTTCCTTCCAAGCTTATTAGTGATTTCCACTACAAAACACCTTATTTTATTCTAGATTCAACCTACTTAAATGTGCCTATATATGAAGTAAAAAGGAATGTGGCTGCTAACAATAGTGTTGTTTGTTATATCAGGGTTGAGATATCTAAGATTGACTCAACTTGAACAAATAAAATAAGACTTGTACTTACCGATATATCATCACTGAAATCTATTTCATCCAAATCAAGGTATTCAGGGGCTTCCATTATTCTTCTATGGACATTTTGGTTGAGTCAGCACAGCAGTAAAGACCTAATTAAGAAAAGAGAAATGGATTGTCTACTAGAGAGTCAAAATCACACAGAAATGGTTTAATATAGTTGCTGTATTACCGAAAACAGTTAACTTGTACAGTAAAATCTTTCATAACATAATCCTAAAAGCTAAATATGATTTTCCATCTTTACTTTGCACATTAAGAAGAAGCCACTTCAATTTTCAGGGAGAATAGCTAAGTGATACTTGACCTGGAAGCCAAAAATCCTCTATTCAGCATCACTCAGTCCTTCCAGAAGTTCAATATAGGTGTAAAGACCTAATCTTTAGACCTTATAGGTGTAAAGACCCACACCATAAGGTTGAGCACCCTTATGACCCTGCAACCACAGCTGCATTAATGATGCATCTTCTCTTAAGAATGCTACTACTTTACTGGCTTGAAGACAGCAGCTTCTGTTACTATAGTTCTCCTCTGCTCAAGAAGGCAGAAAAGAACTGAGCATCATGCTGTGCGCAGAAAACCAAATCCTACCACACCTTATCTCCACTTAGAAGCAGACTTAACACACAATGCAGTCAGTGCTTTATAGTGGACGATTTATCTCTCCTCAGCCTGCAAACGAACTTCCCCCAAAACACTAAGGCAAAAGCAGAATTATATCAATGTGCACTGATTATCAGAGGCCTTAACCATTTTCTCACAGCAGGGGAAAAAGAAAACTCTCTTGCAAAGCAAGGAATTTAGCTGGAAAAGTCAATATATAATTCTGAATAAATTGCAGCTTAAACAGCCAGAAGATCAAAGACAATAAAACCCTTGTTACCTTCTTAACACTAACTAGAATGAACATGCATTATCACTACAGACAAGTATAACAATAGTAAAAGTGGAAAAGGAAACTATTTTAAAAGAAACTGAAAAAGAAAAGCATGATGTATTTTTAAATAATGTGAGGTACTACATAAGTGTTAAGTATTGTTCCGGAAGCAAATTAAATCCTTCCAGTACATTTTACATAACAAAATTAATTCCCTGAAGGAAAAAAAAAAAAATTATACAAGCCCAGTTTATTCATATGACATCTGCCAAGAAATATGTTTATGAATAATGAAGTCAGCTGTGCAGACCTAAATAAAACCATTGTGTGAAACATTCATATGCAGTTAAGAATGTCCTTGGATAAGGGATTTGAAGAAAACACTTTTCTGCAGGTGTTATGTTTACTGGCAAACAAAACCTACATCATTAATCTTCTTTGTAACACCTCACCAAAGCAGAAAGCTGATCGTAAGACACCTGTTCTTGAAAAGTTATGAAGAGAACCAAGAGGCGAATCTAGAGTTTAAAGCTGAAAGAGCTGGAAAAGCAAATTCTTATTTCTCACCAAGTTATTACTGAAGGTAAAGGACTATTCAACACAATTTTCTCTATAAATGAATGTGCTGGTTTTGGCTGAGTTAATTTTCCTCACAGTAGCTGGTATGGGGCTGTGTTTTGGATTTGTGCTGGAAAAAAGTGCTGATAATACAGAGATGTTTCGGTTACTGCTGAGCCGTGCTTACAAAGAACCAAGGGCTTTTGTGTTCCTCAACCCCACCCCACCAGCGAGTGGACTGGGGGGCACAATAAGCTGGGAAGGGACGCAGTTGGGACAGCTGACCCCAACTGACCAAAGGGGTATTCCATACCATATGGCATCATGCCTTCTTTCAGTGGGAAGAAGGAGGAAGCCAGGGACCTCTGGAGTGATGGCACTTGTGTACCCAAGTAACCATTACCTGTGATGGAGCCCGGCTTCCCTGGGGATGGCTGAGCACCTGCCTGCCCATGGGAAGTGGTGAATGAATGCCCTGTTTTGCTTCGCTTGAATGTGCAGCTTTTGCTTTACTTATATCTCATCCCACAAGTTTTCTTGCTCTTACTCATCTGGTTCTCTACCCCATCCCAGCAGGGGGGAGTGAATGAGAGGCTGTGTGGGGCTTAGTTGCCAGCTGGGGTTAAACCATGACAATCAAAAAGAAAAAGTGAAAAAAAACCAAACAACCAAAAAACCCCAGGAGTTTTCTTTAATGTATTAGGGTATTTCTGCTCCTTGCAATATGAGAAGGAACGAACTCTTAGGGAGGAGGAACTGGGGGGGAAGAAAGCATGTAAAACAACTTCAGCTACCTATTACTGGCTCTCACTGCAGAGAGAGTTGAGTTCATTAGACCTGAGTGAAGGAAAGGAGATGGCTACAAAAAGGTAAAACCAGTATAAAGCCCTCAGTCCAACTTGATATGAGGAAACAGAAGCAGCTACAATGTGAAACTAATTGGAAGCTTTTAATTTTGCACCGTTCCCAAATGCTAAACTCATTCTTAGAGGGAAACATTAAATCAGACAAAATCCTTGCAATGCAAGCAATTAGCTGTTGTGAAAAGGCGTGAGCCATTCAAGTCTACAGGTTCTTTTCCACATTAGAGGTTTTCCATTCTTAACAGACACATAGAATTTCAGTGTATTTTTTTAAGGTTTATTGCACAGCAAGGTTTTGGTAGCAGGGGGTTTACAGAGGTGGCTTCTGTGAGAAGACTGCAGAAGCCATCCCCATGTCGAATAGAGCCAGCGCCAGTCAGCTCCAAGATGGACGCACCGCTGGCCAAAGCCGAGCCCATCAGTGATGCTGGTGGTGGCTCTGTGATAACATATTTAAGAAGGGGAAAAAACTACTGTGCAACAGCAGCTGGGGGAGATGAGTGAGGAAATGTGAGAACAGCCCTGCAGCCCCCCAGGCCAGCGCCGCAGGAGGGGCAGGGGGGGCTCCAGGGGCCGCAGCAGAGATTCCCCCCAGCCCGTGGTGAAGACTATGGTGAAGGCTATGGTAAGGCAGGCTGTGCCTCTCAGCCCATGGAGGTTAATGGTGGAGCAGATATCCACCTGCAGCCCATGGAGGACTCCATGCTGGAGCAGGTGAATACACTCAAGGAAGGCTGTGACCCTGTGGAGAGCCTGTGCTGGAGAAGCCTCCTGGCAGGCCCTGTGACCCCATGGAAACAAGCTCACACCGGAGCAGGTTTCTGGCAGTACTTGTGACCCTGTGGAAAGGACCCACACTGGAGCAGGGGAAGAGTGTGAGGAGGAAGGAGCAGTGGTATAACATGTGATGAACTTAATGCAACCGCCATTCCCCACCTCCCCGTGCCACTCAGGGAGGAGGATGCAGAGGAGTCAGGAACAGAGGAGTGAAGTTGAATTTGGGAAGGGAGGGGTAGGGGGAAGGTGTTTTAAATTTTGTGTTTGATTCTTACTATTATACTCTATTTTTAATTGGCAATAAATTAAACTAATTTTCCCCAAGCTGAGTCTGTTTTGCCTGCAATGGTAATTGGTGAGCAACCTCCACATCTTGATCCCAACCCATGCACTTTTTAATCTTATTTTTTCCCCTTGCCCTGTTCAGAAGGGGGAATAAGAAAGAGTGGCTGGGTGGGAGGCATCTGACGGCCAGCCAAGATCAATCCATCACAGTGTCCCTCACAGAGGTAAAGACAAATTGTCAGTTTATCACTGTGACTATTGATAGCAGCTCAAACCAATTATATCAGTTTTAGAAGCAAGTTAAATGCCAACTGTATATGCACTGTGCTACACAAAATTACAGGACTGTAAAATCTAACCAGTATCATTCCACAAGGTGATATATGTATGAAGATAATTAAAATACAGCAGTTTAAAGGTTAAAGACATGGACCATATCACATACAAATAGCCTAAAACCAAACTAAAGCTTCACTGAGTTTCAATTTTTCACTGGAATTAAATGGATTAAAAAAACCCCTACCCAGTATGTTTAAAAAACAATGGAAGAAGTAAACAAAGCTACTCTAAACATGCCACATAAATAAGCCAGAATCAAGAAGTGACCTAAAATTTTTATTTTGCAATTAAAACTGATATATTCGGCTAAAAAACTCCATAGCTTTAATAAAAAACTACTATTCCTGGTTTCCACATATCTCAAGATTTTAGAACAAAAAGATCTCAACCTTTCAAACTTTTCTTTTAGTTCTACATTGCAAAAAGCCATCGAGGCAAAAAAATGATGCACCCATCCCTGACTGACAAAACGACTGTGCTTCACCTAGAGATATACAACACTCATCCTGCCAGTCTTTCAACATTTACTTCCCTAAAATGTTACCTTGTGCCTTCTCAAAACATAAAGACTATGAAACACACAAAGTTGAAGAGGAAGCTGGTAACCACAACAAACACATCTTCTCTATGGAAAACTTAACTTTCTGATGATACTGCTCAATTATATGTAAAGAAAGGGCAAGAGACTCATGCATTCAATTTGCTATAAGTTTTTCATTTTTTTCTTGAGGTAAAACTGGACAGCAACTCAGGATAAATACTATGACCAAATCAGATATCCCAAGACTATACTTGGAGTCTTATTCAAGAGGTGCACTTTTTTTGATACAATTTAACACAGTAGAACTACACCATATATAATGAAAACCATATGGTAAGGATAGTACTCAGACTATTTTGGGACCTTTGTAATGGCTGAAACCAGCATATCACCAGAAGTATAAACATCTGAATAGCATTCACAAGCAGATCATAAGCACAACTGGTCAAATTCAAGGCAACAATAATTGCAAGCAAAATTGCAACTGCCAGCAATGGATGATATGAGATGAATAATGTATTTCCAGCATCAACACCAAAGCAATACAGATGACTCTGTAGCCTACCAACAGAAATGTCTGACATTTAACTGGTCTATTTTCCTAAATGTATTTTGGAAGCTAGTCATCAAATATTTCACAAAATTTTAACCCCCAAAAGGGTATTTCTCTGGTAATTTGGCCTGCAGAAAGACACATAAACATTTTATATAGGTAAAAGAAATCCTGTTTGCTCTCAGGATTCACAGTTAAAAGAAGAAAACCACATAAACATCACCTATATGTACTCAAGAAAAAATGATATTTATAGTTCCATGAAACAGTTCTACCAGGAGAAATCATCCAGCTAAGAACTACCACACAAAAATGTGGTGATAATAGTACCAGTACAATAACATATTGCATATGTTGCATTGCCACAGATACTAAACAGTGATCAGGTTGTAAAATAAAGACAAAAATGCCCCAACCTTCCTGTTTTCATACAACAGCAATAATCCTTATTGTTTTTCCACAAAAAAAAATTCTCTGCTGTTGTCCTTCTCAGATAAAACTATCCTGTTACTGACAAATATTCCATACAATTAGGCGAATGAGGAAAAAAGGGGGCAAAGAAAGCAATTCCCAGTGAAGTAATAGTAAAAAGAAAAGCAATGAATTACTAGACACAGGGAACAAATCCATCAATTTCTGCAAACACTAGAACTCCACTCCAGACTGACGGCATACATTACTTACAGGTGAAATGCTTACACTATTCACAGATTTCTTTTTTAAAGGTAGATCAAGCCTTGGATTTGTCCCAGCACACCGTCTCAAAAAAACAGTCACACCAGCAACAATCCCTAGGGGCTGGTGTGCCTCTTGAGGATGAAGGCTTAGTGTGGGAATGGCCGGAATGCTTTAAAAGCCAGTCCTTTCTCTGACTGTGTTGTGAAGTCAATGGCCATCACCTTACCCATACTAATGCACAGCAGGCAAGAACAAGGCCATACAGGTGAGTATTTGCTGTCAATTAACTGAGTGAACAAAGAGACTGGTATGACAGGCAATACATAAGCAAGCATCAGGTTCAGTTTCTTGTTCTCCTTGCTCAGTGAAAAATCATGGACTAAAACAGCACAACTGATTTGTAGCGACTGCTTTGTAACAAGGTTGTAGCGAATTCGGTAACTTCGAAAGGAATCTGATCCATTACCCCTGCCAAAAACAGTCTCAAGTGCCACATGTGAAAGACTAGATCCAAGAAGAAGCACAGGGGAGATATCCTTTATTGAGCCAAAACAAAACAACCAATTGAGAATGTATAATTTGAATTATTTATGGATACATAAATAACAAGAACAAATAACAATAAGAAGATCTGCTGTCAATTAAATGCCTACTGCATTTGTCACTTCAAGAAATCCTGCTAAATGCCACATGGGACTTTATTTTTCTCATCTCAGAACTACTATACCAAAATATTTGGGGATTTACTTAAACTTTCAATCAAATATAAAGTAAATCAGATGTCAATACTTCTATAGTGGTTGGCAGAAGGCTGTTAAGCACAGTTAATATTACAGATTTAGGCTTTAAATTCCAAAATGCCATAACGGGAATAAGGTTACATTTTACAATTATAGGTCTGAGATAAGAAAACAAACATGTTGCCCTTTTGTAAGTATCAGAGGCTATAATAGCTCAAGATGAACAAGATTCATGGGCAGAAAGACTTTACATCTTTAATTTAAGCACACAGTATGCTTAAATTTTTTAAATGTTTGAAATCTGGTAAATGTCTGATTTTTATTCCCTAACATTAAAAATACCAAGATCATACAACCAAGTTTCTTCACTTTCAAACAAACACAACAGTGTAATGTTACATTATGTTACATCTACTTAGCATGCAGCGAAAGCCCCAGCACCTGATTAAGATCTACAGTTCAGGAAGGCACATCATCTGT
Source organism: Falco biarmicus (assembly GCF_023638135.1). Classification (NCBI taxonomy): domain Eukaryota; kingdom Metazoa; phylum Chordata; class Aves; order Falconiformes; family Falconidae; genus Falco; species Falco biarmicus. The sequence continues at coordinate 20,858,589 of NC_079311.1, read as the reverse complement.
CAGCAGCAGGGAACAGCTAGACCTTTGAATTCTGTTCCTCCATCCTTATATTCCACTGTAACAGTGAAGCCCTACCAAAAAATAATTTGGCCTTGTGACCCTATTTACTACATAGTATAAGGAAAGCACTATAGTATGTTCAGAGGCACTGCTGTAATTAGGGGATATGAAAGCTGGACTGTTGAAATGAAGGCAAGAAAGCCTCGCCAGTGAGTCCTAGCAAAGCTAGCTGGGGCTAACACCACCACTTTCCCAGCTATCACACCTCTTACTGGTTCTTATGCTCCCCAGTGCCTAGCTGTGTGCTGTCTCTTATTAAAGACTACATGTTCTTTGAGACAGGTATTGTGTTGTCACTCTACATTTGTCCAGCTTTTCACATAGCCTGTGTCCTTGTCTGTTAGCAGACCTCCATGGTAAAAGAGTATTCCAATTAAATAATAAGATGTGAATACACTGCAATGGACTCTGGAAGAGGTCACATTTGAAGCTTTGTAGAACCACAGAACAACTGAAAATCTTGATTTGCCAAATACAGATGGCTCCTCCACAAGCCATAAATGTGGGGCATTCAACACAGGGAGAAAGCCTGAAAGACACAGAAAGCTTGCAGTTCATCTTTTTGGAATAGAACAGAAGAGAACAGAATATGATAGAATGGGATGGAATATTTGAGTTAGAAGGTACCTACAATGATACCTAGTCATAAGCAATGCTTTAAATTTAAAATTATACATACATGCACTCTTAGAAGAGTTCAGCTTCTCATTCATATTTACATTCTCTTTTTTATCTCTATGGGGCAAATTACTTGGCTATAATCAATAAACATTCGAGCACATGACTTTGAGAATGTGAAGGGCGATCCTGCAGATCAAATAGAGGTTCCTTTGTGTTATAAACATACCATCTTAGCTTCATGCATTCAAACAAAATGACAACTTGACATATGGTTAGACTATGTTGGCACTTTTAAGTCATATAAGGGTTTGTGATATTAAAATGCAGTCTGAAGTGCATTGTGCAACCCATTTTTCTTACTTTCTGGGGCTCCCAAAGTGTTTTTTTCTAATTGTGTTAAATAACATTTTTTCTATTTTCTATTACTTGTCCTGCTGTATTGTCCATTACTAACTGAGCACCTCTCTTGTACTAGTTTATTTTATTTACCTTTCTTTCTTCTACATAAGCCAATAAAAATGTATCATGTACAGGAAATTACCTGTCCAGTCAAATATAATATATAAAAATATAAAGGGAAAGCTCAGTAGGAGCAGAGAAAAATTTTAAAGAATAAAGATGGATTTTAAATAACAATTCATTGTAAAAAAAAAAAAAAAGTTAACAGTGAGGCTGAAAAATGATGTGATTTATTTCAGTGAAGGAATGAATCCTGAGACCAGGATTACCTTATCCCTTATCACATTTATTCAGAAGTTTTCCTGAGTTTAAAAGTTCACAGCAGTAATTCATAACAGCATGATACTTCTAAAACATTTAAAAATAAAAGCACTGCTTTTAATCACAACACAAGTACCATCAGTGCAAAAGCTACACTGATAGGATGGGAAGAAGGAATGCAGCAAAGCACGACACTTTCCCAAGACCAACAGATGCTACCTTTACAATTCAGAAAAACTCTGCATTCCAGGCATGCAGAAACAATCCACCCATAGCCCCGAAGAGGCACAAATACCAAGCCCAGTGCTGTTCCTTATGAAGTCAATACACATTCAGCACTGGTTTTAGATAAGAATAAATGTATTTGTTTCTAGCCAAACATAATCAAACTTCTTCTAGTCACCTACCTAGACCTCAAGACCAAATATTCATCCATACTGCTTGGACATAAAGCAGTTCTATGGAGTCTTAAGGGAGGTGAGTCAGCAAAGTGTGCTCGCAGCCCAGAAAGCCAACTGTATCCTGGGCTGCATCAATAGAAGCATGACCAGCAGGTCAAGGGAGGTGATTCTCCTCCTCTGCTTCTGTCTTGTGAGACCCCACCTGGAGTACTGCATCCACCTCTGGAGTCCTCAGCACAGGAAAGACATAGACCTGTAGGAATGGGTCCAGAGGCGGCCCACAAAAACGATCAGAGGGCTGGAACACCACCTCTCCTAAGAGGAAAGGTTGAGGGAGCTGGGGTTGTTCAGCCTGGGAAAGAGAAGCCTCTGGGGAGACCTTATTGCAACTCTTCCATACTTAAAGTGGGCTTATAAGAAAGATGGGGACACTTTTTAGTGGGGCATGTATTGATATAACAAGGGGTAATGGTTTTAAACTAAAAGAGGGTAGATTTAGACTAGCTATAAGGAAGAATTTTTTTACAATGAGGGTGGTGAAACACTGGAACAGGTTGCCCAGAAAGGTAGTAGATATCCCATCCCTAGAAATGTTCATGGCCAGAGTCTAGTTGATCTAGTTGAAGATGTCCCTGCTCACTGCAGGGAGGTTGGACTAGATAACTCTTGTCCCTCCCAACCCAAACTATTCTACAATTCTATAATTTCAAAGAAATCATGTGGAGGTATGTAATAGTGTATCGTTCACCTACTCTATCTTCTACCGCCATGAATTGCATGGAAAATCCATCAAAACTTGAGGCATTTTAACATCAAGGTTTTTTTAATAATTACAGTGAATGATACTATGTAGTCTGTAAGTAATATACATGTCAGGATGTACACAGTAAAGTATGCTTAGTAAGACATAGCTCATGTTTGTTGGGGTTTTTTTAGCACACTGGATAGTACTCCACATAAGCTACCACAGAAGGAAAGTGTTAGTCCAAGGGTGACATCTGAACTCCAGTAAAGTACATGAAAACTTTGCCATTAATATCTGTCTGATTAAGACATCACACACTTTAAGGCAAGACATGACTACCTGGCTCTTAGGAAGTACTTCCTTCCTGCTTTTCTAAATGCTACTCCATTTAGCACTCTCATGAATAACCGTTACATTTAATACTAAAAAAGAGTGTTTCTACTTCATTCCAAAAGAAACCCTAACAAAAAGGAATCCAATATTCAGGCTACTGAGTGATCTGTCTAACTGAAGAGTCGTTTTTACTGAAACACAACTTGAAAGACACCTGTTCACTGCAAATCACCCCAGATTCCTCATAATAAAACCCTCCTTTCCACCCCACAGTTTCATATTTCCTTCAAGACTGAAGCACAAAGAAAACTGGACTCCAAATATTCAGCCAGAATATATGCACTTGAGCATTCTGGAATGAGGCTTACAAAAACAAACTTGTTTGTTTCAATTAGCCTTGAAGGAGAAACCTTTGGAGTTGGAAATTAATAGCTGTTATTTTAAAACTGAAACAGCATACATGATTCAAGCACTGTACAAAAGCTCATGCACTGTCTGCTTCACTTTAACGACAGGATCAAAACAAACAAAAGGTCAACTGATTCTCTGAAAAAGAGATATTGCATTGGCTGTATTGGATTAATTTATGTTTTTATTCCCTTTGAACTACTACAAGGCTATTTGCTTTTAATATGAAATACCTTCCAGTCATGCAAAATTCATATGCTTACTTTATGGTACTCTTGCTTATATGGCAACTGTTTCAGTGATTTCACACCAGCTACCTCTTTCTATGGGCTTTAATACTCATCAACATGCAGATCAAAACCAGATGAAACAACTCCTCTCTGTAAATGACATATGTACATATATGTACAAATGGAGGGGAAGACTCGACAAAAACTCCACAAGAACGAACACAACAACAAGAATATATGCTGTTCCATTACCATAAGTTATTTCTATAATGCCATAATTTGTAGTGATCTAGTGACCACAGAGGCCAGAGTAGGATAGTAGCGGTACTTGGATACTCTGTGTGCAAGTGGAGTGGGACACACAGCTGGTGTCTTGGATGCAATTTGCAACCAAACTTCTAGCAATGCAGGTGGTGTGATTTACTCCAACTTCTAATTTTTGAATTAGAAGTGGAACTTTTGCATTAGAAGCGGAACCTGGTCTGGCTCTGCCACTTATCCACTTGCCAACTTGTGCTAGTAAGAAAAGCAGTGCTTTAACAAAGGTACCATGCACAGAGGTACAGTTTCTACTGAGTGCACTTCAGCAGCATCCTTTTCTCTCCACTATGACATGTGGTTACACTTCTCGCACACAAGGACCACAAAGTAACTTTGACCATTAATTTCTATAAGCTCATTCCTTATTTAGTAATTTTCCATATAAAAAAGAGATCTTACCTCAGAGGGAAGATAAAATGAAACAATAAACTGTTCATTCTTCTCAACCATTTTTTGTTAAAGGGCATTGAATTCACCAAGTGTGGAAAATAACCTGTAGTTCTACTTATTTCAACTGCTGCTTTCATCCCACTTACCTAAGCTGTGGAGTACTACTTCTTGCCAGCCACTGACCCTATTTGGGCATGATGGCTGCTCTCTTCACTTGTTTAGAAAGGGTCTTTAAATGGTAATGAGCTTCTGCTTCTTCCTTTAAACTGTTCCATGAATATGCATTTAACCTCATGTTATCTGTGGTTGCATCTCATTCTCAACACATGAGTTTGTTCAATCTTCCTGCTAAACATTTTGTGACAGCATGACTCTAAAATGACAAAGTGTTTCTGCTTAATGTAGAGAGTAAGTTCTCCAATCTCTGTTACAGGAGAAATACCGATGTCTATTTAAAATTATCTACTTGTAAATTTGAAAACCAGTCATCTAGAGGCATATGAAATACTTACAAAAAATTAAAAAAGCAAGCTACTTGAAGTGTGACGTTCTTACTGTTCAGGAATGAAAGAACCACTTTTTCCACTCACAAAAAAGATCAGCACCTTTCCCATGAAATATAATTGATCTTCTCATATGAAATGTTCTAATGATTTCAAAAAAATGGACATTTCAGGCAAACAGTGCTCTTACAAGCAGAAATTTTAACAGCAAAGACTGAATTTAAAAAATATTTTTCCAGCAACAAAAACTGGTTTTCAGAAAAGGAAAATTCATTTTCCTAAAGTAAAAAGTGAAAAAAATGAGAAAAATATTTTTAACAGCTTTATAAAGCTTCAGAAATAACTCATAAGTAGATCAGTCTTACCCCCAAAAAAGCACAGAGTTGTTGATGTTAAAGCACAGAACGTCTTAGGCTGGAAGGGCTTGCCTGAGACCATGTAGTCCACCCCCTCTACTCATTCAGGGTTAGCTACAGCAGGTTAAACCCAGGACTGTGCCCAACTGGATTACGAGTGTCTCCAAGGATGGAGTGGAGACTCTACAATGTCTCTGGGCAACCTGTGCCAGTGTTTGATCAGCTTCACAGTAAAAAACTGCTTTCTTGTGTTCAGATAGATTCAATGTGTCTCACTTTGTGACCATTGCCTCTTGTCCTGTCAGTGGGCACCATAAAGAAGAGCTTCACTCCCTCTTCTCATTCTATCCCATCAGATATTTATACACACGGGTAAGAAGCTCCTGACCCTTCCCTTCTCCAGGCTCAACAGTCTCAGCTCTCTCAGCCCCTGTTCATATGAAAGACTCCTGTCCCTTAAATATTTTCATGTCTCTGCATTAGACTTGCTCTAGTAAAGTCCATACCTGTCTTGTACTGGGAAGCCCAGAACTGGACCCAGTACTCCAAGTGTATTCATTGGGGCTGAACAGAGGAGAAGAAGAAGGACACTGGCAACACTCTGCCTAAAGCAGCCTGGAAGGCTGTTGGCTGCCTTTGTCACAAGGGCATGTTTCTGGCTCATGGTCTTCTGGGTGTCCACAAGTTCCCCCAGCTCCTTCTCTGCAGAGCTCATTTCCAGCCTGTTGGCTCCCAGCATGTACTGGTGCGTGGGGTTATTCCTTTCCAGATGCAGGACTTTGTATTTCCCTTTGTTGAACTTTGTGTGATTCCTTTCTGCCCAGTCCATCAAGCCTGTTCAGGTTCCTCTAAATGGCAGCACAACTCCCAGTTTTGTATCACCTGCAAACTTAATGAGACTGTGCTCTGTCCCATTTTTCAGGTCTGTTTAACTGCCACCGTGAAGACTTTAAGCAGTACTGGCATCAGTACTCACTGCTGAGGTAGACCCTGGTGACCCACCTACTAGACTTCGTGTTGCTGATCTCAACCCTCCGGGCCCAGCAGCTCAGGGAGTTTTGAATCCATCTCCCCCTCCTCTTCTTTCACCCAAACTTTGTCAGCTGGTCTATAAAGTTGTTATGGGAAACAATGTCAAAAGCCTTAGCAAACAACATCTGCTTGCTCTCCCATCATCCAGCAAGCCAGTCAACTAGTTGTAGAATACTGTCAGGTTGGTTAGCCATTGTTTCCCCTTCATAAATCAACACTGACTACTCTAGATTATTTTCTTGCACTTCATGTGTTTGGAAGTGCTCTGCAGGAAGATTCTCTCCATCACTTTACTAGAGATTGAAGCGAGGCTGATCACTGTTTTTCTGCAGGTTTTCCCTCTTGCTTTTCTTGAAGACAGGAATGACATTTGGTCTCCACCAGTCTTCAATGACTATGACTTTCCAAAGATAATTGAGAGTAGTCACACAATGACATCAGCCATCCCAGCACTCATGGGTGCAGCCTGTCGGGCTCTGCGGACTTGTATGTGCCCTGTTTACGTGCTCCCTAACCTTGCCCTTTACCTTGTCTTCTTTCTCCTCCCTCCTTGCTCCAGACCTTCCCTCTGATCTTGGGTGCCTGGGATTCCTGCAGCCTGTCAAATCAGTACAGACTGATACAAGGCATCAAGTACCTTGGCCTTTTCTGTGTCCTTTATCACCACTCCCCCTGCCACATTCAGAAGCGGTTTCATGCTTTCCCTGGTCTTTCTTTTGCTGCTCATGTACTTACAGAAGCTGTTTCTGTTACCCTTCATACCCTTTTTCAGACTCAGCTCCAGGTCAGCCTTGGCTTTCCTAACCCTGTCCATGCAAGATCACACAAGAACTCTATACTGTTCCCAGGTCACCTGCCCCTGTTTCCAGCTCTTGTACATTTCATGTCTAAGTTCAGTCACTCCTGGCTCATCCATGCACCAAGCAGGACTGGCTCCTGCTCCCTTTCCTTGAATTCCTGCTTGTTGGGCTGGGCTTTTCTTGAGCTTTGAGGTGATCCTTGTATATCAACAAGTGCTTTCAGACTCCTCTTCTTTCCAGGACTGTAATGCATGGGATTCTTCCAAGCAGATCTCTGAAGAGATGTATGGACTAGTATTGGTGGCTGTTATGTTAACAATGACTTCTTTCTTTAGGCATTTATTTTCTATTACTTTGCTAGCTTACAAATTTGTGTGAAACTAAATAAAATGTAGTTTACATTTCAAACACTGGATATCATGATGCTAGTAATGTAGGATATCCAACATTGAGAACTAAACCCAAGGCAGAAATGAAGACTAATTTTGCATTTTATATACATTTTTAGAGGCTGGCATGGTTTCAATGCTTTTTCATTTTAGTTTCCTTCTTATATATTGAAGTATTTAAGAGAGAAAAGAATAAAAAGAGACAATACTGTTTAAAGACTTCTGAGGGTGTGTAGAAACAGAAATACCTATCAAAATAATTGTGTAATCATTACATAAACAAGCTGCAATTATTATGGTTTCATTGTGCTGCTCATTATGACCAAGATATCCTGTTTGTTCTGACTGTTCAAACAGAAAAAAACCCAAACCTATTCATGAAAGCAATTCTTTACAGTGTTTCAAGAGGAAGCTGGAGCTGGTAAACACATGTTCTTATGGGAAATTGCCATAATCCTGACTATATCCCAGAAGGCTCTGAAAATATTTCTCACAAAGTATCTTCTATAAAATCTAGAACATATGTACAACAGACTATGTTTCACATCCTTTTAAGGATCTTGCTAGACTAACGAAGAGGACATTGCTCTTGCATTTCCTTTCAAATGTCTGCTTTTTGCTGTAGGTATTCTGCAATACTTGTTTCCTTTCCTGTTTTCATGATTTCTGCACTTCCATCAATCTGTGAAAGAGTCCATGAAAGTTTACATCCAGAACCCCATTGACAGCATCTTGCTGTAGGCTTCTAATGCAGTATATCCAGTGCAGTCTATTGATAAATGCATTTCATTACGTTTGTACCATTAAGCTCCTACCATTCTTCCAAGACAATTATCAGAGAAATCAATACAGTTGTTATTTTTTATGTGGTGGCTAAGAGGTTTTGAAATTGATCTTACAGGTTTTTTATTACTATTGACTGATACGTCAAAAAGAACGCAAACAGATCAACACAGCTCCCTTACTAATTGTCATTCAGCTAAATATCTATAAGCCATTAGGGACATCTAAAAGTCACAAATTTCTGGATAGAGAAGACTAACATTGATGAAAATTTTAAAAAACTTCACCAGTAGAAAAATGTAGATCACTCTTTACAGTCTAAAATGGACAGCATGACTTCCTCAGTTATTTTTTTTCTTCACTACTTCTTTTCTGAGTTTTCACTCTCTTCCATCAAACAGGGCAATTCAGTTAAAGGAAATGAGATCACACAGACATGGAAACATTCTAAATGCAACCAGAGAAAAATGCAAGAAATATCTTCAACTTTCTACTCTAAATACAGTTCTTTCATATACCAAATCACACACCTAGCAATTAGTCTTCCTACAGAGCTCTGTGATCCAGTATCACCTACTATAATTATCTATTTTTACCAAAACCAGAATCAGCAGCAATCAGAACTCTGCCAGGGCTACTGTGTATGTTCTATCTGAAAACATGCATCACCCCCTCTCTCAAATGCTATTTTTTCCAGAATTGCTTACCAGACAGATGGACAGGCAGCCTCATTGTCTTATACTCAGTGGAGCAATACTGACTTTTATGATTTGTGCAAGTTTAAATTATGTGCTTAAAAAATAGCACAGATAAGGAAAGGGGATTGGTGCACTTCTGCCCTGTGTAATTTACTACATTTGTAAAAAGTGGATTTAGAACTCCTCCATTCTGATTTACCAGTATTTTACTCTCTCCATTTTATTCTCTACTTACTCTGTATTAATAGAAATAGCTGCAGAAAATGAAGGAGAAAGAGAAAAGTATCAGACTTCTAATGAACATACAGAAATCTATAACTGATGTCCTCCATGTTTCAGTATCATAGATGGTAAGATTAGTTTTTAAACCAGTGTGCTTTCCTTACCACATGTGAAAATACTGCAATAGTATTTTTAACTTTTTGGATGTCAGTTGGCCACAATGACTTGCTACTACAGTTGGAAAACAGACCACAAATGTCCTACTGCTAAAGTTTAAATTTATCTCTTGGGTTTGACTCCACACTATAAATTACTAAAACAAACAGAAAAAACCTTTTCATTTGCACTTCTGTTACTTTCCATCCAGGACTCTACTCTCCAGACAACCATTCAGGCTCCCCTGCTCCATTACATGTGACTCTCTTAAAGCCCGAGATTTTAAGTGCTCTGCCTAAAGGAGTCTAGCTACTTCTGTGGGTGTCACTGTTAATTAAGGACACATGGAAAGGAAATGAAGGAGCCAAAAAGCAGCCTTGTTGTCTGGAAAAACACCAAAATACGTGGACATGGGTGACAACAGTAGGAAAAATCAGAGCTGGATAACAGAAAACATTAGCAGCTGAGAGAAACAGCCTAGTGCCTCTTGTTCAAGCGTATGAAGAAGCTGAATGACTCAAAAATCAGCCTCCAATGAATGAAAACTTAGGGCACTGACCTCAAAGTCTCAAAGGTAGCGAAAAAATGAAAACATTGACAAGGATGAGCCTATTGAAACTGTTAAAAACACCTTTTATTTTCTTTTTATATATTCTATTTATACATTCTATTTAAACTTCACTGAACAAGAAGTCATTCATAAAGTATCAAACTGCGTAATGAGCTAGACAGTGAGATCTAGGAAGCTGAACAGCTAAAGATGATCAGACAGGGTCTGGTGATAAATGAGAATGGGACAACAGAGGTACATAACTGTACTTATATACTTATGTATTGACTGATTTCTGACTAGGTTTTTTACTCAGCGGTAGCTTCATTTTTGCTCCACACCAACGTTTCCATACCAGTATACATGTTCAAGGCAACAGGAAAGCATGCCAAAAATGGGTCTGATCTCTGGTAACTATTAACTCCAATTAAATCCAATTCTAATTCCTCTAATTCCTAGCTGCTAGCCTTCACAAGTGATATTATGCAACCATATCACTTAGGATGACTCTGAAAGGGACTGTAATGTAAGATACAGAAGCTGTATGACCGAGCTGCTTATCGTACAAAGAGAAGCACTGAGCTATCATCTTCATTTCCAGTCCTCCCAGCTCCTCCACCTCCACCAAGATAGCCCGCACTGCACTCTTGAACTCTTCTCTAGCAGTGACTCTTGGGCCCACCAGGAACAGCTGTTACATTTAGTACAATCTGTTGACAGGGATTATTGGAAGAATGTATGGCCAAATACCACAATCTCTGTTTTTTCACTTAAAATCATAACAACCAACATTTCTACTCCTAGTTCTAGAAGGGTGTAAAAGAATAAAATTAGAAACTGGAATACATCTATTTACTGAGGCAAAAAACAAACTTGAGAACATTTGGCAGACAACAGCTTAGCTTCACAAGCAAATATTTAGTTATCTGCAAGTGACAAGTAAGCAGAAACACTGATTGGCCAGATTTGGTTTAAAATCTGCACAAGTAATTTAGCATCAATGTTATAATGTTTAGTTTTTAAGTAAACAATACTGTCATAGGGAAGCTTGTGCTTGTGGATAGTAGCACTGTAATTTGTAGTTTTATTAACGTAATTTTCTGCATCTATAAAGCACATCATCAGTCTTGGCACGTGACCAAGGTACAAGTGCAGTCACTCTACTGGGAACAAATGCAGTTGGCTAAGCAGTGTTATTCCATTTTTCCAGCAAAGCAGTACTTATTTTATGGCCTCTTTTTCCCATGCACACATACACTGAAACAAGCACCAACACTCCAGGTAGGATCTGTCCCAGTTTGACGAAGAAAATACACCTTCAATAGTGTTCAGAACAAATAAGCACCAGTTACAACTGTTTAAGAGATTATTCCTTTTAAACCAGGTCAAATCTTTTCCACTCACTAGTTGCAAGGTAAAGGGGCATTACAGCTGGTGAGCAAGAAGGAACAAGGATTTCCTGGTTCATATATCCTACTACACAGAAGAAAACTTCGCCAGTCCCAGAATGTGAATTGTGGAATACTGTCAAAGCTGAGAACCTTATGTGGTCCAGGATGTTCATATGGTGTTTCAATTATACAGATGATTCACTGATTTTTATCATAGCCATATAGTCTGAAAAGGAACTCTGGATTCCAGTGTCAGTTCAGCACTCAGCTGCTACTGATGAATATGATCTTAGGTTGCTTGTTATCTAGCAAATCTATCTTCCACCTGAGTGGAAGACCTGAGTATTCTTGCTACTCAAAAGTCAGCTGTAACTCACAGGAATGCTATCAGGAGATGAGAGGTGATGTCTTACAATTGAAAAGAACCCTGGCTGGGCAAAGAAAAGACTGCATTGTCTGCAGCAGTCAAGTTCTCTGTGAACTAGTGATTCAGGCTCATGTAAAATATGAATGTCCCTTATGTCAGCAGCAGCAGTTCTTTTTTTGTGAATAGCTGTCATATCATAGTAAAGCCTTATGTGAACTACAGTACAGATACTGTGCTGAACAGGTAGTTATTCAGACATATAAATTTTGCAACTTTACTGCCTTAAAACCAATATTAGGTTTGGAGAAGGCAGAATAACAGGGGCAAGTGAATTCTGAATCTGCCTTAAGTCCTGGATCCGACAGTCTCCAACCCTCATAGCCAAGTTCTTCAACTTTTCTTCTCGGACCATTTAGGAAGAATTTCACCCACTTCGGCTGCCCAAACACTCAAAGGTCGAACACAGTTACAAGCGCAGATAAGCAACTGAGTTTTGTGGCAGTACTGTTCTTTGTGGATTTGCAGAAACACATGCAAAGCTGCAAGAAGTGCTGGACAGTCAAACAAAGAAACTACTAAGAGGCTTATGGGAGAGTTTCATTGAGAGATTAGGCACATCTATAGAACTGTAAGTGGTAAAGACAATAACCTCTCCTCTAACTGATAGATTCAAAGAGGCCAGCACCGAAATACTTACAAAGCCACATTCTTCCCTGCAAGATGACTCAACTTTCCATTTGCCTGCAAGTTAGTTAAGGCTTGTACAAATTCTCTAAAATTGTAGCAGGACCTTTTAAGCAGTTATTTTCCATACTAGTGAAAGTAGATCTAAGTCAGACTGTTGAGAATCAGCTGGCAGTCTCACTAGGACAGAAAATACTGTTGTGTATATATGGAAACTGAGTGTGTATAACAAGCAATTCTGCAGAATATCATGCTTTATCTAGTATACCACAGAACATAAAATTCAGATTTACACTGAACAACCAGACAGGATTTGCTGCTAATGTAACTGATTCATCTACCCACCTGAGAACCAGAGCTTCCAAATCAGCCAGTCTCCAAAACTGAACTCAGGGGTAGGTGCTTTAAGGCACCAAAAGTCGTGACATAAGTGAACTTTCCAGTTCAGAAATCTGAAAAGCTCCCTTTGAGTCTAGAAAAAAAGCAAGCCCTGATTATCCTCCTCCTTTCACCAATTAAAGATCTAACAGTTCTGGCATCAGCTACACTGACTCCAAATCACCGCCTCTCAGCCAGAACAGGGTGCCCTAGAGTACTCCACAGGGTGTGAGTGAGGGATGCAGAAAAAAGTATACTAAATTTAGTTTTCAAAGCGAGAAAGAGAATGACCTCCTTCACTCTGCAGAACTATGCAGGTGATGTAAACACAACATTGGTGATTTTTTCACTTCCTCAATTTTATGGGAGCGATTTCCCTCAGAGCAGGTTATTTATTATGTTGCCATCCTGGAGGCCTATGTCTAGAAAAATTGTAATCTGCAAGTATTTTTAAAAGATTTTGTAAGTGCTGTAATTTTTCAAGCATTTTGTTTGGTTTAAACCACTACATTGACGGGAAAAGAATTTTTGTGTCTCTTGATCCTGGTGAAACTTGCATTTTTCACGTTGTATTTGGAGATCTAAAATACACTTAGGTAACATTATATTACACTATACCTGTAGCTAAAACATCGTTTTCACTTTCTTCCCCTTCACAGCAATCAATCTTAACATGTTATTAAAATTTTAAAAAGAAGAAAAAAATGCTTTTCTTAATTTTTATTCCAAACTGTTTCAAGAGCCAAAATTTACAGCAATGGTTTGATACTGCAATATTTTCTTATGGAGGTTCTAGTAAGATTGAATTTATGATTATTCACACTGTACTAGCCCCATAATCAAAACAACCTCTGAAACGGCAAGATCTCAGTAATACGTAAAAAGTAGCTCTGTTAAGAAGGTCTATGAAACGGCTTTTTTCCTTTGCTTATTGAAATGGTGAAAAAACATGAAGGATGCAGTATCAATGAAAGGACTAAAGCAAAGCAAAAACAACTGAATCAAAGGAAAAAAAAATTATATATCCTATCAAGCTATGAATATGATTAAATTAGACCAGAAGCACAGTCTGGAACAATCAGTAATAAAATAGAACAGGTATAACAGTGGGAAATCTGCTATTGATATATTTTGGAGCACTGAATGTACAAAGGCTCAAGTTTAAATTGTGCAGCTAGTAACTAGTTCATTGTAGCTCCTCTGTGCTTTAAAAATATTTTCTTAAGCTGAGCTACCCAAAGAAGTCTTCCAATACATTTGTTTTGAATATTGGTAATTTAACCCTAACACTAAACCTAGGTTAAAATAATATATTCACATACAGACCAGGACATTGTGTATGACATAACTTTCCATGGAAAATTATGACTGAGCAGAAACAACAGGAATTAACGATTCTGTTCTTAGGTCATTTTAGAAAGGTGAAATCTGACCAGAAAAGCTTGCTTAACAAAGTAAGCTTAAAAGATACTTACCTTCCTTCTCTACTTTCTGCAAAATTTTAGGGGAAAAAAGCTGCTTGTACTCCAAAGTGTGACTCCTTGGAGAAAATGCACATACAATATTTGCAATTACAAGGAAAAGCCCGCTGCAAATTGAATTTATGACTTCACAAGTGAAAATAGAGCAGCTGAACTAACAAAATCAGGTTGAGTGTTGATTTTTTTTTATATAACTACCTCTTATATCAGTAAATTCTATGGCAGAAATAAATTTTATTTCATGTTACCTATCTGTTCTACTTTAAATACGAATGGCAATGCAGCAAGTCCATAAATGTGAATCCTCAGGAGGCCTACACGCATCACTGAGAACAGTAAAATGAATGGTTACACATCTGCAGTCTGAACTTTGAGATGAATATAAGTAAATTGTGAATGCACATTTTTCAAATGATTGCACCCATTATTTTCCACTGACTCATGATTGTTGGCAGAAATGAATAATACATTTTAATATAGTATAAGATTCAACAGTCACAAATACAGAGAGTATGTATGGGTATATAGCCATCTTCTATGCATACATAATACTAAAGCTATAGGTTGTCATCTGTTTTTAATACTAAAACACCAAATAATTTACAATGCAGAACTGTAAAATATATATAGAACACTGCATCAATCATGTACAAGTACTTGCGCTGTTCAACATTTCTGTAAATCCTCCATTAAACTTAGATTTGAGACTGAACCAAAGACTTATATGGATCAAGTAATGGTTGCTTGGAACACTGAAAGAGAGACATAAAATGCAGTGCTATTTCATGTCAAGATTATTTGCAGTTCACTTCATTATTTCAAAGAATACTAGCAACTGAAATACAGTGCACTCCACATTAAAGCCAGTGCTAATTCCTTTTCTTTAATTCAGGAGGCAACTACTAAATGAGAATTGGGAGATCAGCTGACAGGTCTCCTAAATTATTTGACACAATCTGTACACTGCTAAGTAAGCAAAGAAAGAGCACAGCCTTGTGCAGCTATTTGGAAACGCTGTCAAATAAGGAGGAATCAACTATTTGAATACTAACAATGTCTTACTCTGCATGTCCACATTTCCTATCAATCCTCGTAATGTACCATAAGCCATTAGCATTAAGACAGCAACCACGACTTGTTCTGTACAGAAAACACACAGAAAAATGAAAATTCAACTATTATATCCCAAATGGTGGCTGAAAGTATAAAGCCCATGTGTTGCCTAAAACCACACAATAGTAATGTAAAACTCTACCAGAGTAAAGAAACACCACATGAAAAAGCATGTGTGAGTATACACACCGTCCTTGTATTTACTTGAGCAAAACTTCAGACACATGCATTTTTTTGAGAATTAAACATAATATTCAGAAAATTAATGGTTACATACAATTCCCAACCAACTTGAGAAGAAAGGGATGCATCCAAATACGCATGATATTTTGCTTTAACAACAGTTTACTCCAAGTACAGTTTGACAAGCACTGTGCCGTAAATTGTTCACAACTTCTAAAGTTTTTTGGCAAAGATAATGAATATTCAACATCTGCAGGGCTGTTGCTAGTTCATGAATTATACAAAATAAAAAAGATGCCTTCTTTTGGTAGCCTAGTGCATGTGTAAAAATCCAAAAATAATACACCCTAGTAACTGCATCCACAAGGAACCAGATACTTGGCCCCAAAGTATGACAGAACAGCAAAGGGCTTATGGCAACTACCACTGCTAATGTAGGCTCCAGCACTTATGTGAGGATGAAATCAAGCATAGCAGAGCTCAGCCTTTCCAAACCATGTGTTGGTTTGGGGGGAGGTGGGGAATTCTGTGTCAACGTCTTTAATAAAGCAGATGTGACTCATTGCATTCCCATTTAAAACCAGAAACTGAGGTCTCTCCTTTTTCCACTGAATCAACGGCAGCAGCACTGGGGGCAGTAGCACTGGGTCAGCGATCCTTCATAAGTTTCTGCTTTTAGTACAACCAGTTCAATTAAATCAAAGTATCTGACGCTGCAGTTTTTTGACACATTGCTCAAATCCTGGCTTTGGTTTGTCTCCTTAATGCTATGCAACACTCTTACTCACCTTATCTTCTGCAGTGGCACCAATCACAGAAAAATGTGGAATTAATTTAATCGGTATATCATCTCCATAAATCTTCCTAAGCTGCTTTTTTCACTGAAGAACACATTTCATTTATAACTGTTGTTTCAATAAACCAAGTAATCCGATATATCTTTGCTCAATGTATTTCAAATGCTGAAGCATCTGTTAGGTCATGTTGGTGTTTGGGTTTTTTTTAATCATTATCATTATTATTATTAGAATGAGAAAAAGGCACTTTTCAAACACTTCCCTGCATCCTTCATTTTCTCATTTAAATTCCTTAACACAAATTCAATAATCATCCATTAGAATTTCAACACCTTGTAGTCCCATAGTGGTCTGTTCTATTACTTTTAGAAATATCCTGGGAAAGAACTAACGCCAAACAGTGCTCTCTTTAAGTCTGTAACATTCAAATGCTGTATTTGAAGTCAGAAATTTAGAACTTGACTCATTTACATTTGCCTGCCAAAATATATATCCTGCATTTAGTCCCATGACGATTTTTTGCTTCGTGTGAGCTTTAATGATAAATTCAAGGGAAAACTCCTATGTAAGTAACATTCCCTACAAGAGTCACAATATGTCAAGTATATCCACCATTTGTGTGAACTCTCTGCACCACCCTGTTGACGTGTGGAAGGCTTGTTTTCTCTGCAACAAAGGCCAAACCACATTCCTATTCTGTCCTCCACCTGCACCCTTTTTTTCCCTCCTTTTTTAACTTATGGACAATTGACTCTCACTGTCCCATCCTCTGCAAACAGAAATTCACTACGGTATTCAATGGCTAAACTCTAACAAAGTCTAATACTCCAAATTTCGAAGGGAAACTTTCTGCAGATGCAAAGTGGGTTTTACTCACAGTCAGGGTCTGGGGCACCAGTAGATAACCAGCAGTACACTTCCATGTGGTACGTGAGTCAGTGTTAGGCACGGCACATCACAGAGCACGTACCTGCACATATCTTGGACATGGGCCAAAACCCCAAACCTGGAACTCAAAAACTCACAAGAGGCCACTCTCCTTATCACTCGGACGAACCCACTTCCATTTGTGACTACTTGATGAAATACAAAAATTTGACTATATGCATATATTACAGGTATTTACTTTCAAAGCAAAGAAATATAATTAAAAAGCATCTAGCAATTTTACTACAAGTTACTTTTCTCATAATTAGCAATGGCACTTGACCGTCAACAGCTATGCAAATATCCTTATTTTGATAAAATCAAAATGAAGAAAGGACAAAATCTTTACAATTTTCCATACCTTATTCCCTAGATATAGCCTAAGATGTTGTTTGCAAAAGTTCTTAGAAGTTAAACAGTGTAAATCACTGGAAATTCAAGCATTGCCAAACAAGAATTTTTTATTTCAGTTTGGTGGAAACTGGAAAATTCAATGAAGAACAGCTAAAGTTCTCTGAGAGACATCTAAACCCCTAGATCAGAACGCTGTCTTTCAAAACTGTCTTTTTTTAATTTGAGAAATCAGAAGTAGACTGCAACTGCACTTGTGCAGCTATAAAGTGCTACCATACCTACAGTGCTGCTATCCAACACTATTTATTTTAAATAATAAAGGCAGCAAATATGACCCAACATTAGCACTCAGTTGTACAGGTACTAGTGCTCTAACAGAAGTATAGGATGAGATGACAGCAGAAATGCCGGCTACAGAAGTAGCAATACTATTTTAAGCTGTAATTTTGTAGCATCTTCTTTCAGAGATTCTTAAAACCCTTTACAAAAATGTAACTACACCTTTGAAACGAGCTAAAGAAATAAACCTCACTATGTCAATAACTACCATGTTACAAAATTTACGCAAGGGGACATTCATCTCCTTGTACTGACTTTGATACAGTCTAACTGAAGGATCACACTGTAGTGTTTTACAAAAGGAACTCAACCTCATGCAGGGCACAACCAAGACTACCCAGAAACAGCAGGTGGTTATTTCCACTTCTTATTTCCCCCCATCCAGCATTTAGCTACTCTAAATCTTATTTAATTTATATCTGCTTTTTTCAAGGTCACTCATCAGTACTGTCCAAGTGTTTCACAAACATTCATTAATTCATTCACCATCTCCATTACAAGATGAGAAAGCATTATTATCCCCATCCAGAAATTGGAAACGGAGACAAAGGGACTTCAGAGAAGCTACTGAATAACACAAGAGAAGGGCCAGGATCAGGAACGGTGCATGGGAGTACCTGTGTATCTGTTCGTATCTCCGGACTGTATTCATCACTGCCAGAAGTGGGAGATGACTCTCACTGCATTTCACATCTCTTATGTACCAGACACCAAAAGGCTCAATGTAGACAACTTAAACGCGAAAGCATATAGCTTTCATGGCTGCCTGCTATATAATGAGTTGGGTATCATGCTTAGCACCGTACAAGGCCAGCATGACAGAGGCAGAGACACAGGTTAGCCAGCGTTGCCCTGTCTGTATTAATTATAATGACTCTTTTTGCAGTGTTTCACAGAATCACAGAAGAGTTGAGGTTGGAAAGGACCTCTGGAAGACACCTGGTCCAACCCCCATGCTCAAGCAGTTTCAGCTACAGCCCATTGCCCAGGACTGTGTCCAGGCAGCTTTTGGGTATCTCCAAGGGTGGAGACTCCACCACTTCCCTGGGCAACCTGTGCCAGTGCTCAGTCACCCTCACAGTGAAAAAGTGTTTCCTGATGTTCAGAGAGAATCTCCTGTGTTCTAATCTTTGCCCGTTGCCCCTTTTCCTGCCCCCTGGCACCACTGGAAAGAGCCTGGCTCCACACTCCTTGCACCTTCCCTGCAGGTATTTTTATATGTTGATAAAAGCTCTCCCTAAGCCTTCCTTCTCCAGGCTGAACAGTCCCAGATGCTTAGTCTTATGTGAAATGCTCCAATCTCTTACTGATTTTTGTGGCCCTTTGTCAAAGTCTCTCCAGCATGTCTATCACTCTCTCATACTGGGCAGCCCAGCACTGGACAGTACTCCAAACATGGCCTCACCGGTGTTGAGCAGAGGGGAAGGATCACCTCCCTTGACCTGCTGGATGTCCTCTGTCCAGTTCAGCCCAGGATACCATTCACCACCTTTGCCAAAAGGGCACACTTGCTGGCTCATGTTCAACCTGGTGTCCACTAGGACCCCCAGGTCCTTTTCTGCAAGCTACTTTCCAGCTGGGTGGCCCCCAGCATATACTGGTGTGTGGGGTTGCCCCTCCACCGGTGCAGGGCTTTGCACTTCTGTGCAGTAACTTAAGGTTACTATCAGCCCACTTGTCCCACCTGTTGAGCTCTCTTCTGGTTGGCAATGTTGACCCTCTGGCATATCAGCTATTCCTTCCAGTTTTGTCACCTGCAAACCTGCTGAAGATGCACTCTGCCCCATCATCCAGATCATTAATGACGATGTTAAACAGGACTGGACCCAGATTTGACCCCTGGGGTACACTGCCAGTAACTGGTCTCCAACGAGACTTTGTTCCACTGGTCACAACCCTCTGGGCTGGGCCATACGGCTAGTTTTCAATCTACTTCAGTGCTTGTTCATTCAGCCCACACATAAACAGCTTCTTTGTGAGAACCTTATGAGAGATAGTGTCAAATGCCTCACTGAAACCTAGGTAGACACCATCCATCGCTCTCCCCCTCACCTACCAGGCTACACATTTCATCACAGAAATGTATTGAGTTGGTAAAGCATGACTATCCCCTCCTCCCCAGTGATGACTAGAGATTATTTTCTTGTCCTTCATGTGCCTGGAAATGGTTTCCAGGATTAGCTGCAGGGGCATCTTCCCAGGGGTTGAAGTGAGGCTGGCCCAACCGTCGTTTCCTGGGTCCTCCTTGCCCTTCTTGAAGATGGGGGTGACATTTGCTTTCCTTCAGCCTTCAGGTACTTCTCCAAGTCACCATGACTGATCAAAGACTGCTGAGTGGCCTCACAATTACATCTGCCAGCTCCCTCAGCACTCATGGGTGCATCCCATTAGGGCCCTTGGATTTACATATGTCCAGTTTGCTGAAGTATTCCCTGTCCTGACACTCTTCCACCAAGGATATACCTTCCTTGCTCCAGCCTTCCTCCATTGAAAGCCAATCTTGCTAGCAAAGACTGAGGCAAAGGCAGCATTCAGTACGTTCACCTCTTCTACGTGCTGTGTAACCAGGTCGCCCACGCTGTTTCTTTACCCTGTTATCTATGTGCCTTCCAGCTCCATTAGCAAATGAGCCAATGATACCTGCTAAACATCCTTGACCACCATGCAACCTGCCAAAAATGGGAAGAGCAAAGACAGCACAAAGTGGCTCTTGATTTTTTAGTTTAAAAGCATCTGACTTTGTAATCATCAGAAATCTTTTAAGTGTTTATGTAATTTCCAGTGATGGCTGTTTTTCCAAGGAGCTTCAACCAAAAGAAGACGTTGAGTTCTACACTTTTAGCACACGATGAGCTACCTGTGTAGAGCACTGTCCTGTGGGAGGGCTCCCTTGGCGTTTTGCAGGATCACTGAGGGGACTGAGGAAGACTAAGTACACTACAGGAGATACACTCAGCCTCTGGCTGAGCTGTTCCAAGAGAAGGATGAATCTTTTTCACAATGAAAAATATTAGTTACTTTCAGATCTCCATATTACAAAAAGATGTTGCTATTGACAATTCTGCTATTGCAGTTCCCTAATGTATTTTCTTCTCATTTTACAGATGGATAAGTGAAAAGAGTTAAGATAATTTATTCAGGGCCACGTGGTGCTAGAACCAGGCTTAGGTAGTATGTGCTTGCATTCTTGCCCTCCATCTGGCGAACCAAGACTGTTATTTTTCCTCAAAAAGGTGTCAAGGACAACCGTAAGAAATACTTTTTTTAAAGAACTGTTTAAGGAAAGATGAGGGAATATTTTATTTATTTCAGTTCAACCATTTATCTAGAAACAAAATATTTTCTTGGCAGATAAGTAAGCTGCAACATTCCGCCAGACCAAAAAGCTCAGCTTCACCTCACTTCTCTACAGCATGTCTCATGTCACAGAAACATATGCCTTGTTAGAGTCTATTTTGTATTCCTCTGTGTTTGACAGTGCTTGCTTTTATGTGAAATCTTTTTGTGGCATGAAAAAAATCTGCATTAATTCATCTTTTTATGCCCTAAATCTAATTTTCAAGCCCTGTTTTCTCCCTTTGTTAAATAGCGTTAAAATTGCATAGTAAAAGAATTAGATACTTGACAGATCTTTTCACAGTATATCCTTAGATACAGATCAGTTTTGCTGTTTTCTGCTGGTTTGTTTGTTTGCCTGGTTGGATTATAATGAGTTCTGAATAAAAAAACACTAAAATCTGACATGGAAACATATTTGTTGGTCAAACCTTACTCTTACAACGTGGTACCCTAATTAGAAGCACACTTCATTGACAGAACTGTGGAGTAAAATAAGGATTAATCTGACTGACAAAGCAAAAATAACCCCTATTACCTCCATTAAACCAAAACAAAACAAAACCCAAACAAAAACAACAAGAAACTCAGCAGTGTGGGGCTCCTCCTTGAAACATTCAAAAACCGTACACATTACTTCTCTTAAAAATATATTCAAATCCTTTTAATAAAGTGTGACTGTGTTTTATGTATGGTAACCACCTTACTGTCATTGCTGTTATTTTTCATATAATACCACACATTTTTTTTACATAATTGTACTCTAGGTTCAATGCTTTCATAAAGAACATTTCAAAATGCTAAATTTCTAACATTGCTCTATCAACCTGGTTTCTCATCTGGATTTTAACACTTGCAAAAATGTGTGGGCCTGGGTCTGGAGGTTATTTAAAGCTGAGCTTAACAATCAGACTTGGAATGGAGACTATAAAATGAATTTTTGGAGTGGAAAATTGCCAGAAGTCTCTCCTACACTCCAGTGCCCTTTCTATAATTCCTTAAAGAGAAGAATTAAAGAGTGAAATAACCAACTAAACCCAGCTGAAAATAAAACTAGTCTGTCTCAGTACAAAGAATAAGGGACACACACCCAGGTGCAGAGCATCCACCAACAGCGTTGTAAGGAAGCAGTGACCATGCAGTTGTGAATTTATGTCAGCATGCGTAGGAGTATCCACAGTAGTGCTAATCTAGATAGCCCTGTTAAAAATAGCAGTGAAGACAGATGAAAACAGACTTCAGCACGACTTAACAATCTGTCCAGAAGGCTTCGACAGTCCTCCCTTAAGTCTAGGCTGGCATATCTTCACATCACATATAGATCAAAGGTAGTACAGATCTGTCTGCATGTCCTGCAATCACACTACTCGACTGCAGTGTAGACACATCCAGAAATAGTGCTACTGTAGATAAGTTAATCTAAAAATTGCAATTGCAAAAAGCAAAGCCTGGGAACACACTGTAAAGCAAATAGGACTTGATGAGGAACACATGCTGGGAAGAGTGTCCATTTTGGTAATTGTATTAGCTGGGCTAATTCCTCCCCCTACACAACTTGCTTCCCTTGTCCTCCTGGAGGACACTGTAACACATGCTGGTCAGCCCTTCCTCTGGGAGTTCACCGAGTCAGGCCAGATTATCCTGATCCTTCAGGTACAGCAACTCACCCAGCTTTACTGTCTAATGAAGAGACTGTTACACTCTACAGGCAGCTGGAGGCATCTGTGTTACCTGTAAACGGCACTCATTCCTCTTCATAAAGCGTTAATGCCGGATGCCGAAGCCCTCACCTAAGCAGGCACATCAGTTAACTGCTGCTTCAAGGCCAGTTATTTCAGAACATCAAGACACCACAGCACCTTCATCCATTACTGCTGCTACCAGGGGCAGAACTTCCTGTGATGCAGAAACCCAGGAGCTGATGAATTCCATCAAACTGAGGACCTCCTCCATTCAGACAATGGTTTGCTGTACAGCTGCAACACAACTCTGCTAGCTGCAAACTACGAGACACTACAGCCTCTCAAGGATCACTTACTGCCATTTGCCCAGCAAGTGACCAAAGGGATTTACACATGTTCCTAAACTGCATCATGAATGATTCACTCCAGAGTGATTTTGAGTGTGTTTTGCTAAATCACAACCAGAAGACAAGTTAAGAAGGAATGCAGCTCTTCAGCATGCTTAGCTGCCTCACCAGAAGAGTATAAAGACACACAAGCTAGTGTTGATTCAGACAATTAAAGTTCTGGTAGGAATCGTATCACAGCAGCAGGGATTATATATGGGCTCATTTACCATGGGAAGAAGTGATCTACTGAACTACAGAAAATTCTGGGCACATGGATAAAAATCCCATGCTGCTGCCTGTCCCTCTGTGGAAACCTTGAGAACATGCACGGTCATGCTCCACTTAGCTGTCCAGACCTGGTCATTTCAGCACTCAATCACAGCTAAACCTCTAGTTATCGGGCAGTACTGTTCCAGCCATTTCATCTCAGACCGTATTTGTGAAGTGCTTTACTAGGAAGTGCAGAGAGACAATGGTTAACTCTTCTACACAGGGAGCATCACAGTAAAGAACAGAAATACAATTTCCATTACACTGTTTGCTAATGTGCTTCATCTATGACCCTCAAGAACAACTGTAAGGATGTGGGTGAGAGTTTAATTGCTGTCTGTTCAGCCTTAGAGAATGAACAGCTAAAGTTGCCAAGCCATGTTGTGAAAAACCTACCCATTATACTGACATCATCAATGCTTTTGAAAGCACTACCAAGCAGCTGAGATAATTGTTAAATTTGTGTCATACATATCAGTAGCAGATTCATAATGTTGAGCAACAGGTAATGATTTTATGTTAATCTCTCAGATATTGGTGCTCCCAAAACTCTGTTCCAAGAAATGTTGTATTGGCTATTTGTAAACAGAGGCTTCCTGAATCTAGAACTAAGAGTCAACTTATCACCAAAAGTAGTGTCATTACCATTTATCAGATACAACATGGTACTCTAACACAAACATTAAAAGAAACATATTGAACTAAATGCAAAACCTTCAACTATTAATTTTGGGAACTGCACCATGTGCTCTGTAACGGTATATCACAAATTTGGTTCTCTTTTCACTTGCAACTAATTCCTTTCACAGCATTTTTTTCCAAGATCTGGCCTGTTCAATCATAACGGCAACTAATGCTATCATAATTAGACATTAAAAGATAGTTCTCCTTTTCCTATGGTGAACTTAAAATGCCATACACTAGTAACTAATAGAAAGATGTATATAGAGGAATGCAAACAAACTCAGACTCCTGAAAATTATGCTATCAAACTGCTTCAAGCAAATATCGCATCAAGATGTTGTAGAATGCATCATATTCTAGAGGACATGGAAAAGCTGAATCCTCCTTTTTCTAACTTGCTGCTTGTTCCATGGGTACACCACCTCACTCCATTCACACCTACCACAAGGATGCCCATTAATTTAAACAGGAACAATGCTAGAGTTCTGCAGGTATGAAGTGAAAAGCGTTGGTGGAGTTCAAGTTTACAGTATTTACTCAAAGTTGCTAACATTTAGCCACCATAAATCTCTTTACCTCTAATTTAAAATCTGTTTCAAGTTAATGAAAAGCAAATAATTAATGATGTAAGTATAACTTATGGTGATTCCATTCTGTAATTCAAGATAAGTTTTTACCCATGTCCTAGCAACAAGCATAAATATTGTGCTTTATCCAGAGCTCAACATATGAGTTTGCAAAATTGTAATATCCCAGTATTTAACGTAATTAGGTCACATACCTTCAGACTCTCTGCATGTACAAGAGGAGAAATTAGTGTACTTAGACTGAGCACAATAGGAGTGTGGGTCAGGGAGTGTGATGTGCAGCTTATTTACCTTGCTAGCACTCTGCTTCTGTGCACACTGTATTTCCCAGTTTTATTTTGTTTGTTTGTTTGGTTGGTTGGTTTTTAAAAACATCTTGGACGCAGATTTACAAATATTAAAATAAATCTCTCACCATGCTGACAACTTCAATACTTAAAATATTGAGCCAATTCAAAAGCAATTCTTGGGCTCTTCATAAATTTACTACTGTGATTAAACTGGAACTGACAGCATAGCATACAAAGGACAGAGTATTTACAGTTGTATTTTAGTAAAAGAGAACACAAGATAGGTACACTCATGTATAAGCATGCCAGCAGTTATATGTTGTTAGTCTGGACAGTTAAATATATTTCCTATTTCTTAAGAAAAATGCCATTCAGTGTGGCCAGATCCTGCATGGATAACCAGCAGAGCAGTATAGCTTCAAATCATAATCATGTGCATACCCCTGTCATGCACATGTGAGCAAGCTATGCAGCACAGCCTGATTTTTACTAACAGATGTAAACAAGTTTGCTAAAAGGATGGGGGGCTGGGGGGGGGGGGGGGGGGGGGGGGCGGCGGGGAGCGAGGCTTGAAGGGAAGTGTTAGGTTCCGGATTAGAATTTAATTGTAAATGTTAAGTTCCAGATTGATACAGTAACAATAAAACAGACGGTGTGGGGGAGTGGGTGGATTTATACTCAAGAAGAGGTCATGCAATACACTGTATTGAGTTTAAAAGGTAAGCGAGACAATGCCTTTTTCTCCAGTATAAACAAAGAAAATAATGGCAGCAGTTTGACTGCAAACAAGAACTTGGGAGGAAACGGAACTGAAAAGGAAATACTTACAGCAAACCTTACGAACCTAATGCTACGTTTTAACCAGAAAAACAATTTTCAAGCATTACTCTGTAATTCTTAATAAAGTGCAAATCAACCACATTCATACTCAAAATAAGCTTTTATAAATGGTCCTTAACATACAAGAAAACATACCTAATGAAGGACTGCCCCAACTGCCAAACTATGGCAGCTGATACCTCTAAGATCTTCAGACCTCTGAATCACTTGGAGCTTTATCTTGAAAGATGAAATTACAGTTCCACCTTAGACAGGTAAGCAGCAGGTGACATTTCCACCACAGTAATTAATTAAATACCTTTTCCCCCCTCAGTTAAAAACTCTTGGGACCTTGAATCAATAAGGTATTTGACGCACACGTTCTATTTTCTTGTTTCCAATGGTTCCACTGTGCATATAAATCTATCGCACAACCACATTTGCATTTAAAGAGAAATTCCCTTGTGTTTACTATGCACCTGCTCCATGTAAGCCTATCTTCTCTGTCTCCTTTCAGAAATGGCAAAATTTGCCAGAAAAAGAGAGAGCACAGACACAACACTTCTCCAAGTTCTCTTGCCAATTATCTAAGCATTATTTCCTTTAGTTTAGTTATGGTCCTATCCTGACAGCAGTTGAAAAGTACAACTACTTGCCCTTCCAAAATCCAATACTTCTCAACTTTAAGATATTTTTCATCTTGACAATGAACATATACATTCAACTGTGCAAAATCACTGTATTTTCTAAGCAATATATGGTAAAGCATTGACAAACTGGTTCCTTACAACGAATTTCACCTGAAAAATATGAACTTTATTTTACTTAGCACTAATTACATGGTTCCATAAGGAACGATGAGAATATTCTCCTTCTGGCAATTTACCTTCAACTCTAACCTGAAATAGATGTAGGTTTATTGTAATAACACTGAAAATGGAAATTGTTCCCTTCTCTTCCTCTCCTTGCTCCTGTAACCATGCTCATGATTCATGGGTTGCTTCTGGAGCTTCATGCAGGTAGGTAATAAGAGTCAGACAAGGGTGGAAATAAAGCTCTGCTGCACATCCCATCTTGTCAGCTGAGATGTTTAAAAACCGTGTGAAGGGAGATAACTTGCTGCATCCCACAAAGGCTGCTTGGAACTTCTGGTCTTCGTGCTTGTGAGGTGCAGCATCACCACTTCATGTATACATGACATCAAACAATGCCCCAGCATCCCTGCACTTTACTTTTGTACTGCTCTCCATGATGGTAGAATCCCACCCGCTGGGCTGCCTCTGGCCATGTGCTCCCCTTTCTTGCTGGCATCTCATCACAGCGTGGAGGCAGTGCTACCCGCATGTGTCCATCTCAGACAACAGAAACTACAGCAGCTGCAGCAGGGCTTTCCCCATCCTGGTTCTAATCAGGCAAGTGTCAAAGCAGGACAGAGCTGCTGTGGGTGTAGAGACAACAGGGGGCTGGGACATCCTTGGAAAAGGACTGTGCAAAAAGACGTGTACCAGTGTGGGTGGTATCCCACCTCAGGTATGTGTGGGAAAGACTTCTTGCACTGATGAAGTTTGCATGGGGACAGGTTTTGGCTCCCAGCAAGACCAGACAATTTGGGAAGCAGAGGGGCAGAAAGAGGCACTTCCTAGTTTCTTGAAGCTCTGCTGATGCCTTGTCAAAAAACGGTTGCAAAATATGTAGATACTTGGAATTATGGATTTCCAATCACGAAAAAAATAAATGCAAAGTGACCTATCACTTATTCACAGTACTCAGCAGAGGGACTGCATCTCCGAAAGTACCACTTAGTCACACGTCCAACCATGCAGCTCTTTGTAAACTCAGATGCTGGCCCTAAAGAAATCATGTCATACTTACTTACCACATCACCGTCATTAGAGAAAAAACGTTGAGATGACAAGCAGTTTCTGTCTAACATAATTTACTGTCTTCTACAGGACCTACTTACCTGAAAGACTGCTCATCTCCTTATGCCAAAATGCCACTTAAGAGTATTTTGAGTAGCCCACACTGGACTATTCGCTCAAACATGGAGGTTTTTTTAACAGACTGGTCTTTTACAGGCTCCTCTGATTTGGAGATAACTCCTCACTGGCCCCTTCCTCCAATATAATTCTGTTCTACCCACTTTCTCAACAAGCTACAAGCCACATCTGCTTTCTGCCGCACATTGAGTCAACAACACAGACCAGAAATCACAAAGATCTGAAAAATGACCAAACTGCTGGTTTGAGACACCCTAGTGACTGGGTGAAGTGGGAGCAGTCACTTAGCATAAGTCAAGTCTTTGACACACAAAAACATAGAGAAAGGAAACACACCACACCTTACAAAGGGAGCCTTTTCTCACCAGGCACAGGCACGATGCCTCTGTTAACTGAAGGAATACCTAAAGGTAATGCTGCTATACAATTCTGCAATGACAGTGGTAAAGCAAGTTTCTTCTTGACAACTGGACACGTCAAATTCTAATTGTTTTGTTCACATGAAGAGCTCTTCTCACTGTGTTTGAACTCTCTCTTGAGTGACCCCTCAAGCCTGCTCTCTAGACCAGGTTTCCAGCTTTAGGTGCAAAATCTTCAAACTATGGCTCCAGTATGGTGCCAGGTACACTCACAGACTTAGCAGTATGAAGAGGGGAGTGACTTACCATGTCCACTGGGCAGCCCATGAGCTAGCTGCGGAGGATTTTAGGATGAAGAAGCTCATGTTTATGGGTGGCAGTAAGGAAATGCGTCATATTATGCATGGCTTGTGGGAGGTATGTGCGGTACATACACCTACTAAATTCAGCAAAGGCAGGACCCTATGAAAGTCGCGACATGTACAAGGCTTGAATACGTGCACATCATTCAACGTAATTCCTGGCCGCAGGATCAGATCTATTTGCCTAAGATATAATGTAGTTTTGATTTTTCCTATGCTACAGTTGTATTCTTTTCTTCAGCCATTTAAATATCACAAAAGGATCCAACAATCAAGTGATTTGCTCCAGAATAATTTTTTTTAAACTTGTTACCTTTCACTGTTGGATGGCCAAGGTGTACAATGAGGCCATGCTTCCAAGATTTCCTATGGAAACCATAGGCAGCAGCAGTTTTTTGGTGGATTTTGGGATGGGGAGGCTTTCTGAAAAGCAGTTGTGACTGATGTGGTATCTCTCCAAGAGCTGTGGCTTTAAGCCAGCCATTGAAAGTGCCACGGGGTGATAACACTGACAATGAAGACTGAGACTCTTTGGGAGCCGGTTTGTTGCCAGTACTCCCAGAACCCAGTCCTCGAGCTCCTCACGCAAATTGCATTTGCTCACATAAAAACGTTCATTGATGTGGGTATGGAAAAGGTTTGATCCCTGGTGGTGCAAAAACACGATCTCGGACTGACCCAAGCATATGAGCCAAGGCGCAGTTTTTCTACCAGGCAACCTGGCGTTTGCTTCCCCGCAGTTACAGGCAACTCCGCTCCTGCTCGGTTTTCCTCCAGATTCCAGCGTGCCCGGTGGGACAGGAGGGCGCTGAAGCCTGCGTGCCCCTCCAGGGACGCCCGGCCCCGCGCAGAGCAGCGGCAGATTTGCGACCGCTTCGGGTGTCAGTGGCTTCCACTGCGCTGCGAGGGGCTCTGCGGCGGCACCCCGCGGGGCTGGCATCACGGATGTGCTCGGCCCCGGTCAATCCCCCCGCGTTCAGCCGTGATTTCATGCGGAAAGCACTTCCCCGGGGCGGGCTGGGGGGGCCGAGCCTCTCCCCGCCCCCGGCCGCCTCTCCCGCCGCCCGGGCACCCCCGCTCCCGCGGCCCCCCGGGACGCCCCCAGCCGCGCCGGGCGCCCCCAGCGCTAACCGCATCCCCCCGCAGGGGACCCCGGGCCCGGCTCCGCGGCCCCGCCCGCCTCCCCCCGCCGCCCCGCGGGACAGCGCTGTCGGCGGCAACAAAGCCTCCCGCCCGCTCCGCTCCCCTCGCCTCACCTCACCCCTCCGCTCCGCTCGGCCGCGGTCGTTCCACGGCAGCCGCGGGGGTGATGGAGACGGGGAAGGACCCAGGTGCCGCCTCTCGGCTGCCGCCCCCCGCCACTCCCCGCCGGTGCAGGCAGGGCTCCGGCAGCGGCCCGGCTCCCGCCGCCCCGCCCTTCCACCGGCCAGCGGCCGGGGCCGGGAGGAGGCAGGGGGCGGCCCCGCCGCACGCCCCGCTCCCCGGCCGCCCGGCGGCGCGCTCCCGCAGGCGGCACTCACCCGCCCCGCCGCGCCGCGCCGCGCCTCCCCCCGCCGCGGCGGAGGCCTGCTGCGTCACAATGCCGCCGCGCTCCGCGGTCTCGGGGCGCGGGGGGCGACGCCACGTGACCGGCGGCGCAGGGAGGGGGGACGGGGACCGGCGGCGCCCCCCACCACCACCACCCCCCGCCGGGGGGAGGCGCCCCGCGAAGGCGTGGGGGGCGGCGGGGGCGGGACGGCCGGGGCGCGGAGGCGGCGCTGCCCCGCCGGGGGTCCCGGGCGCTGGGTGCCCGCCGCCCCCCCGACCCCCCGACGCGCGTTCTGCGCACGTGTGCGGCCGTGCCCGCGCCCGCGGGGAGCGCGGCGCCCTCGTGCCAGGCGATACAGCGTGTGGCGCGGCGCTGCGCTAAAAATACCTGAAAACAGCGAGTCCGGGCCGCTCACATCTGTTTGGAATAAAAACTTGGTGGGTTTGGGGTGGCGGCTGTTCTGCGGGGTTTTTTTTTTTTTTTTTGGTCCGCTGTAAAACCTGGAGAGCGCCGCCGCGGCCCGCCCGCTGGCGCGGATGGGGCCGGGGCACCCCCCCCTCCCCATCCCCCCCCCCCCCCCCCAGCACCTCCCCGCGGGCGGGTCTCGGCCCGCAGCCTCCTTCCCCGCGGGGTGCGGGGGCGAGCGGAGCAGCGGCGGCGCCCCCGCACCAAGCCGCCCGGTGCGCCCGCCAGCAGCCCAGGCGCGGCGGGGGCTGCCGGGGGGGCCACCCCGACAGGTCGCCCCGCGGGTGGCGGGTGGTGGGGGGCGGTGGGGGACGCGCAGGACAGGGAGCCTGCTGTCTGCTTTTCCTCGTTGTGACTTGGCCTGTTCTGTGCCGTGCTTTCGCAGCATTATCGGGGACCTTTATTTTTTTCTGCTTTTTTTTTTTTCCCCCACCCAGCACTGTTCATAGGCAGTTTCCATGCTGTCTCTTAAATGTATCACCCTGCCACCTCCCCTGGCTTTAGTGAGCTTTTCACATCTCAAACACAGAGCTTCTCAGATTTTACTTTCTCTGATGAGCAAACACCGCAAAATCCCGAAAGATGCCGTCTAGGACATTTAAATGAATTTATGCTAGTTGGGCATTTTGGAAAACTATTGCCCGCGGAACACGTGAGGCACACGCAGCAGCACCGCAAGTATGCCCGCATCAGTCAGCACGGAGCAGCGCTCCAGATGAGGATCTCTGGAAACAGGGAAAACAGTTCAGCTTCCCCACTCAGTGAGTCTTTGTCCTTCCTATAGGGATTTCTAGTGAAAGTGCTAGTGGGAGTGTGGCTACTGGGCATAAAGAAAACTCGTTTAAAATAACTCGCTTAATCCTGAGACACAGTCATCAGACAGCAACAGCCTCAAGAAGCTTTTCAGCTGAACCCAGTGATCAGGAGGTGGAAGGAAGTGCAGTCCTCCGTGATGTGTCCCTTGAGCTATCTGGGTGCCACAGCATCATGCATTTTCAAATATTTTGCAGCTCATTTGACATACTTGCCCAGAAGTGGAAAGCTGTTATATTTCTTTCTTCTTAAATTGTATTTTTAAGATGTGTAGAAAACAAACTTGAATACGAATTACAGTGAATTCTAATATTCATGTGCAAGGCCAACTACAAGGAGCAATACCATCTTAACCACCTTAAAAAAGTCTCTGCTGATTGAGGGGGGGAGAAGGTTTACTTTGGAAACACCTTTTGCTTTTATGCCATTTGCTTTTATGAAAGGGCATATTTGGACACTGCACATTTCACACTTGTACATACACGGAAATTAAGTAACCATTTGGGGTATTTGTAATGCATTTGATTAGGTGGTTTTCTACAGGAATGTTGGTCAGCTGTGTGTGATTAAATGGTTTGAAAGGAATGCAGGTCAGCTCCAGAACACAATGTCATATTCCTATATGGCCTTCTTGACGAACAGTGTTGATGAAAAACCAAACCCCAAAAAAATCTTACTTTAATTTAGAGGCTATAAATACCATCCATATGCAAATACAGCTTGTAAGATAAAAGCTTGCCAAGTGTCTTTGTATGTGTTATATATGATAGTATCTCAATTAGAGCTGATAACCCTGTTTATATATCTACTTCTGAACTCATTGCTGGGAATATTTTTTGAATAAGAAGTGCTGATCAAGCTATATGGCTGTACAAAATCTGAATTATGATATACAACTTTCAGTTCCTGTAAGAATTTTACCATGAATTTTTACTGCCAGCTACATGGCACCATCATTATTTTTTGGCTAAAATAGAATCATTTAATGATATCTCTCTTCTTATCCTGTGAGCAGATAGAAATAGAAACAAATTCCCATGTTGCATATTGTTTTCCTAGCACGTTTCTCTAGGATCATTTCAGGGTTTCTTGAACCTCAGTTTTCCTACCTGATGAAGATGGGTCTGGTATTTGCATCAGAATTGCATGGCTGATGGTTGGATGGACATGGGAAAAGATAGGTCTTCTGTGAGCTAGCAGCACTTCCAAACAGAATTCTGTGGCCTCCTCCAAGGACCCATGGCAGTCATTAGCAATCACAGCAACCATCAATGATCACATCTGTGGATGTTAATGAATATGAGAGAAAACCCTCCATGACTTTTGAAACTCCTCTAAGAGCTGACCTTGAGAGAGATTTGAAAGTGTTGTGCTTGATAATACTGCTCATGAAGACATGACCACATTGACCACATTTTAGTTAAGGCACTAAGCCCATGGAGATATGTCCTGCAGCAGCTTTTCTATTCCTGTACAGGACCAGCTCTTGTGCCTCCCTGTTTGTTCCTGGAAATGCGGAGCAGTCCTGCAACAGAAAAGGTGGATAGGAACAGAAAGGAAGCAGCAGGACCCAGAAAGGGATGAGTTCAGTAAGATACAGTATGTTGCCTTTTTTTTTTTTTTTTCAGAGCAGCAAGGCTGGGAGTCAGTGTTCTGCTGTACAGGTAACTTAAACAGTTGGTAACACTGCAGAGTTTTTGAAGTGCTTCATACATAACAGCAGCCTGTGGACTTCCAGATGGTGACCTAGGACTGCTGCTGTGTGATATCTCCACCAAGGAACACCACCAACGGTATCATATTAAGCAAAACCTAGCAATTAGAGAGTAATTATATCTCCTGAAGTAACAAAGAGCAAGCTGTAACTTGGTCATGTGATGATCCATGATAACTCACAGTCATTTGAAGCAGTTATCAGGGCACTTCGATGCTCTCCTTAAAAAATAAATACATAAATCCCATTCACCTTTGAGGACCAGTAAGAATAACTACCATTTTTAGAGCATGACAGAATGTATGCACTCATTTCAAAAGAGTGAGCCCAAACAAAGTTCATTGTTCCTATCTTCATCTTCAGATTCTGAATGGAGATAAATGGGACATAGGCCAAGTCAACCTTGCATCTGACTCTCAAAACTCATCATTCTTAGTTTTTTCTACCGTCAGTTTGCCCTACAATATATCAAATATCTTACTTAATTTGGAAAAACGTTTCCATTCTGAGAAGCAGATATAGCAAATATAGGCATAATTCTGTTTGACCAAGAGAACAATGACAACGTTGCACAGACTGATAAGAGGCACTGACTGACTGCTTTGCTTTTGCTTTGGTTACAACGAACAGTACCAGACATGGGCTGACAAATAAGTCTACCATCTTAGATTCATGAAGCTGTTATATCTGAAGGAACTGTAGGACTGTGTACCTGGGACTGCAATAAAAAAGAATTGTTTTTCTGCAGTGTTTTTGTACTGGTTTCAATGTTTATGAAGTCTGAACCTGATCCGTTAGCCCACAATGGGCCTATCTGCTGCCAAAAAAAATTTCAGAAAGCAAGAGGTTGCCTTGAAAAGGATGCAGATTGAATCCTCATCCGCAAGAAGACATGGAATTATGAAAACATGAATAATTAGTTAAAAAACATCTCTCAGCACATACAGCTTTGTTTCTGGGATTGTGCAGAAAGATATTTTCTGCGATCTTAAGAGGCCATCTACTTGGCAACTAGCATGAGGGGAGAGGAGTCTCACGTCTGGGCTTTGTTAAATGCTTATTGATTTGATCTGTTATATTGGGTGAATCACACACAGTATTTCACAATGTGGCATCCAAGGTCCTGCTCACATTCAGGAAAACTGTGCAGAAGAAGTGCACGTAGTATGTATGGTTGGAAAGCTAGTACATGGTATTACTGGATCAAAAGGTCAGGAACAATTACCATAATCAGCTACTCTAGCTTCTGGCATAAAGCCCCATAATTCCTGGTTGAACTAAAGAATGTTTTTTCAGAAAGTGATCTAATCCTGATCACTACACTCCCAACAACACTGTTGTAACAGGTAATTAGCTTCACTGTTAAATTATGTATGCTTGGTCCAGCTTCTCATGCAGCTATTTGAGTTTTGAAATTCTGACACTGGCTTTAGTTTTGCCTTTGCCTACTGTAAATAAGCAGCTGTCCATTCTCATAGATTTTCTTACCATCCATTTATTTCCAGTATACTTTTAAGCCTCCTTTCAAAAGTTTATTTGGGTAGATGCTAAAGGATTTATTGGAATTCCCTGAGATTTTGACAATAATACAAGCCCACAACTTCGAATTTGTGAATATTTGACATCATGGATATTAATTCTGAAAATTAATCTTGGCAAATTGGAAACCTTTCAAGTGTAGTCCTTAAAACAAATTACAGATGGTAACACATCTTTTTTTTTTCTATCTGTTATTCCTCTGCTATATGTACAAAGACCACCTTTGTGTATGGCCATATAAGTTGCCGCAAGATAAGAAGAACTTTGAAGTAGCAGATTACATCCTCTGCTCCATAACCGCTCTGGTGTAGCCCCTTCTCCCTCCTGTGCTGAAGTCAGATCACTTGCTGGGGGAAGGAGCTCTTGTTAAGGGGCAAGTGAACTTGCACTCATCAGGAGGCGAGAGCGTGCACAGAAGCAGATCCCACAAAGTAGCTGAACCCCGCTGGTTCCTGCATTAGCTTACGGCATTATAGCTTGCTTGTGGGATTACTCAGTTACTGTTTTATACTGGGAATACACTTGCAGTTGGCTGTCCAGAATTACACTCCACTTTTGTCCCATCCTGTATGTGTGACCTGCATTCTTTGATGTGACCTCATTAGACAGGAAAAACAAAGCAAAGAGGAAGAGTTGCGGTTTTTATATGATTACAGTATAAATATGTTGTATGATGCCAATTCAGAGATAAGATAAACAGTCAAGAGTCTTGGAGTTTTGAGTCCAATGTCGATTTACACATATCCTTTTCAATTCAGTAGGTGTATGAATGAGTCATTAGAGGAAATCCTGACTGGGCAACACATTACATTGGATTAAGACCAAACATTATGTTTCACTTGAGCCTTAAGCAAAATCTGTACCACCATAAACTTATTGTAAGAGCTAGAAGTGAATTCTAATCACAGCAACCCTATGAATTAATGAAAAACTTTACAATTATAACTGATACTTCACTACTAATTCAACTGTTTTGAAGATACCCCCATTAATAATGTTAGAAATCTTAAATCTATGCTTACTGTCAATCTCTTGGCAGAAGGCTCCATCTCCTGAACTAGTTCAAAGCAAGACATTTCAAACAATCTTTAAGTAATTGCTAAAATGATGATATGAAAAAAACAGTCTGGAGGAATCTCTGGAAAACAGCTGACTGTGTAGCGAAGGCCTAAAAGGAAGGCAAAGACTTCCAGACCACTTTGTAATAAATCTTTACATGACAAAGGAGGACTATTTCTTATTAAAAAATTAGGGTGCAAAAGCTTCAACTTTGGCAGTTGACCAAATGCCTGTGTTGGGGCCTGGTACTTCTCTGCTGAAATGAGGAGTCCAACAATAATTCTCGGCAGAGGCAACTCGGGGGCCACAGAGACAAAATGAGGAGTTCCTGAGCAGTTAAGAGAGGTGGCTGGTTTCTGTTTTCTTGTCCTGTTGGATCTCAGACAACACATGCAGACACACAGATGCACACAGACACAGACATCTGTCTGCTTATCTATCTATATGAAATGAACTTGTCACAGTGATAGCCAAAACTAGCCCTGATAATCAGTCCTTGGAAGAAAACACCAGTTCTTTAACCTTCTTAATTCTCTGTGAATCACTTAGAAGACAGGATTAATCTGTTGGGTTAGCTCAACAGATGAGAGTGCAAAGTGGTCTGTTTTGCTTCTTAGGAAAGTGCAGGTGCTAACAGTGGCCACACTGCACAGTTACAGACCACTCTCGTTGTGATGCCTTCTCAAATAACCTCTTAAAATACTCCAATCCAGACCAAAGGCACTACTTTGCGTAAAATTAATAACAGAGCTTCAATATATTGAGACAGATGACATCAAATGAATCTGGCAGTTGCACAGAAGTTAGGCACAGGCATTTTATTGATGGGTGTCAACAGGAGGCTACGGCCACGCTCGCGATCGGTGCTGCTTTGTTCTCAAAGCAGCTACTTCACCTGTAGCATCAGAGAAAAGGGAGACTCATTTTTGTGAGCAGGTGTTGAGAGATTTCACCTTCTCAGTGGCTGGCAAGACATTTCTGAATACTGAAGTTCACATAAGAAAATAAATTCCTGTTCACATGACCCATTACTTGGCAAATCTGTCTTCACCAGAGCTTACTAAAACTACCTC
This sequence comes from Falco biarmicus, assembly GCF_023638135.1. Taxonomy (NCBI): domain Eukaryota; kingdom Metazoa; phylum Chordata; class Aves; order Falconiformes; family Falconidae; genus Falco; species Falco biarmicus. The sequence continues at coordinate 20,821,888 of NC_079311.1, read as the reverse complement.
CTTAAACTTCTAAGAATTGAAACAGTAATTAAGAATGAAGAAAAGCACAGTAGGATCGTGCCTTCATTTACCATAATTAACATCTTGAAAAAGATTTTCATGTGGTATTATACATTCCTAGTGGATAAAGCAAATTGTTTTGTGAACCTTCAAACAGACTTAACCTGGCTGCTAGATGACTGTATAGGGAAAGCCTGTTTTTCTTACCCATGTACAGAGGCAGTTACAAACAAGCTTATTTCAGGCAGCATTTTCCTTTGACTCTGCTATGTCGTATTTCACTGTTGTTTTCTTCCACTACTGTAATTATTTATCTGTTTGCCATCTCTGATGTCTAGCGCATGGCTATTTAAAGTACTGTGAACAAAAGACAAAACAATTTATGTTCTTTTTTCTACAACTCTGCTGTTGCTACTGAGTAGTATATACGCCTATTTGTCTGCAATAAATCATTTGTAAAAGAGTCACAATTATAAAGGCGTGCTGGATTGTGGTACTCTTTGTAAATATCCTTGACAAGCAGATAAGGACTGTGGGCAAAACAGACCAAAACCTAATTAAGAAACAACATGTTGTTGTTCCCCATAAGGAAGAAAGCACATTTTCAAAGCAAAAGCTGAACTGAAGTCTCCCTCTGAACTCAGAATACCAGTTCTCCTGACATGGTCAATGATACAGGATTTAATTCCTCCCTCTCCCAGCATCCAAACATACAATTACGAACCAGCAATAACACAATTCGGTAATTATCATTTGAAGTCATCATTTAGTTGTTCTGATACCAAATAGGGTTTCTGCCAAAGAAAACTTTGTTAGTTATTCAAATAGCATTGCATTAAGCATTCAAAAGGCTTTGAAAACTCAAAACAGCAGACAAATCCCATGGGATTCACAGCTCATATTGTCAAGCCATCCTCTGTCCTGTGATCATCACTGTGATTTACAAAAATAAAACCAGAAAAAAACCCTAAAAACCAGCACGGGCCAAAAAACCAGCTGTTCTAAATTGTCGTAGCTTTTTGCAGTCAAGGAAGAGTGATGCCGATTTACACCCATAGAGATTCCAGCTCTGCTCTTTCATTTTCTTCCTTCCAATATGTCAGTATAGATCATAATAGTAGCCACTGATAGCACATCTTACTTAGTATTCATATTTTCTTTGTATTTGTCCTCTCAGTATTGTGTACTACACTGGAGTTACTCTTTTTTCTCCAGACGTTTCCTTTTCTCCTCCTTTTTCTTTTGTGTCTTTTCCCTTGAGATATTATTGTTATTCGAATGGCAAAGAAACAGGTTCCAATTTTTTTCTCCAGAAGAAAACAGATTTGAATCTCTCTTGGCAGCATGTTCTCCACCCATGGGCCACAACGGAAGTACCAGCCTCTGCTCTTAGTGACAACTCCATTGTTCTAGAAATTTGTTGTTATTGTGGTGTGCCTGCATAATAAGGATAACTCCAGAGTCCTTAGCCTGTTGGGAACTTGGAAAATTAAGATGTGAAATTATATCTTCTCACGTTCTTCTGGTCTCTTTGCCATATGACAGGATTACAAAGTGGCTTGAAACTTGTCAGCTGCCGGAACAGAATTTCCTGATTTCCAAGGAAGCTTTATGTCAACATCTAGCTGGTTTTTTACATAGTCCTCCCCATGTAAGAACTGGAAGCTGCATAATGAAGGCATGACTGCATGGGGATGCACTAACCTGGCAGATGGTTCCTGTGGAGCTGCTAGCAGCTGGTGTAGTTTAGAAACGCCTTTTTGGTCACTTTAACTGTTTGGGACCTGGCACTGGACCAGCATGAGGATCAAGCTATTCAGCCCTTCTCCTCCCAGACCCCTTTATGTGATTGCCAAGACCCAACTGAATGCCTCAAGAGAATCTGCATTAAGAATTCGGAGTTTAACCCAGAAACCTACTGGATCAGATGCTGTATCTGTACTATCAGAATGTGTACAGCTATGGACTGTCACATCCTTCACCCTGTAGGAAATTATTCTGGACCAGTTATGTTACATTGCAATAATGAAGCCTGAAGGCTCCAAGCTCATTGATCTTCCCAGCCAAACTTCCATCTGCCAAAACAGGCTGTCTCCCAGCCAGCGAGAAAACCCAAGGTACTTTTGCCAGCTATTGCATTTTGGGTATCTAGCAATGGTGAAGCATGAAAAGGCCAAATTCAGAACCAGACCTAAATGTGTGAGGTCAGTTATTTCACTTAAGGATGATACCAGCAAAATTAAAATGTAAGTCAACGTTCAAGCACTGGAGATCATGGAGGTAATTATGAATTAGCTAAGAAGAATCTGTGAATTTTAAGGGTAAAATAGAAAAAACAAGAGTAATTGTGATCTGCGACTGATAGGTGCATCTTCCTTTGAAGCCACCCCATTCAAGGAAAGCAGGGGAATTTGCAGTCTTAGCACCTGTCGAGATTAAACACCCTGACTTCACAAAATTTTTCCAAACATAGGGTTGAAAATGAAGAAGGAGAGAATCCTGAAAGCAGCAGAGGAAGGCACAATGAATAGGGAAAAATAGGAAATGTTCAGGAGAGAGATTATGCTGGGTCTAGCGTTAGTGGGCCAGAACTTGACTACACTGCGTAAGAAGGCTGGAAGTACAGTCAGCAGATCCAGCGAGAAAATAGGTCAGGGTAGTGTTAACTGCAAGAGAAATACTTTCATGGAATTTCAGGACATATGGAGTAATTAGAAGATGTACTGTTCTTTTGTTGGCAAGATCAGGCAATAGTGCCCATGTAGGTGTCCAACTGATGTTTATAAGGTAGAGGAATTCTTCCATGTATTCTTTTTGTGTGTCTTTTTACATGAAAATCTGATGTTGTAACCATCTATTCTGATATTGCATAGAAATAGCACATGTCCCTGGACTGCTGGATGGCTTTTCAATGCCTTATTGACAAAGAAAAAAGTAAAACAGTTCATGCAGTTGAATATGAAGTAATCCTGACCTAGCACTGAGATGCCTGTTCTCTGGCATTGTTCTTCCCCTTGCCAAACGTTTTCTCAGCCAGCTGCTATTTTAGATTTAATATGCTTGACTTGGCATATCCCTTCTGTTTGCTCTATATGCTTCTTTTTTTTCAGTCCGTGTTATTCTTCCATATGTAACACTAACCAGGGATAAACAACAAGAAAAGAACCTCAACAAGAGTATCGTCAGGAAAAAGCAAACAAAATAACCTCATCTGATCCTAAATGCTGTATGTAACTACGCAGGTAGTTGTTGTCCAAATGAAATGAAAATTTACTTGCCACATCTAATTTCCCTGTGGCAGATGTGATCTCTTCATCACTCATCTTCTCTCTCCTACTGTTTTAGCAACTTGCTTTTGAATTATCAATTGCGGTAACCTGCATTTCCATACTTCCACTTCATATCTATCCTTAAATTTCCCTCATGGTCAGCATCATGACACCATGACAAGTAATGACTATGTACCCATTCTGACTGCAGAATGGCTTAAGCTAAATGTGCTAGGGATGCATAGAGTGTTTGGTGAACATGCTGCAGTGGAATTAATTTAACTTCTAACCTGCTTCAACTATTCCACCAGCTATCCCACCAACAACAGACAAGGTAAATTCATCATATTTCTAAATACTTACGTCCATTGGAAAGCATTGTGTATTACCACCATTTCTCTCCGAGTTAAGGGCAAACTAGATTTCCAGTGTAAGTAGTCAGGAATACAGAAAGTATTACTTATATTGTAAACGTCACGATACACTGAAAAAATACCCCATTACTTAAGTGAATGAAGGTTTAAGGTCAGAGTTATGTTGGTTAAGAAACTTCACTGTTTTTAAGATTTCAAGGAAAAAGTAAGTAGACAAAAATAATATAAAGTTTCTTTGAGTTCCCTTCATCTGCAATTGGTAAATTTTAGTTCACCATTTCTGGGTATTTTCATGCTCGAAGGTAATGGAAGGGGTTTTTGTGTTTTGGTTTGTTTGGGTTTTTGTGGTTTTGTGGTTTTGTTTGTATTTTTTTTTTTTTTGTGTGTGTGTGTGTAGCACAGCTTCATCTTCAATGAAGTAGGGACCAATTCAGCCTCTCCAGGACCACCTGGTAATAATTTTATGTTGTTAATTGTTGTTTGCTTTGTAATTTTAACACATCTCTCAGGGTAAATTGCACACTATCACTAAATCAATGAAAACAAGTAGGTAAACTAAGTTAAGGCAATTCTTTTCAGTGTGCTTTTTTTTTAAAAAAAAAGATGTATAGGGCTCAAACTGGGTTGTCAAAGTGCTGCAAGCTCCCATGCAGAACATAATTCTGGCTCTACTGAAAAAAAAAAAAAACCCCAACAAAATTTCCATTGGCTTCACTAGGCTTGAACTATGCTGTGTTTCCATATTGCAAAAGCCGACTCATTTGCCCCTTAACCTATGTTTGATTTTTGCATATCCTGTGACATATACACATCAAGTTCAGATCTTTTTGAGGGACTCAGAGAGTGCAACAACTGCTAAAATAGGAAATCTTTTATTTGAGGTAATTCTATACTTCTGAAATTAAGCTGTTGTCACTGTTTAAAATAACAAGATACGTTCCGGTTTTTAGGAATGGTATTGGCTGCAGATTAGTCCTGAAGTATCAGATCCCTCACTTCTGTGAGACAAACAGTTTTAAAAACAATGTTTTATTTTAGGGTGGAATACACCTAGGCTCTCATTTGTTTTTTAAGATACAGGGAGGACATTATGTGGTAGGACAGAAATGCAACTAATTGATGGAAATAAACACTTATTTATTCCACTTAGCTGTCGCTCTTAAAACCAAGGAATAAGTTCATCACCATTGTATTTTTTTGTTCACAAGATTTTGATGCTGTTCCGCATTTCAATGTATGTAACACAGCCTACAATCTCACACAACTACAGTTACAAATATCTATGTGCCTTCTTTAGCCAAAGAAAATTGTTTAAAACATATATATTTATGAAGTTTAAAAGAGATAAAATAATAGGTGAATGTTAGCTCAAAGAGATGAGTGTTTGAGAAATGCTGACAGATTTTGAGCCACAGAAGTATTAGGGAGCACTGCCATGGTAATAGTATAAGCTGTGCTAACAGAGTCTGTAATAGGATCAAGCTGGATAAACCTTTCCCCTTATGCATGAAAGAACACCTTTATAAGTCAGTGTTTTTCTCAGTTATAATCCTGGAAGTCCAATTCGTGAAAAGTTTATCATATAAGATTTTCACTCAAGGAGACTAGCAGAGTCTGAAAACTAGGGCAGGAGTTAGATCTATCACTTCATGTTTGAACATGCAAGTAAATTAATTTGGATTAGAGAGAAATTTTTGTGGTAAATAAAGGACAGAATGTCAGACCAAGCTTTTCTTCTGCTGCAATGAATTTTCCTTGTACATAAGAAGAGCAAACTCAAGTACATTTTCTCTGTGATAAGCTGAAATATTTGAAGACCCTAATGGTTGGATGTATAGCACATATTACTATTGGGTGTGATGAGAAATGGCAAAGGAACACAACTACCTCCTCCCCAAGCTCCCCCCTGAAATGCTGATATCCCTGAGTGTATTAAGGTGTTGCAAGTGCAGCAGAACTTACATACTTTCTGATCAACGGTAACAACAACAGCAAACTGGTATGGCTTTGGAAAACAAAAGTACAATGATGGAAAGTTCACTTGTCCTTCGTTATCAGTTCATATCCAGTAACTCTACCCAAAAGTCAGTCCTCTCTTTTACTGTATTTTCAATTAAATTTGATTCAAAGTGAGATCCATGAAGTACACAATCCCACCTAGGTTATTATAGCCTAGAGAAGTAAGGTGCTCTGTTCATAGGATGGTAGAGAGGACTGAAAGGATAACCAGCCAAAATAAGCAGGCCATGAGCAAAATGGGTAGTAAAATGAAGAGAAAGATACCAAATAAGAAATGCATTATAGAAGAACTGACACCAAGGTTGAACAGTATGGAGACAAAACTATCCACACTACTGTTTGGCATGTGGTGTATGTCTAGATTGAGGCATGGAGGTTTATTCTCTGCTCTGTTACCCAGCTTTTCTTCATGCCTGTAACTGGAACGAGTAAGGCTCTTCCATATTTTAGAACCTAAAGCTCTTTGCTTCTAGAAGTCTTTGACAACATGTTTTCTTTGTAACTTAAGCCTCTTCTGCTACTTCCCCATTTACAGCTGCAGATTTAATGTGATCTTATTTGGTTGGGGTTTTTTTCCCCTGTAAAGACTTTATACCCATAAAGATGATGAAGTTTGTCTTTGCTGCTGCTGGACGGTCTCCATTATTTATTTATAACAAATAACCATCAAATTAACTCTTTTTGCTAGTGTGAATTTCCCATTAAAAACCCTATGTGAAGGTGCCCATTGTTCAGGCAGTAACTAGCATGACATGGTTTGTAAGAAGATACTACAGCCAACAGTTTAGCTGTGAATTGTGTGCTGTAAAGACTGCTGTAAACATTTGACAGTCACAGTCACAGTTACACGATCAGTCCCTTCTTCTGTATTCACAGAGAGGGCTGAGCATTTAAGTGAGATAAAACAGAGGTAAGAAGTACCAGAAAGAATACAATATGCTTTTCCTTTGCCTTTTCTGCAGGTGTGCTATATGTTGCCTGATGATGTGGTTACCAGAATCAAAGGCATCTTTCTGCCTCTTCACTGAGACAGAAAGACAAGAATCACCAAAAACTAGATTAACAAAAAAAATATAGAGAAAAAAAGTAAATTAACTTTTCTCTTGTCACATTCATGAAAATGGGTACCTTTTACTGAAAGTGTTTGGCCATTTTTGAGTGAAGTACTCACCAATTTATGTGTCTCTTGATTTGCCTTCTCAGTACTGTGCCTCTGGCCAGAGGCTGGCGTAAACTGCCCTCCTACTCTTATGCAGGTTAGCATACAGCTCCTTCACTGAAACTTTCTGCTCCTTCTACTGCTTATTTTCCTTAAAATACTGTGTCTATGTATGTATGAATGTCCAAATTATTTAAAGCAGTGATTGCTTAAGATTTGGCAAACCTAAAAAACTCTTCATGTCCTCCTCTCAAACTCACTTCCAACCTAAATTATTCTCTGTAAACCCTTTCCAATATTCAAATGGCTTCTATCCTTTCTTACTCCTGAGAAAAACTGTGGTGGAACAGTTGCAATTTCTTAACATTAGAAGTACCAAATGAATGGCAAAATTAGGTCTAAATTTCTGAGTTGGGCTCTAAAAGCATGCCTGTATGAGAGGCTGCAAGGAGACCAATGCTTGCTCTGGTTGTCTGGATAGCTGAAGCTATACGGTGCTTTAGCATGGCAGTGAGCCTGAGATAATATGTTTGCCTTTCAGGAGAACTCTCAGCAGGCCCTATTGAATTAGCTACAGCATTTGACTACCACTGCTAAAATCACTTGCACACTGGAACAGACCCATCACCCTCTAGCTTGGCGCACAAGCAGTGGGGTTTGCAACTGTGTAAGAAGACACAGTTCTAGCTTCCTTTCTAATAAGTGTTATGAGCATCGTCCATTTTGTAGTGGTTTAACCCCAGCCGGCAAACCAAGCACAACGCAGTTACTTGCTCACTCCCCCTCACCCAGAGGGGTGGGGAAGACAATCAGAAAGGAACGTAAAACTCGAGGGTTGAGATAAGTAAAGCAAAAGCTGCACACGCAAGCAAAGCAAAACAAGGAATTCATTCACTACATTCACTACTTCCCATGGGCAGGCAGGTCCTTCTTTCTTTTTCCCCCTGTTTATATACTCAGCATGACGTCCCATGATATGGAGTATCCCTTTGGCTAGTTCAGGTCAGCTGTCCTGGCTGTGTCCCTTCCCCATGTCCTGTGCCCCTCCAGCCCTCTCATTGGCAGGGCCCAAGAAACTGAAAAGTCCTTGACTGAGTATAAACATCACCCAGCAACAATGCGAACCATCAGTGTCCTACCAACATTGTTCTCACATTAGAGCCAAAACACAGCACCACACTAGCTACTAAGAAGAAAACTAACTCTACTCCAGCTGAACCCAGGACACATTTCCAGCTGCTACTTTTAGCACACTGAGTCATGGCATTTTAACCTTATAGTAAACACTAATTAAAACTGATTATGCAATTTTGTTACCATTTTTCTTGTCATAATATTTGGTAAGGACAAATTCTCACACCAAAACACAAAATACTTTGAAGGAGTCAGAGTTTTGACTAATGTAATTTCATGAATTATGAGGACCACGATGAAGAAAGTGGTGAAAAAGCATAATAGCAACTGATCCAGCTAGTACCTACCTCTTTCTGAAATGGCAATCCTGACATCTTCTTTCATTATTTAGGACTGACATTAAGAATTCAGATGTAACACTTGAACCTGAACTTCTCAGATTATGCATTCTTGACACTGGGTTGCCTTGTCAGCTCAATTTTCTGTCATTGCCACCATAATCAGTCCCAGGAATTCCAGTTCTGAATATGTCGTTGCTGAAGTAAGTGGGTCAACAGATGCAATGAAAATAACATTTCCTAAATTCTTTAAAGAAAGCACGTTTGGCCAATCCCTGTGACTCCTTTTCTTTATATAGCTTGATTAAATACAAGAATTGATACCATTGTACAACAACACCAGTCTGATGAAAAATTACAAGTTCCTTTTGTTGCCACAAATTTTCGTGGGTTTTGCATGAATCTTGATTTAAAAGAAGCCCAAACGGGTTTCACTTCTTAATGTTCAATATACTACTGAAGAATTGATTACTTAAAAAAAACCCTGATTTGAGCTGACTTGTAAATCATAACAATAGCAACAAAATCAGTCACGAGTTTATTCATATAAGGCAGAATTCCCAGTTTTACTCTTTAAGGTCTATTTTGAGTGCTAGTCCTCTGGGCATAGGTGATGGGTACATTTCAGTGTTGCGTGAGTGGCTGAGCAAATACATCAAATGAACTGTAAACACAAAGGCCCCGTTCTCGGCTGGCTAGTCTCTGCTAAAGACTTCTCACATGGCACAGGTAAGGTAATCAGTGTCTGGGCTTTTCTGATGCTTGCAAAGGTGGCAAGGCATTCATTCTACCGAGAGAGGACTTGTACAGCAAGGCAGTGTCTGTAAGCTATTCCTGATCTTTTAAAAGTTACTTTGTTGAGCTCTTGCTTGATCTGCAGACACCAGTGTTGTAAAGTGGACAACCCCTGCCAGTAGGTGTATTGTATAAAAAAACCTGACCAGCATCAGCTTGGGTTAGATAGAGTCAGGGATGCTTCAGGGCTGTGGATTCTGAAGGAAAGGAAACATTCGGAATCAAGCTGCATCCAGAAAAAACACACTCTGTTTGAATTCCCAGGGCAAGGGGACATGGGGGGAAACCATGACCTTCTGCTTTGCCTGCTTTTGTACAACCTAAATTCAATCTATAAGAAGGAATGAAACAGTCAGCATTTCAGAAGCTTACCAAATAAATTACTAGTGCCATGTCTATTTGTAATTATAGGTCAGTTCTTAATACTGTTGCAAACCACACATTCCAAGGCTTCACAAGCACTTAAAAGCATATTTTAATCTCTTTGGATAAAAGAAGCTGCCATTGGCAACGATAAAAGAAATGCAGACTAAATCCCTTAGTTCTTACTACAAAATGATGCTTTTCACTGTTTTTAAAAAACCTCCCCCACCACACAAGCTGTATGCCCTCACATACCACCCATACTAAGCTATTTCTTGTGACAGTTTCAGCTACTTTATGGAAAAATTTGGTGACATGTTGTATCACAGCACCACACTGACAGCACTCTCATGACATCGTGTCTGGAGAGTCTGATAATAATATCAGAGCCAATGCCTCACAAAAGGCACTCACTGCTAATGGGTCCACAGATGTATCCAATCCAAAGAGGCTACAGGCAGGACACGGTATCAGTAGCAGGGGCTTTGTTTCTTATAAATATAACTGATCCTTCCGGATTTTGGAAGCTGTACAAGGACAATAAGTGTTGTTTTTGTTTTACTGTACATGCTATGCTCAAAACTAAGGAAAAGCTACATAAATTAAAGTTGTCTCTTTTAAACCTAAAAAGGCAAAACCATATCCTTAATTCACCCTGGCCTGGCTGGGTATTTCAGTATTTACACTATATAAAATTACACCCTAACTGAGATACTTTTAATGCCAATCATTCTGGTACTTGCATGTGGAATATCTACAGTGCCTGGTTATATCAGGGCAAGTTAAAGTAGCTTTTACTTCCCTGTTGTGTTACTATATTATTGTATCATTATTATTTGCTATATTTGAGTGTCTCTGACCTAGCACAGACCAGAAATCCCACTGTGCAGCCAACATAGGGACAAATCCATAGGTCAGGGTGGAGAGGATGAGCGCAGGGGAAGAGGTGGGTAGTATGGGAAGCACGCAGTAACAGCAATAACTTTCTGCTCCTACACTGAGGTTTTCCTTTGCCCAGAGCTCCCTTATCTCCTAAACCCAGGCCACAAGGAGGGCTGGTTCTGGGCTTCTCTGGCTTTGTCAGGTGCTGCTGTCACTGGTGGGCAGGGAAGGGTGGAAGGCGCTCGCTGCGCCCACCAGCCTGATGGGGGCTCTGGATCCTCGGCACAGCTCTTCCTGCCATGCTGGCTGCTCCCTCGCCCGGGGTCAGTGTTCTCTGTCTGTCACCCAGGGCTGTGGCTGCCTGTTCCTCCCGGTGGGGATCACCCCTGCTGTGGGCACAGGCGTGGGCTCTGCTGGCTGGCAGGCAGGGCTTCATCAAGACCCTAATTAGCTTGCTTTGTGTTGAGAGAAAGGAGCACTAAACTGATATTCTGGCTCTTACTTCCTGAAGCCCTGAACATAGGAAACAAAGGAAAAGATGGACCTTGAGATTTTAAACACTCACTGTATGTATGTGCTGCATATTTAAGGATACAATAATAAAAAAAGAAAATCATAGGTTTCCAGCTACATTTGAGGCCATGCAAAATCAAAAGGGAAATCAAAAAGCAAAATACTTTTCTTTCTATTGTTAGCTCCCCATTTCCAAGGTTCATTGTGTTGTTCCAGTGTCTTCCAAGCACAGGCAGCCTGACTGCTGATGGTAGTGGCTAGTAGACAAAATTCTGGAAATCTGGCCAGTGTTTGCAGTGTCACAATTTAAACTGTATGGCACTATATGAGTAGTATCATCCTTTTCCCTCAAATGTGATATATCTCACCCTGAAATGATTGATGAGTTCAGCTTGACACTCTTCAGGCAGCAAGTAGATTGGATTTGGGTCACCTCAGAAAGGGTTCAACGCTTCCTTCACAAAGGAGGCCGTGAAGGAGGCCATAGATGCTGTTTGCATTGATGGATGCCTTTGGCATTCTCTTGGGGGAAGAACTTTTGTTTTCCAACAACTATTTTGTACTTTATACTAAGTGGAAGACTTTAAAAGGTTCACAAACCCTTTTCCAGCATTCCCAGGTATTGTGTTGCCTGGTGGCTGGGATACACCAAAGGGAGCTGTTTGTTTTCATGCCCAGAGGCAGACAATGTGGCTGAATCTGGAGCTGCCGTGTCTGGGTGGATTTTCTGATAATTCTGCTGCCATGAAAAAAGGATGCTGTCAGCCAGCTCAGCTTGTCATATCTTTTCCTGTTTGTTTTTTAAAAATGCTTCAAAATGGAAATCCATTGTTTCCGACAAGTGTGGGGTTTGTTTTTTAAAACCACAAAACATAATCTGATATATTAAACAAGAAGTATGAAGGTGGGTTTTTTTCCAAGAAAACTAAAAATATATGTCTTTTTTGGGTTCACCTATTTTAGGTCCAGTCACACTATGATGAATATCAAGTCTTGACTACCGTTCTAAACTGCTGGAGGCTAGGCTTCTGTCATAAGCTACCACAGCTTTAGAGCTACTTTGTATCAGTACTTTGACACAAAGGACCTGCAGGACAGGTTCTACTGTCCTGTCTTAGGGTCTTACACAGTAGGTCTGATTTTGCTCACATAAAATGCCAGAGCCACTCAAGCAGAAGACACTAGCCGGAGTAAAGAAACTTTTCCAAATGCAGAAAAAAAAGTAATTTCTTTTTACGATTTTTTTTTAATATAATTATAATTGAAAGTTTGCAAAATTCAGATATTAGTCTCAGTTACAAACTTTCTATTTCTATACTGTAAATGGAGTATTTCAAATACAACAGACTAATGTAAGTGCACAGTTCTGCATATAGAGGAAAAGGATGCTATGACTGCTGTGCTAGCATTTGCTTGTGGGTTGGCATCTGAACAGACAGCACTGCAGAACTGAGGTCTTAGAGGGCATAAATTCAGATCAGAAGAAATTAACATTTAGTCAGGATGACTTAACAGTGAAATCAGATACTTTCCACAGAACATTGTTTGTTGGGTTCATTTTGGTTTGGCTTTGTTTTGTTTTGTTTTGTTTGTTTGTTTGTTTGTTTGGGGTTTTTTTATGCTGCTTCCTTGAAAAATTATGCTGTTGTTTTGCCCACTTCCCTGAAAGAAGGACCAAGTGCCATTACCCTTTGGAAACAAGTATGCTTTGTATAAACATTCCAAGACAGCATAAACACTGTATAAGCATAAAAGCAAAACAAATCTTCTTCTTTTCCAAGGCTTTAATGAATACAATTCCTATATGCACTGGCAAATTAAGAATATAAAGAAGCTTAATGAAAAGGATGAAATCACAACTGTTTTTTACAGGCTGGCATGAGTCATACTGGGCCCTGGTGCATTGGGAGAATGTGAGATAATCTTTCACCACCCCTTTTCTTGTTTTGCCTTTTAAAAATGTTCATTTTGAAGCTTCTTATTGTGCCACAAACCCATTTTAATACAGACCAATATTTTACATTTACTTCACATAGCAGTAACTCTTTTGTTTGCATTTTATTACAAAGCACTTCAGGGATTATAGCTGTGTAGCATCACTGTTGTTTTATTCCTCTGCCATGAAGGAGACAAAACTAATGCACATGAAATATGTTCGGTAATGAAGAGAAGAAAGGAAGATTGATCAAAGGTACAGAAAAATCTCTTGCATAAAATGCCAGAGAATAATTAACATAACTCACCATCTTCTACCAAAGAATAGGGCATGAAATTTTGATTTGATTTGAAAAGCACGGGTGAAATGATGCTGCTAGGATTTTAATTTGTGGCTTAAAGGAACAAAGTATTCACTTAGGCAAAAATTTTTACGTCAAGCCATCCATCAGGCTAAATAAATTGTCTTTTAAAGGTAAGATTATTATATATACCTATATCTATATATAGCAATTTTTAAAAGACTGATTGAAATGGTATGGCAAGAAATCTGGACTTACAGGAAAAAGGAGAATTTGAGCCTTCAAGATTATGCAGATGATGGGTATTGTTCTGCAGGTCTAAAAGAGTTGCTTCACTTAAGCATTTATTGCTAACACATCATAACTTCTTTTGTGTAATGAGCCAAGACTGTTTTGCAACTCCATACCACAGAAGAAAATGACAGCTAGAAACACAGAATATTATTTTAACATTCACAGAATAATCAACTAATACAGTACAACTCAATTAAAGAACTATGTCAGGTAAATGCCCCAGAATCTTTCGTCTCCAACAAAATCAGTGGCAGTTTTTTTATTGGCTTCTAGGGTCAGTTTTTTAGGTTTATGGGGCTTTTTTGCTACAAAAACCGATTTAGACAAAGGCGCAACAGATACCAAGATAAAATTCAAGGCCCTAAAGAATGGAAGAGGTCATTTCAGTGGCACTAGAAAGCAGTTGGACTTCAGTTTATTATGCTTCATGACTAACAACAGCAGCACTGTAAAGTGAACTTTTGCAATCCCCTCTTTAGCATATACGCCTGAGACAGTGAAATAACATCACTGGGAAGGCTAAGTAGTAGTAGCTTGCTTGGAAAATGGAGCACTACATTTCTGTAGTTACGTGGCACAGTAGTGATAGAGTGAGATCAGACCCTCCTGAAGTGCTCCAAACAACAAAACCTCAGTCTCAGCAAACCGTATGCTTGCCATGGAGCTTTTGTCCTTGTTTTCAGACTACAGTATCCCTTCTCAGCAATAGCATATAGCTCATGTTCCAACAGAGCAAAAATAAAATGGAGCTGGTATTGTAAAAATTAATCCACTAGGGAATGATAATCTTTTGGCTACTGATATTTTGCAACTTGCCAGGTTAGCCCAGTCCTTGTTTCTGATAAAATCCATTCTTATGGCATTTCCTGGTACCATACATCAACTTTTAAAGAATGACACATTTGTGTTGCACCCATAATTGTCAGCACATTTCATACTTTGTGAAAATGTAGTAACTGAACTATACAATAAACAACCTTGGAGATGCTGAAACAAAAGCCTACCTTATGTATTTCATCTCCTTAGTTAATTTCTGAAGCAATCTTAGGTTCTCCCCCTCTTTGCCTAATAGACACACCTACAGAAACACACAGAGCCTCACCACTGCTGTGGATTAGCTTGTTTACAGGGGTATAGCTATTAAATCGGGTGATTTTCTCTTTAGATATTTACAGGCTTTTAGTGATGATTAATAAAAATATGCAAATTATGGACAAATTTATATGGCTGTAAAGAAAAAATATTTCTTAGGCATGAGATAGAGAACAGAAAATAATACATTTGTGCATTGGAAAGTACTTCACGGAAAGTTTTCCATAGAATTTGCAGGTATTAAGTGCATTAGTGCTGTACAGTACCTACACTTTGCTAAGTAATATTATCCCTAGAACATTTCATAGAATCAGAGACTGAAATTCAGAGCCTGTGATATGAACAAAGATAAAAGGCAAGTGTTTGGCAAAAGCTAACTGGTAATTCAGTATTCTTAATGTCTGGTATCCTTCTTAGTTGATCCTTTGCAAAATATTTAACTGATCATCCCTTGCAATACCCTGACATTACCCATTATATTTGTGGACATGTTCTTTCTTCAGGAACTCTTACAATGGGGTTAGAAGTATTCATCTCCACATTAAAGGATAGGTTTTCTTCTCAAATTTATTTTTTACTGGTTAGGTCACGTATAGTCAACATTCTTGTGGAGGAAGAGGATGCATTTTTATTTTAAAACATTTATTAGTTCTTTTTTGGAATCACTTTCAAATTTCATAGCCCTTTCTTTTGTCTCCAAGTTAGAAACCTGACCTGAAGGCTCTGTTCTAGTGCTGGGTCATCACACGAACACATGGAGATCATCTGATTGTTAGAGACAGAACCTGACTGATGTGTGTGGTGAGAAAAAAGCCCAGGTGAAACCAACACACTGGCTTTAGCATCAGGGCAAGGTTGACACAGCAGATCAAGGAGGATATTAGTTCTTTGGACACCTCGTGAGTAAGAAAAATGTTACCTCTCTAGAAGAGACTGGCATGGGGACAGAGGCCGGCCATTCTCCCCATTGAAAACTAGTGACAGCTCTCAGAAGTGAAGTTGGTTAATGCACACCTGACTCCAACAGCTGCAGCTGCTCTTCCTGGCATCCTGAGACACTGGAGTGGAAGGCAATACAGGAAGACTATTGGGAGTCACCACTAATGCAGTATCTAGCAGTTACTTCTTCTAGCCAGATACTAATTCAGTATCTAGCATGTTCTTCTCCAAAATCAGGTTCAGGGGTTCTCACTGTATGTGCTCAGTTTTTTAGAAGTTTGCAACTGTATTCTTGCAAGCAGAGTCTATGGGGACCTGCACTGGCCCTGCCTGTCTTCTAACACATCACAGGAACCACATCCTCCATTCCTGTCTTCAGTAAGGAGATGGGGTAGAGATTGGGAAGGCTGCCTTTTAACTTTAAAATACCTCACCATCCTTTAAAATAACTCTCAGCTTATGGTTTGCTGCAAGTATTTGAAGGTGAATTGCATTGCCAGGCTAAAAATGAACCATTTCTATGCTTCAGTACAATGCAAACATTTTCTTCTCTTTGGCACTACTGCACAAGATGTGCTGTGTTTTTACTAGTAACTGAGAACTTGTAGAAGCAACTATCAGGTGCACACAGGAAATGGTGGAAATATGGTCACTTTTGATTCTATCCAGTGGCTAAAAGAGAAGGTATTTCTTTAAATGAACCACGTGCAGTTTTGTACTGGCTTGCATCAAACTGCAGTATGTCACATCTGATATTTACAGTAGTTTATGTACTGAAAAAGGATGAGGTGAATTCAGGGTCAGGAGGATACTGTAAATGCTTTTCCTGCTGTTCTCTGTAATGCTGCATGCATGTGTGGGGAATAGTCCAATTTCTTTTTGCACTTGTGAATACTCACACTGGGCCCTACCTAAATCAGTGCTGAGCACCTGCAGACATTCACAGGTGCCAAACTTCTTCCCCCAATCCATTTTTGCTCCATATTAGTTAGATGACATGAAACCTTATAACCAAACCTTCCTTCCAGCCCCAGCTCTTACAGCAGTCCAGTCTGGACTTGAACTTTGCGGCTTATCACTGATTTTGATCATTAATTTCTTCCTTATTACAGAACAGCTCACAGAGGCTGGGAAGTTTGCAGATCTAGTAAGTCAGATACTTGGGGAGAATAAACACATGATATGACATTGCACCACCTGCACAGGAAAGGCAGCCTGATGGTTATAATTGACCATTATCCCAAAGGTGACTGTGGTCTGCTGCCTTTGACAGAAGACATGGCTACAGCCAAAGTCTGATCTCAGTTACACCCTCAGAAATCAAAAATAATTTCACTGTATTCTCTGATGTAAACAAGACCAAGTTTCAGGCTTCAGATTTTTTTTTGTTTGTTTCATTTTGCAAATATGATATTCCACCAAGTTTCTGATCCACAGAAATTCCAAATCTGTGGTAGAGTGTACACAATGAACCTCTCCCCATCAAGATCTGGCAATGTTTAAAGTATGTCTGCTGAAACTTACAGCAAGCTAACATAGACATGGTCAGATAGATAGATAATAAATTAAAATAGGAGGGAGGAAAGAAGAGATGTAACAGAAAGGGCTTGAAGAATATAGTGAGAAGATAAAATCAATACATGCTAGAATCCAAAAGGCTCACCTCCTTGCCTGCATTACTACTATACCTTTTTTTTCAATAGGCACCCAGGTTTTTAAACAGATGTAGGTCAGGCACAGAGAAATTTGAGCCTTGTGACACTACTTCAATGAGCATGACTTGGATTTCCCCACCTTAGGAAGAGTAACCAATGGACTTTGTGATCCTGTGATATATTTCAAAACTTGGGAAGCCAAATCTCTCTTAGAGATGTTCATCTGATCCCTTGCGGCTGCTTGCTGTGCACTGCCCTGTGTGTGGAATCGGTGCCAGGTCTGCGACAGGCTGTGGAGACCTGTAAGGGCTGCCAGGGAGACCTGCGTACAATGGAAATTGTCATTGTCACTGTGTGCATCACTTGGGACTGGGGGGAGCCAAGTGGCAACTCAGTGGTGGCAGTTCTGGCCATGGGAAGCTGCCACTAAGCCAGCAAGCTCCTCTGTGCAGCCTGTGGGTGGTACACAGCAGGGAGGAGTGATGTGGGAAAGCGCTGGAAGCTGCTGACAGTTCCCACGCTCCACCCAGCACCACCCAAGCATGCTTCTTCTCCCACCAACCTTCCATGTCCTCTTTCCCCAGGTTGGAACACATGTTAGTCAAGCTGCATCCGCACCGATGTGGGGCTCCCGCCTGGCAGTTGAGGGACCATATAACGTTGGATAGCCGGGGAAAGGGAGATGCCCAACTCTTCTTGGGTGGCCTTGCCCCTGAGTTGTTTTCAACAAACACAGATGGTGGTGGTGGGCCAGAGTCATGGTGGTTTTCTTCCGCATGGGGCCGCATCTGAAGGCCGGGACCCAAGGCCAGGGAGTCACAGACCACAAGTAGCACCATGACACAATGCTGGCAGGAGACTTCAGCTTGTCAAAATGTGGTCTCTTCCCATGAGGGGCTGTCAGACAGTCTGGCTTAGAAAAAAGATGTTCTTCATCTCTCTTACTGACAGGGCCTCAGCTCTTGTCACAGTCAGCAGAAGCAACCTGCTCAGGTTCCTGATGCTGCCTCTGGGAAGACCTCTTAATTCTAAACCCATGAGCCTTCTTTTGGCATAGCCTGGCTGGAAGGCCGGCAGTGACCTCCTCTGGACCCTGTGTGTGACTAGGACTGGGCCTGGACCTGAGACAGCATGTTTTTCTTGTTTTCTTTTTTCCTTTTTTTTTTAAAAAAAAAAAGTAAAGAGCAAAATAAGAAAGAAGAATATTTCCCATAATTAGAGGCAAAAGAGCAAATAGTATACCAGAAAGCTAAGGGCCAAATGTTAAGAAAATTGCTGTGCAATGTGTCAGTTGTAGGTATTTCTACCATGCTCTGAATTGTTCTCATATAGTATAAGGACAGCTTCTGGCTTCCCTGGCCCATGGTGGGTTGGGAGATTATTGAAGGGTTCCTTCTTGAGATGTAGGGGTATCTGGGCATCAGGAGGAAAGCATGGAGTGAACTGTTCTCTCATTTATACATTGTTTGTCTTCAGTGAAGGCATCTTTTACTCCAGATGCGTGACACGAGTGTCAGTAGCAGGTATGATATAACTAAGGAGTAAAGGACCTGTCACTGAGCAGGTTACTCAACACATTTCTTAAGCAACTGTACCACTGTAAGCAAAAGCAACCAGTTCTATTTTCAGTCCCATTTGGGACTGCTTTTGCAAAGACCTGTTTCTCCTCAGCATTACAGAAAATGCCAAAGATTTTACATAGGCAGATTGGTCTATCTGCATCTGACTTATTCTAGAACTGGTCTTGAAATGTTAAATATGAATTTTAATTTCTGGACTGCCTGCTATAGTTCAGAAGATCAGGCTTCTGGCAAACCTCAAATTCCTGGCAAACAGCTTAGCTGGGGTCCATTTCTTGGAGGTCAGAGTGAGCAGAGTAAAACAGGACTGATTTGTAACGCTGTACTCCAGCAATCAGTTCCCCAACTTTAAAATGGCGTTAATGAGCCTCACCTGGCAAAGGCTGTAAGCCTTAACTAATAGCTGGTTTTAAAGTACTTGGAGAGCTCTGGATGGAAGGTGCAATGGGAGTGCAAAGTATTACAGTTATTAGAACGTGTCAGATCTCTTACCAGTCCTTGTAGAGTTCTCAGAGACTCTCCAGCACTTTTGGTTCTTAATTTCACCCCAGGGGACTCTCCAGTTACTTCAGTATCCAGAAGCCCGGAAGAAAACCTGATGTCCGCTAGGCTCACTTTCTCAATGTATTTCTCTAGGCATATACAGATATTCAGGTCACTTTACAAAAGCATTTTTTAGCTAGAAACACTTTCTCTAAATATATCCTTTGTATGATATACGTGCCGTTTCCCACTACCTTTTAAAGATTCTGTTTAGAAGTAAAACCTTCTACTCCAATCTCAAGTATTTTCACTCTACTCTGAGGAGTATACATTCATGTACAAAAGTAACTGACAATCAGTTAGCTATCAGGAGACTTGACCTTGAAGTCATACTGAGCTTTTGAAGGGAGCTAATTAATTGCAGATAGAGCAAACCTTTTGAAACCTTAACCAGATGAGAATATTTACTTCATATGACTCATATACAAAACCCCTTTAGAACTGCACTTCAGGAGAGCTCTCTGGTCAGAGCTTGCTCTGTCAGCTTACAGAAATAAAGAAAATATCTGAGCTGTGTAATCTGCTCTCAGCAACTGCAAGACATTCTTTTCGGCCTGAGATGAATGTAATAGTACTTGGTAGATCCCTAAGACACAGGAAGGATCCAGAGATATAAAGAATGCCAGACTCTCACGCATGGAATTTGCATTATTTTAGTGAGTAAAATCACCTTCAGTCTTGAGGGTTGTTTTCTGTGCAAGTTAGAACTATAAATGACTAAATCATAATAATGCTATTGGACTGCATGAGTTTAATGATTTCCAATTACGAGAAGTGCTTATATTGCCACCTGCTGGGCTTTGTCGATTCACGAGCAAAAAAGGCAGATCAGCAAGGTCTTCAACAAATGTGCGTTGTTTTTCGAATGCCTCTTGCAGATACAAAGTGGTCAATCATTTAAAGTTGAATGAACAGAATCACAGAAACTAAACCCGAAACCATCAGTGTTAATGGCTCCAACAGACTACTTCTCTTTTATACTTGGGCTAATCCCCAAGCATCAAGTCCTCTTCACAAAATATATTAAATTTTCAATTTGTTTTACGTTAAAATGTAAGTAAATAAATTTTTAAGGTCCATGTTTAGCAACTCTTGCCCCATGTGAAAGTATCTGTTTACAAGAAGGGACACAATGTATTTAACATACTGAATAGTAAGGTGTTCTTGCTACAGTGCAGTATCTAATACTGAAAAGATAAGGTAACAAGTACTAGAATATTTTCTCTAGGATAATTGACACCTCCTCTGTGCTGAATATTTCAGTCACTTCTGTGGTTGTACAAATATTGCAGAGTGCTGTGTGTGCTACACTAAAATTCTATCGGTTTCAACATAGGTGACACTATTGTGGGGTTTACTACAGATCATCTGAGCAGGAAGAAGTCAAACGAAGAAGGAGTAGTTGCAGATATGAAGGGTGGGGGCAGCCTTGGCTGTGGTGACCATGAGATGGTGGAGTTCAGGATCCTGCATGGAGGAGGCAGGGCAATAAGCAGCATTGCAACCCTGGGCTTCAGGGGAGATAATTTTAGTCTCTTCAAGGACCTACTTGGAGGAATCCCATGGGTTAGGGCTCTGGAAGGCAGGGGGTCCAAGAGAGCTGACTAAAATTCCAGCGTCACTTCCTCCAAGCTCAAGATCGGTGCATGCTTATGAGTAAGAAATCAAGCAAAAGTGGCAGGAGGCCTGCATGGATGAGCAAGGAGCTTCTGGCAAAGCTCAAACAGAAGAAGGAACTTTGCCAGATGTGGAAAGAGGGACAGGCGACTTGGGAGGAATACAGGAACGTTGTCAGAGTATGCAGGGATGTGACAACGAAGGCTAAGGTCCACATGGAATTAAATGTGGCAAGGGATGTCAAGGAAAACAGGAAGAGCTTCTTCAAGTACATCAGCAGGAAAAGGATGACAAGGGAAAATGTGGGCCTGCTGCTGAATGAGGTGGGTGCCCCAGTGATGAAGGACACAGAGAAGGTGGGGTTACTGAATGGCCTCTTTGCTTCAGTGTTTACAGCCAAGGCCAGCCCTGAGGTTTCCCAGACCCTAGAGGCAAGAAAGGAAGTCTAGAGAAAGGTGGACTTTCTCTTGGTCAAGAAGGATCATGTTAGAGATCACTTAAGCAAACTTGACACCCACATGGGCCCTGCTGGGATGCACCCCTGAATGCTGAGGGAGCTGGCAGGTGTTATTGCTGAGCCACCATCCGTCACCTTTGAAAGGTCATGGAGGACAGGAGAAGTGCCTGAGGACTGGAGGAAAGCCAGTGCAACTCCAGCCTTCAAAAAGGGCAGGAAGGAGGACCCAGGAAACTGCGATCTGGTCTGCCTCACCTTCATCCCTGGAAAGGTGATGGAACAGCTCATCCTGGGGGTCATATCAAAGCATGGGGACGAAAAGAGGGTTATCAGGAGTAGTCAACATGGACTCATCAAGGGGAAATCATGCCTGACCAACCTGATAGCCTTCTGTGATGGAATGGCTGGCTGGGTAGATGAGGGGAGAGCGGTGGATGCTGTCTGCCTTGACCTCAGCAAGGCTTTGACAGTGTCTCCCTCAGTACACCCTCACAGGTAAGCTCCGGCAGTGTGGGTTGGGTGAGTGGACAGGGCGGCGGATTGAGAACTGGCTGAATGACAGAGCTCAGGGGGCTGTGACCAGCAGCACAGAGCCTGGCTGGGGGCCTGTAGCTCGTGGTGTTCCCCAGGGGTCAGTGCTGGGTCCAGCCCTGTTCAACTCATTCACCAGTGACCTGGATGAGGGGACAGAGCGCACCCTCAGCAAGCTGCTGATGATACAGAACCCGGAGGAGTGGCTGATGCACCAGAGGCTGCGCTGCCATTCAGCGAGACCTGGACAGGCTGGAGAGCTGGGTGGAGAGGGACCTCATGGAGTTCAGCAAAGGCAAGTGCAGGGTCCTGCCCCTGGGGAGGGACAGCCCCAGGCACCAGCACAGGCTGGGGGTGACCTGCTGGAAGGCAGCTCTGTGGAGAAGGACCTGGGAGTGCTGGTGGGCAGCAAGGTGCCCATGGGCCAGCAGTGTGCCCTGGTGGCCAAGAAGGCCAATGCGCTGGTGAGGCCCCATCTGGAGTGCTGTGCCCAGTTCTGGGCTCCCCAGTTCAAGGGAGGCAGGGAACTGCTGGAGAGGGCCTAGCGGAGGGCTGCAAAGATGATGAGGGGATTGGAGCATCTCCCTTGCGAGGAAAGGCTGAGAGAGCTGGGCCTGTTTCTCCTGCAGAAGACTGAGAGAGGACCTTATCAATATCTACAAATATTTTAAGGGTGAATGTCAAGAGGATATGGGTCCAGTCTCTTTTCAGTGGTGCCCAGTGACAGAACAAGGGGCAACAGGCACAAATTGCAGCACAGGAAGTTCCACCTGAACATGAGGAAGAATATTTTTACTGGGTGACAGACCACTGGAACAAGCTGCCCAGAGAGGCTGTGGAGTCCCCTTCTCTGGAGATATTCAAAAGCTGCCTGGTCGTGGTCCTGTGCAACCTGATCCAGGTGCACTTGCTCTAGCAGGGGGTTGGGCTAGTTGACCTCCAGAGGTCCCTTCCCACCCTGACCATTCTGTGTCAATGCAGTTATTGTGTAGTATTGTTTTATGCAGTGCAGCTCATGTACAAGATGATGCAGAAAACTTGGTGTAGGTATAAGTGATGGCCAAAATTGGTTACAAATTTGCAGCAAAGTGCTTGCAGAACATATTTACTTTCTTTAAATTTAGAAAAATCATGAGAGTGAGGACTAGTAGAAAACCACTGCATACGGGACTTTGCCATTAAAGTGTCATATGTTCTGTAATAATAGTATTATTTCTTACACAAAAAATAGCATTTAGGAAACAAATTAAATCTAAGGAGGCAATATATTTGGGGGATTTTTGAATCTGAGAATTCTTTGGATGAAACTAAAAATAATGTGGGAAAAGATATCTTTGAAACTCAAAACCAAACTTGTAGAAATGGTCCAGTTCTCCTTTTTATCCTAAACTGATTTTGCTCCCTTCACCATTATGCCATTGAATAGGGACAAACAAACAACTGCCTAAAACTGGCAAAAAATCCAACCCTAAAGATAGATGTTCTACTTTCATTTGTGTAACTGCTTTGTTTTTCCTTGCTTCCCCTCAGGTCAGACAATTTATAAATGTTTAACTATGTTTTTTCTGGTTAAACATATAGTTGAAAGAAATGTTTCACATATATGTTTGCCATTCTTCAGAGAGTTCTAGCTTGCTATTGCTCCTAGACTTAAGGTGATGTATACTGAGAAATGCAATATGAGTGGAAATACCTGGGATATTTTTAAGGGAGCTCAGGCAGGCGCAGCTCAGAACTTGACCTTAACAGCAAGGAATATCACACGTGCTGCAAAATCTGCCTACAAACAAAACATATTAGCCTATTTGGAACATCATGATTAGACCATTTTCAAGGTCAGATCTTGCTAAGCTGAAATTAGCTAAGATGGACATTTGAATGCAATGCTGCAGACTGTAGCATAGCCATGTTGGTCAGCTTCAGTTACAGCTCTTCCTCTCAGAAATTCCCAAATGTCCCCACTGGCCCAAGTGGAACTGATCAGAAACATCTGCATAACCACAATGTGGAAAAGCAGTAGGTATGTACTGGAACTCTGTTCTCACCAAGTGACATCCTTTTCCTGCTCCACTCTCTTCATGACAAACATCTTGCCTGCATTGAAAAGCACCACTCCCAATACCAGCTAAGATGGGTTTTCATGATAGTTTTCATTAATGAGGGGAGTGAAGCTTTGACATACCTTCATGCTGATTTTGTTGATAAAAAAGATCTCTAAATGGTTCTGCAAGGGCTGGTTCATTTTACTGGTATAGTGCTGCAGCTTTTGGATGCCAAGTTATAGCTATTTCAAGTAGTTGTTTTAAACTCTTTAGTGGTATTGGTGTAATTTTACTGTGCATAATTTTGCATGCAATTTTATTTAAATGAATGAAAATGCATGATTAAAAGTAAATTTGAAAATAAGAAGATGTACCCCATAAGTGAGTCAACCAAGTCACCAGCAAAACAACCATCTGTGAAGAGGTGTTGTAATTTTGGGAATGAAAACAATGGCCAGACTCAAATGTGTATGATACAGACAGATGGAGGCTGTAATCTGAACTAAGGAAACTCCCAAGAAGCAGAGAAAACAGAATAAGGGCTGTGTTGTGTTAAACTTTGGCTTCAGGTAACTATGAGTTGATCTTTCCCTGTACCTCAGGCTGGATTACTGGAACTGTGTTATAAAGAAGTGCTAGCGATAAGGATGAAAGTTCCTGTCCTTCAGCTTTTTGGAGTGCTGTGAAAGCCCTAGGCTTGCCTGGAATGTGCTGATGGTTAGTGTGCACCCCAGACATGGAAGTTAGCACTAGCATTCCTGATCTGGAGTCACTGACCTCAGGACATACGCTACTACCTCCCCTTCTTTGCACACAGAGAATAGCAGAGCGTCAAGATTTGAGAGGGTCACAGTCAGGAAGAAATCAGACTATAACTCATAAGACTCCAGAAACCTTTTCTTAGTTCCAGTAAAAAATCTCAAGACATCCATAACCTATATATCCTTGCTGTAAACTCTACTGGATAGGAGCTCCCTTCATTCTTCACTCTTAAAAATACTGACATTATACTTGTCACTTACTTATCATCAAGCCCACAGACCATCTTCAGCTCCTTCCTAAAACGCGACAAATCTTTCCAGAAACCAACAGCTCACTCTTATTAGACAGCTTACACTTCTCTACTTAAACACAGCTGGATCTCTTGAGGTATATAAGCACCTGTCTCCTTTGACCACAGACTCACAGGTAAAGGACAAAGGCCTCTTACCTCCCCTGAAAATGAATTGCCTGCCCAGACCACCTCATACCACAGTCGCATTTTTACCAGCTGGGCTGGGGCTAGTCTCTCTGGCATTCAGGTTAGCTTCACAGACCATAATGTATGGAAAACACTAGAGGACCTGCAGATACTTTCCACTGACTGTCTCAGAAGAGCCAAGTTAAGCAGGTCTGGCTGTCCACCCTTGTCTTTTCAGAAGTGTAACTTTGCTAAATCAGATGTTCCAGAAATTGTACCTAACTAGTATCTAGTCAGCTATGTTACTGAAACAAGTTTCTAAAACATGCCCAGGATCCTGTGCATGTCAAGGTTAACTGTGTAGAACTGGAATTCTGTGGCTGTAAGTGTTCATTTCTACCCTTGAACTTGGTTTGTTTTTCAAAAATTCAGAGCTGAAATATGGGCATGCATGACAGATCAAACAGCCTCTCTGTCTTCTCTTCAATAAGCTGAACAGACTGAACTTTTATTCTCACAGCCATGACTGTGTTTTTCAAGCTCTTTGTTCTTTTTAAATCTTATCTTCCCAGTGATATAATGTAAATATTACATACTAATGTATTAAAACCCCTCCATGCGATTCTACTGTATTATTTGAGTTCATCCAGTTTACCACTTTGTAACATGGAGTGTGCAGTTTGATCCATGTTTCTGACTCCTGGTTCTTCCACGCTGCACATATTTTGCAACCTCATGGCAATATACTGACAAACAACTTCTCCAAGAGGAACTGGGAGAAAATACCTCTGTCCAAATGCATGAAATAAGGCTAAATGGGGGAGGAGGGGATGCAGGGAGGAAGCCAACTACAGGAAAGACTATAGTGGCTTTTTTACCCACTTTTTTGTACCCACTTGAGTTTGGGCTGCATGGAGCCAGTGGCATTCTCTTTTATAACTACCCATTGCCCAATGGACTGCATCACTACTAAGGCCTTGGCACCACAGTCTGTGCTCCAATCCTGCTCCTGAAATATCCTGCCTGACTCCTAGATGCTAACAAACCTACCCTTGTGCAAAGAGGGAGTAGCCTGGAAAAGGACATCTTGGGAATCTGCTTTTATCACAAGCTGCATCTGGCAGTGCCCTTTTTTTACATCTTTCCAGCCTTTAAACCTGATATAAATAGACAGTAGTAAGTATAACTTTTTTTGAATTGGATGGGTTACAAAAATAATGTGTGAAAGTAACCTGAAAGAGCCAGTTTCCTAACCATTTAAATTTACAAGTCCCACGAGCCAACCTAGGTAAATCTCTCTCCCCTTGAGATGCCAGAGAAAGTAAGTAATAGAAAGCACTTACTTGTTTTGAAATTAGTCTCCTCTTTCTGACCAGACTGGTAGTTTATGTTCCATTTGAGACTGTATCTCAAGATTTTGTGTCCAGAGATCTCTCTCATGGCTGCTTTGAAGACCTTCTTATCCCAACCTGATTTTGCAGTCTGATTCAGCTTCCACATCCAGGTACAAATCCTACCCAGGTTAACTGCTTTTGCCTTCAGAAGCAGTTTTCTCTTGTTATTTCCATGTTTGATGGGGTGTACGTTCTTGGAGAGATGGAGCTACTAAAGATGCAAAGACTTTTTAAAGAAATGCAACTTTCAGATTCTACTTTTTAATTGCTGCCCTTGAAGTCTTAACTACCTAATTCAGAGATACCATTGGCTGCTTGTAGTATATTTCTTAGACTTTTGCAAACTGGGTTTTGTCCTGAAAATTATATGTCAGTTATTATATTTCATTATAACCTGGAATAGTCTTCTAGTCCAGTGTTCCACAGGCTATACTGTAACACAAGGCTGGCCTGAATTTATTCATATTAGACCTATGCATAATTTTTTTCTAAAAAAATAATGAGCAATTCATAAAAATCCTGCCATAGACAATCCACTGCAAATCTCAGTAAACTGCCACTGTGCGAAAGTTCCAGGTTTCTATTTCTGCGTTTGTTTGGCATTGAATTCTTACCCTGGAGACTGTTAAATCTTTTCTTCTGGAAATAAGGCTCTGTAATCTGGATATGTACAGGCCATTAGTGAGGCATTTCTTAATCTTTTTTTTTTTTTTTTTTTTTAACTGAAATAGTCTATGTTCCTGAAGTCTCACTTGTCAGGTAGATTTTTCCAGTTCTATAATAATGGCTTTCTTCTCAAGCATATGTATATTGTAACAATTTTTTTTGACCTGAAAATATCAGAAGTTTTCTAAGAAATATAGATTCAGGATGAGTCCCTAACCTTTGTGTGCCCTAGAGTCAATAATACTTTGTGTATGTCCATTATTATGTTGATTAAGGACCAAGCAAGTAACACCATGCAAGAATGTAGAGTCCCCCAGGCAACTTCTTTGAGGGTTTTCCAGCCTTGTAGGTTTTGTTTCCTAGTGGACCTCATGCCCATGTTGAATTCTGCTTTTGCATGATCCTACTGTCCTGCTGAGTATGGCATCTCTACAGATAGAACAAACTCATTTAAACCCACTTTGGCTTACATGGTTCAGAAATACAGAATTCAGGAAATCTGTCCCACTGATGGTGAAGCTAAACAAACTACCTGGGCAGACAGGAGCCCTGAAGAAAATACTGATTCAGACAAAAGTCTCTCTAGAAATCCTTCTGCATGGACAGGCTCCCAGAAATGGGTAATAAAACCAAACTTAATTCTCAGTTATGAAATTCAGTTGTTAAATATACATAGCCCAAGCAAGCTTGTGTGCCATCATAAAAACTCCCAGGAACTTATTTGATCAAGGCATATACATGTCAACATCTGATTGATTCCTTAGCTTTTCTGGCTCCATCCTGTACCCATATGCTACTGTGGGACCTGGCTTCAGTGGGAACAGAATCAAATTTTGTGTTTACAGATCCTGAGCTAAAGCTTAAGCATAAAAATTGTCAGTGGTCAAAAAGCAGTGCCGAAAACACAATGCCTATATAGTGCTATATATTTTCCAAGTCTATGCCATGCAGAGAGAATTCACAGATCTGTGTAGGTTCTAACCATCTAACTAGGTAGAAACTGACATTGCATTTACATATTTTTTGTTCCTCAAGCTGTGGTCTCTTAGTGCTGGTAGTCTTTAAGAAAAAGTGTCCATTAAACTGTTTTGTTAAGGCCTGCTAGGCATTTTTTGCTACTGCTCTTGAAGTTGTGGGACCTTTTGAAGCTTGTATGGTAACTGAAGGACTGTGGCATTCTCAACTCACTAAACTAAACCACTTTACGTATAATATTTATCTACAGTTATGGATTCTTCTATTAATGTCCAGTTTTTGAAGTCTACAGTTAAACTCATCTAGCTTGACTGTGGTCTCCAGGATAGCTTTCTTAAAATGTCTGATTTTTTAAAGTAGAACTGGTAGGCTTAACTGGCTGAACTAAGACATCACTCAGACAGTTTATTTATGGTCTGAAAGTGGATGCTCATTTGTTTAATGTAACTGAACTTTGCTTGTTAATCCATGTTCTGACTTTCTGTGTATTTTGTCCAGGAATATTTTAGGTGCTATCAGCCTATTTGTGGCAAACTAGATAGAATGTCATTGTTTTTGAAGTACAGGAAAACATTTTTCAGCTCTTTAAATGTGTTGTGCCAGTAGGAAATATGGGACTGAGCTGGAAATCACCATGAGCCAGCAGTGGATGAGATAAGGTTAAATGACAAATCACTAAAGTACAGAAACAAAGGAATCAAATTAGCTCAATTTCTCATTTCCTTTTCCTCTTCTGCAAAAGAGTCAGAATGATAAATGCCAAGCAAAGACAAAAAATGCTCATAAGATTTCATTTAAACTCTGCTGAGAGCAAATCACGAAGCCACTATCAGTGTTTCTCCCAGTGAACAAATCTGCCCACAGAACTCACCATCATCACTGGCACAAGCTAACACCAGGGCTGGTGAGCTCAGCAGAAAAGCTTGTGACAGAGTAACCTGGAGATGTGAGTGACTGATATCCAGTCAGTGCTTGAAATGGGACAATATGCACTCTCATGTTGGTGCTTTTTATATTTCTGCATATTTTGAAAATCATTTTACCCACAACGTTATGGAGAGGAGGGGATGTTACAGCTGCTGAGATCCTTCTGAGGGCTGTTGCCTCCTGCTGAGCTCCTGCATGCTCTGGCCATACTATCAGCCTTCACAGCCCAGTGCTGACTGGCCTTTGTGAGGGACAAGGCTCACCATTGCACAGATCCCATGGTAAGTTCAGACTTAGCAGCAATCACCTATAAGCAGAGGCAGCTCTTCATTTGCCAGATCCTCATTTGACTCCCCCAAAGGCTGATGTGGAAACTGTACTTCAAGATTATGGTTTCAGGAGCTCCTGTATAGTGGTATTTCTGGGCAAGACACGACAGCACACTCAAAGTACGGTTAATAGCAGCACTTCTGTGGTTGTTTATAAACACTTCACTCAGCCCATCAGGCAGATTTTATTTTTGGGATAATAATCCAGAAAATAAAAAATAGACAAAAGTAGAGCTGACAATGAAACACAGAAAACCTGTTCTGGCTGAAATTTCTGACAGATCCAAAATCACTGGGACTCCGAGTCCTACTTGCAGAATGACACAGGGACTCTAACATCTGAATCCCACCAAAAGACAGGGCAAAATAATGTCAAGGACTGCACTGACTCTGCAAAAGCTTAGTTTCTTTAAAACATGTTTCTGCTCTTGAAGTGACTTTGTAATGAATCTTGATGACCCAGTGAGGCAGATGTAGTCAAAAAGTGCTTACCATGTCTGGCAAAAGGAAGAGGGGTCCAAGAAGAGGAAGAGGGGACACAAAGGTGGGATTGAATGACATCCATAACCCTCCAACTGACAAGTCATTTGTCAGTGGCCCAGCACTTGATGTGAATTACAACAGCCTCCAAGGTCTTGCAGTGTATGTTGCCTGCCAACAGCTCCTAGGAGCCAGCCTAGCAATCACAAACCAGTGCCCCTGTTCTTTCCTCAAGCCACATGCCTTCTCCTAGCCAAAAGGAGGAGGGATGGCACCAGCCCAGCTCCAGCAGCCACTCTTCTTACACTGTAGACTCTCAACAAGGAGAGATCTGAGGGGTTTACACAGCTTTGCACTGTAGAACGGAAACTGAACCTTTGACTTCTGGAGATACCTATCTTCAGACAATACAATTCTCATTCTGAAGATGAAAGGGCTCCTGAGGTGCCATTGATTGTTTTGGAAATTATTTTCACCAAAGAATGCTGGTATCCCTCCCAGTCTGAATTAACAGCCGCCAGGGCTGGAGCCAGGAGCATTCATGTAATAACAGAACAATGATACTACTTCTCATTTCACTTATGCTACAAATCACACAGCTTGATAGCCTGGAAAAGTTGCTGGTACCCCTATTTTATTTTAGTGTGTATGAAGACATCCACTTCATCTGATTTGCAAGTACAATAGTAAGTGTGAATGCTCTGAGAAAAGTCACATAGGTCACACAATACCTAACAGGCAGCTCTAGGCCTTAAGCCTGAAGGTGAAAACATATATGAGGTACAGTTTCTTTCATGACATCAGGAAGCCTGTGTTGCTGGTTAACCACTTGTATTGGATTTTGTCAGACCTTTTGAATAAATCTCACTGACTACTTAATAAAACACTACAGAGGAAGTAAAGTAATAATAAAAAGTGTTCTCTTCTGTACCTTGTTAAAGTATTACTTCCTTCACGTGTTTAACCTATTCACTGATGTGTTTTGGCACTGATTCCGCTACGTAATATAATGGCATTTTTCAAAACAGCATGTTCAAACACCCTCCCCACTGCTTTTGTGTATAATACTCTTCTTGCCCATACTGGCACTTTGTTACGGTAACATTTGGCACAGAGGGCAGGACAGTACTTTATTCCAGCCATCTGACACACTATGGTTGTTTTGGCTTGACGTAAAAATATAGTTTCTTTTACCAAGGTCATGACAAAAATGTACTCCTCTGACTTATAAAATTTCTGGCATGATTGGTCTATTGAACTGGGATAAATCAGTCCAGATAAATCAGTGACAGGTCAGTATCATTCTTAAGCAAGAAATGCTCCAAGAAGAGGATTCTTTTGGAGTGTTTACTTACTAAAACCAGACAGTCTCCACTTCCACCCCATGGCTAGATCCCTTTGTACAGGAATGTTTCACTTGTAGCAGTCAAGGGCTTCATGAGCTGTACTGTCCCACAAGGATGTGAACATTAGAGTGCTCCATGGTTTTAAGCTCTGAGTGAGAGTCAAAGAGTAGTCTTGTGCCAAAGATGGACAAAGGCACACAAAACCCCCCTCAAAACAGCAAATTAAAGGAGCTGCTTGGCTTCTCTGATTAGTCAAGTTCAGCTGGAGGTCCTTGTACTAACTAGTCAAGTCTTCAGTAGAGGGGAAACAAAATTTTCAAAGGATTAATTCTCCTGATCAACACCACTCTGGCTCTGCTTCCCCTGAGATTCAATGAGTTACTCCTCATTGAAATCCTCATTTCCTAAGACTTGTCTGAAGCTTCAGTTTCTGAAACAGTAGGTGAATATATTCACTGAGCAAGGGACATGTAGCCAAATGTCCCTGCAGATGAGGGAGCACCTGACACTATACCATCTCTCCCAGTCTCACAGATCTGTTGAAAAGCAAGACACAAGATGGATCCCTGTAGGATATTCTTTTGGGTATCTCTGTAGTGAAAGACTCCTGGCAGCTATGGCTCATTTCTTTCTGTCCTTTGCTGAATATAAAAACCCAAATGTTCTATGTAAAATAGGAAATGCATGCAGAAGGCCCAACATCTTTCAAAGGTCCAGACAGCTTTACCCAAAAGGCTGTGAAAGGAGTGGGAGTAAAAACATCCCACATTTGACCAATAGAGATGAAGAGATCACAGCAATTCAGAAAGCAGCCCAGGAGGATTCTTCACTTGGTTTCTCCTGCACCCAACAGAGCACAGCATCAGCAGAAGGAAGATGACAGTTAACATTACTTTCAAGTATTCTTGTGCCATCCCTCTCAAACTGTGGTTTCAATGTGACTGCTACCTGAACAACAGAAATGAGGAGGCACTTTTGCTATTGCTGGGCTAAAAAAAATCACTATATTTAACCTTACACTGCAGTGGCAACTGCTGATTTTATTCTGGAGGCTTTTGGATCACGTGATCTAACAACACACTAACAATTTTGATGCCCATGGCTGTCCAGCTGGATTTTATTTCTGTCATGGTTTGTCTGAAAGGTATGGCTGTATGTGTGTGTATTCATGCACACACGCACTCATAGTGTGTGTGTTTGTGTGTGAGAGTGAGTGTGCGTGTGTGAGCATGCACACATATGAGCTTTACAGCCACTTCACATTGCAGGTTTCAGTTTACAGGACTGCTGGTGGATGATCAGTCTGTCTGGAAGAAAAGTACGCCCACAAATATCACATGGAACTAGCTGGTTCTGGGCGCTGGTCCAGGCAGCCTCATTTAAAGAATCAAGATCATAGAAGCCTTTGGCTGGAAAATTAAAAAAAGAAAGTATCAGGTTTCATTCTGGAGACCCACATTCAACTCTTTATGGAAAATATTTTCAGGAAATACCTGTTGACTGAGCCTTTCAGTTTAACCAAACCATATTGCTTTTGCAAATAAAAAAGAAGGAAAAGAAAGAAGCAAAAGAGTAAAAAATATATAAAAAAGACTCTGCTTTTTGTCCCAGGGGTTGAATTAAATTAACTTCAAACTGAATCATTCTGTATTGTGTAAGAGTACAGAGAAAACATGAGTATAGAAAAATTAAGACTACAGAAAAATCATGCTGTGTATTATGATATGCATTCTCAGCTAATTATTAACATCTTTGCATACATACTATTATCAGCAAATTTCACTTTTTGGCTTTACTTCAAGTTCTGCTTAATGAGCATGTGTTATCTGGCTATGGCAATGAGTGGAAGCATATCACACTTGAGAATATGCTCTTTGTACTGCTCTGGAGAGGGGGCCAATTTTCCTTTTGTTGAAGTCTAAGCAAGTTTTGCCACTAAGTGGAATAAAGCTTAGGTAAGTCTAAAACCTTACAGACAAAACCTACAGTTCTTTTAAGTCACAGTTTCCAGTGAGGTCATTGCACTGATGCATCTATTGTCATCTGAACACTGAGTCTTACCCTCAGTTATTTTCCACTGCAGGAAGAGTGACTGCTCTGCAGGCCCAGGAGCATTCTTCAAATGCTCACATTAGATGTATTTTCAAGATTTTCAGTATAAAAAAAAAATGTTGTTTACTTTATTCTTGAAATGGACTTTCACACAGTGTTGTTTCAAACTGATTTCCAAAAAGGCCAGGTAGATTGCTTAATACCTGGATTTAGATCTTAAGAGTTTTCATTTGAAGTGCATGCAAAAAAAAATCTACATGGCTCGATTTGAAGTTGTATTTGCTTTGCCCTTCTCAAAAGGTGTGACAATACAGGAAAAGACAAAAAAACCTGGTTTTTCCTTTGAACTGTTAACAGCAGATGATTTTTAAAAGGATTTGTGCATTTAAAAATATTCCATGGTTTCTGTCATTGCCACATGATAGAGCTCTTCATTAAAAGCCCATACAGTTTTAATATGATTCATATCCAATGGTTCACATAACCACAATAAGCCTTAGATCTCTTAATATGCCTGTTCCTAATGTTCTTTTTGTTAGAAGAGCAACCAAGTAGTGGTTTTTTTTTTTTTTTGGCTGAGACAAATATCCCTTTTGCTTGCAGGAAATGAATGTGTATTTTCTGTACTTTTCAAAGTTTATGGAATATAAAAAAAAGAGAAAGAGAGATGACTTTCTCCTTGCAGGCATGTCTTAGGCATTCCACAAACAAAACACTGTGTAATCAGGGCAGTGGTTGTCTTCCTGTGACACTTGAGTTTTCAGAAAAAGATTTATGTAAGTTATAAAAAGTTTTATGTAAGCAGCTAATATTTCTAAGCCTTTTTTTTAACATTGCCTGTTCCATTCAACAACAGGAGTAGTCCCTCCTCCCTAAGCTGAGAAACTGTGAGACATGCAGTACGTGTATGCAGTCTCTAGGTCAGTTATAGCATTTACCAGATGATAGA
Source organism: Falco biarmicus (assembly GCF_023638135.1). Lineage (NCBI taxonomy): Eukaryota > Metazoa > Chordata > Aves > Falconiformes > Falconidae > Falco > Falco biarmicus. Next base: position 20,787,757 of record NC_079311.1, on the reverse strand, counting down.
GAGTAAGTCTTTCGGAAAAAGAACAACACTGAGATTTTCCCAAGGCCAAGAGCATGAGGCAACTGCAGGGGGAACAACAATTTTAGCTCAGGCTACAGAGCTGATCACGCTTGCATCAGCGGGCATTTAGGAACAGATGCTGGAAGCAGGTCAGTGTTCCCTGGGGAACTGTGAGCACACACACGCACCTCACAGGAGGTGCATGGTGCCTGATATGACTCATTGCATAAATGGGAAAATTTTCTGATTCATATCTGGGAGCATTCTGCTGGATTGTTCTCTCAAAGAGTGGTTGTGTTTCTGCTTCCACTCCTTCAAATTAAGAATAGTGCATTTCAAAATAACCTAATTTGCCCCTTTGTATGCTCCTCTTTCAGATGGAATTCTCATTTTCTCCATCTTTTTTGCCACACAACATGTAATAATTAAAAAGAGCTTAACAACAAAAAGAGCAAATACAATGAAAATGTCTTTTGAACCTATCTTTTACTGCAGATTCAATTGTGCTGCTTGGCATCTGTTAACCAAGTCCTGATCTGATTTTATTTGAGCTGCGATAATTATTATTTTGAACAGCTGGTTAGTGTTCTTAGTGATCCTGCTCTCTTCTGTGTGTGTCTTCTGGGGACATATTTCTTTGTACTACTGTAAACTGATCTATGTATGACTCGTTTCACAGTGAGTTGTAGGAGAATTATTCTACTTTTCCAGACATAAGGGGAAGCTGTGGGAAATGATGGGGAATATATAAAAAAAAAAGTGGGTGAATTAACTGCTTGTGAGCAAGTGGTCCAAACTTGGCACAAAGTAGCTCAGGCCAGTTGGCAGGGCTGGGGCAAGGATCCAGCTGAAATTGTGAAATAACTTTATGTGGGAATGGGGAGGTCCTAGGAGCAGCTTTCAGGCAAAGCACAGATGAAATTTCCTTTTGGTCCTACAGTAAGCACGCACCCCTGGGATACGTCTGCGAGCCCAGCTCTGTTGTGTGCTGGGCATCAGCAGTTTCCACTGATGTGAAAAAGTGTGATCAAGGCATCTTACAAAACAGAACCCACAGCACAATCACACATAATTAGCAGAAATAAAATGTTTATGTTGTACTACATATATTTTTTCCCATTGTGTTTGTATTATAATCTTTCACAAAGAAAGCTTCTAAGAATTGTAAATAAAAAGGGAACAATAACATCCACAGGATGTTCATTGCAGAAAAGACTGCATTTTTATCTATAAATATATTTTAATAAACCCTTGAAACTGCAGTATATGTTATAGGTAGATTTTAAAAATTCCTCATTTTCTACCAGTCGTCATGCGTGTAGTATTATATTCCTTATTTTACCACAGAACTCCTACTTTTGAGGTCACTCACTGTTTATTACTGCTAAGTGCTGGTGTCAGGCTTTTTTTATAACCATTGCTATAGGTGTAAAATCCAGCTGAAGTATCTACCCCCATTTTGCCTGAAGGGTATTTTTTTTTATGACTGTATGTGTCAAGTCTGCATATTGTTCTTCAATGCTTTTTCTCATTTTAAAACACACCTGTTTACAGCATTGAAAGTAATCAAAAGTGATGCTGTGAAGCAAGTTGCTAATCTTTTTGCGTTTTGATTCGGAACATACTGATACATGAAGAAGACTGTCCCAGGAGGACTGTCCCACAAGGTAATGACTACTCTTACTTCTCATGGATGCAGCACAAAAGGAGAACAGGATACTTAACAGAAGCTTAAAACAAGCCATGATGGCTACCTTCTCTTCAGAGTAAAATAGAGGGAAAATTCTTGCAAACCATTAAGCTACTGCTTAAATATTTTTTTCCTTCCTCCCACTTTCTTCCTCCTATTTCCTCATTTTATCTGTAGTTTACCTTGTATGGGACTGACTTCAGACTATTTGGGCTCTGGCATTCTCAAGTGCTTGGGTAGCAGCATGTCATTCTCCTGGTGCCATTTTGTCAGGCATTGCGGCTTATGGATACTAATAGATTTTGTTCCATACTCATGGCCACATATGTAAAAAATCACTGCTGGTGGCTGTCTTGTCACTTGTGCCTGCAAATAACAATTGTGAAGAAGAATAAATATTGTTTTCAACATTAATTTTGAATCAGAACAGCTTTGGATAGAAACAATCATGTAGATTAAGAAACCAATTCGTATCTGTAAAATCAATGGAACTGTTTCTATCAGTTTCATTTTGTCTATATTCAGTCTTGAAGTCTGTAAGAACTATTGCCTCATTAACTGGCCACCTAGAACAGGCAGGCTCCTTCTGCAGATACTACGCTGAAAATTCATGTGTGTCACTTAATTAATACTTAGCTATGTACACTTTAGCTCTTTTCACACCATCAAGTCCATGGAAATGCTGAGTCCTCACGTGCAGAAACAAGTCCTCTCTTTGATCAGGTTGCTGCAGTATGGTGTCCATCTTAAATGTTGAAGCCCCTTTTTTATCTACCAAACAGAAGTAACATGGAAAGCAGCAACAAAAGCTTCCTCCACTGAACTGCTGATATCTACTACAGTAGCAGAAAGACACTATCTCCAGGCAGAACACAGTTAAAAGTGCTGTGTCCAGCCTTAGCATCCCTTTTAAGCTGGACAGTGAGGGAAGCTGTCTCAAGCTTGTGATTGTGGTCCCTAACCCCACATTACTTCTGCCACTGGTCAGTTAGCTGGCAGAATTCTTGGCCTTGAAGGATTAAAACTGATCCAGGATATATCCAGATAGAGGGGCAAAATAGGAACTGTTGCTTGTTGTCCTGAAGGCCTCAGTGTGAACTTTGCCAGTGACTGCAGCGAGGGCAGAACTGGACTCTAAGCAAGCCATTGTTTCTGCACTGCAGATATGCTTTTGTTCTCGGAGGAAAACAGCTAACAGAAGAAAAATATTCCTCGACCTCAAACCCCACAAATACATATTCTAAGCTTGAAAAATATATAATTACTGTGGTATTGCAGATTATGGATTTGGCTGTGTCCTTAGGCATGTCCTGGGCTAGGCGTGGTGTCAGTACCAGCCCTGCTCCAGGAGTAGCGTAAAAATGAACTGCAGAGACAGAATTTTGAGGCACACTGATGGTCCCACAACTACCAGCACTTCCTGCACTCCTGACTGTGGAATACCAGTAAGAGATGAGCTGTTCCCTGCCCTCATAAAGGTAGAGGGACAACCATGCCAGACCAAACATGGGAAGCCATCCTCACTCAAACAAGGGAGGTGGGGATTTAATTTTTTCCTCTGTTGCTCCGTAAGACAAGGCGTAACCTGTTCCAGTATTTATGACTCTCTCTGTCAGCCCATCAGTGTATTCAAGAAGTTCTGGGCAGCTCTTCTGTACGCTACAGTCTGAAAATGTCATTAGTGAGCAATCTGCATAAGCTTTCTTTCCTGTATCACACATGTAAACTCAATTACATGAAGAAATACTACCCTACAAAGCGTATTTTTGCTGGGAAAAGTTGGACTTCGTCTGGAAAGTTCTCACAGTGAATTGAAATATAACTTATCCAAAGACAGTCTTTCAAAAGACATTTTAATCCTTTTAACTTTTGAATGGAATTTCCTTAGCTATCTTTACTAACAAGGTATTTTATATACTTCAAAAAACAAAATATATATATAACCTTCTCTTCCTATTCATAGCTGAATATAGCAACAGCTGTTTTAAGAAGGTCCTCTAATTTCTTATTACGAATTTTCTCTTACTTTCTTACTTCAGCTTTTGAGCTAGACCTTGTCTGATTTGGAGATAAGACTCTGTGTACAGATACAGAGTCTTCTGAAGGCAGTGTGTGTTTCTTTGTAGGCTCTGGAGTGCTTTACATAAGGACACTAAAGTCTAAACTCTTGAGGTCAGGGAACTCATTTCAGTGTACGTCCTTGTTATGGGTATGCTTATAGCATTTTACAATTTTCTAAAAAAATGCTGTGTAGAAAACCACCAGGAACACATTTTTCTCTTTAGTTTTCATTAACTAGGTTCCTGCCATTCAGTAAAACAGATTATTTATTGGCTGAAATCTAGGAAAGAGCAATTTGATTTGCATTCAGTTTGTAAAGACTCTTTCTATACTACCAAAATAGGAAAAAGGAATGCTAGTACAAATGAAAATCATGCTTACTTAGCCTGCACTGCCACAATCCTTTCCACCATATGAGGCAGTATAATAAATGTTTAGCTTCAAGGAGACTTGAAGTCCTGTTATGAGGTAAAAAATCACTTAAAAAATTAAATATACAAAATAAATTTAACAGATGCACAGAAATATTGTTGTCAAAATCAAATAGATTTTCATCTTAGAAGTATTTCCCTGGTGAATGGAGATAGCCTTTTATCTCTGACTGTTTCATTCAAATCCATTACACTTGTTCTAAAGTCATTGTGATGTCCTACAATTGAACAACTGCCAGAAACGTGCAAGATAAAATTTCGTGATCTCTATCCAGTGCAATCTGGATACATTTCCACAGTTCTGTGATGGTCTTTTTGGTAGCCTCACCTGAAAACCTCAAGACTGAATGGGCAGTACTGTGTTTCCTCCAGATCCTGCCAGAGTGTTTAGTTCTGTGTTGTGACTGAGCAAAACAGGCCTGCAGCTAAATAGATAATTCTGTTTTCCAAAGTTATCAATCAGAATTGATTCATAACTGAATCCTACTTGGTGAAAAATAAAATGTTTAAGAAATCTATTAAGTACAAATGTCTCTGTTTTGTAACATCTACAATTAAAAACTGTATTTTTAAAATTAAAATTTAAAATTAAAATTAAAGGGATCAGATCACTCTAAGGATGGAATTATTTTTTCCAGAAATGTAGTGAGTTTGAACCATCACCACACATCAGACTATATACACAAATACTTGTCTAAAAATGCACACGTGTTAAAAAGCTGAAGGAGAATATCCTTGCTATTGGTAGTAACAGCCCTCTTGTTGCTTAACTGTGGAATCTGAGGTATGATGGGCTTTATTTGGAATTTCTATTGCTGATGATATTTATCCTTTTTCTTTATTTTTTTTTTTATTCTCTCTTCAGAGTGTGCCTATCCCAAATGTCACATCTGGAGGCCTGCAGTTTGAAACTAAACTATTTTTGGAATCACCACAATTTTCCAACCCAAACTACTCACAAGGCCAGTGGCTAGGCTGTCTGCTCACTGCTTTGTTTTTCACTTTTAAAGAGGGTTGTAGGGCAGGTCTGTTCCTGAGGATATGTGTTATTATAAAAATACCTACAAATACCTAACAGTGCAGTTAAGTTAGGCTTTCCTCTGGTGTCTCACTATTTCCTTTTTTCTCTAAGACTGCTAAATATGTCTGTGTGACCATGAATGAAGTTATTTAGCTCAGAGGGCTACGCAACTATGTATTTTCAATAGACCTGACATTACTTGAGGTTAGCCCCAGGCTGCTGTTATGGTGTTACATGAGGTCAAATGCTCCCATGCTACGCAAAGTTTTTAATTTCTTCTTAAGTACATCCAGTAAGACAGACTCTCAAACTCCCCTCCATAAATATTTATCGTCCAGGACTGCACACACCCTCACCTTTCTTATTTGTTTAATTATCCATGTATTTTAATGAGAGGACAGGACAAGAGGCCTCCTGCTCTAGACCAAGCTCTTGCCATAAGCTTGATTTGCCCAGGGAAAAGAGGTTCAGGGAAAGACTGGTAGAAAGACTTCACAGCAGCATTGTGTTGTATGAAAGCAGCCCTTTCCACACATTTCTTTCTGAAAAGTAGGAGGCATTTTGCATAATGGACAGGGATAAGCTGTGGTGTGGCTTTCATGACCATCCAAAGGTACATTTCACAGCCTTCTGGAGTGCTTTCAGCCACTGCCCTGACAAAACAGCAGACTAACGTTAGGACTGGCCATATGCCTGTGTATGAAGTTTCCCTGCACAGCAAGGTAATTCTGCCAGATGATGCAAGTAATTAAAGATTTTACTCCACTGGAAGCACTGGAATATCACATTTTACTCCTGATGTGCTATCTTTTACAAGAAATATGTTGTTATAATGAACATGGCATTTGTGTAAAAGCAGAAAGGCAGGAAGCTCAGTCATTCCCCATGATAATATTCAATAAGATTCATTCAAACCATCCATTCACTGTCCAGACTCATCTAACTTTCTATATTTGCAAATACGTTTGTCAGTATTCTCCTAAGATGACGTTCAAAACTGCTGCAACTGAAGCAAAGTTTATCATTGACTTCCCACCTTCATCAGAATTACACAGCATCTGGAGGAGTTTTCATTTTAACAAGTGGTTCAATGCTTTTATGCTTGAGCGAGACACAACATCAACATGTTGTTACACAAGTTTTCAAGACTTACGCTGTGTTAAAATGCACTACAGTACAACAGAGGAAGATCACGGAAATCTTATTTTTAGGCAGTTAACTCGATAACAAGAAAACAGCAGATGGCAGCACCAGACGCTAGTGACATATCTGATGGGACTTTAGGATCAGTGTTATCTGTTGTCAAAAAAACTGCGACACATACAGCCACAGCAAGTCATTAATACTCACTTACATGTAGCAAACATTTTGATCTATTAAACAATAAAACCCACACTCTTCTCTAGTGCAAGTCTGAGTTTCAGTAATTCCAGACATCAATTTCATTGTCTGGGGTATCACAGCAGAATCCAAAACAGAATTTCTGAGCTGATGTGATCCTTGAGAGCCTCTTAGAGCACAGGCTGTTGTCTGTTTTACACAGGCAGATATAGCTGAATCAGATGTGTTCATCGATTTTGACAGTGAGGACAGTTAGTGGAAAAGATGGCTTGCAGAGGCTGTTGAGTCTCCAGCTCTAAAGACATCTAATGCCAAACTGAGTGTTTTCGGTAATATTACTGGTCTAGTTGACTGTACACTTGCTAAGGGAGAAAGAGCTCCAGGTCAGAGGTGCGCAGGCAAAAGTGCTTGCAGTTGTAAAGTTAAAATGCCCTTCACATGGTGTACTGCCAAATCAGTCAGTTCTTTATTTTTAAAATGAGAATAATCCAGGCTTTTAATTTAGGACATCTTTCATTGCATAAATTTGACAGTAGCATTACAGTTTTTAAATACACTTATATAAGGGTTGGGTTTTTTTCAGTTATTCCTTCCCTCTGAAGTTTTGCTGAATCAGGTCCTTAAACAGGTACTTAAATAATTCACTGTCACAGTGGGTAGATCTGTTAAGTGAAACATGGACTGCCCCAAATGGTTTCCTCCCGGCATCAAAGCAGATTGCCATTTCATTTCACTATTGGTATTTTTTAGCAGATTTAATAAGTAGCTGAGTAGCTGGTAAGGTGAGCAAAATTACAACCATACGCTGGAAAAAGATGAAGACTGTGGAGTAGACCCAGACTTTGTCCCTGTCCATAGTGAATCTGCACTCCTGTAAGCTTAGTGCTTTTCAACATCCTTCAATGTACGGACCTTTCAAAACTTTTAACTGGAGGTGGGGACCCTCATGCAGAGAATTTAAACCTGTGGAAAAGAGACTTCCTTTGACTACTTCATAGAAGCAGTCTGCCCGTCCTGAACAGCCCCTGGGATCACATAATATTTCTTTCACTCTTTCCATTCCTATCTCTGCCCTTAAAGTGTACCTCAGTACAAAAGGACAGCTCTAAAAATAATAAAATCAAGGACCTCTGAGAGGTAAAATCCCTTCCTGAAAGTCATCATTAATAATAAAGTCCTTCAGAGTCAATTACAAATGGAAAGCTGTACAGCTTCATTATTTCTGCTGCAACTTATGAATTGTAACTGCTTGGAAGTAAATAAGGAAACCTGTTGTTCACACAGGAGGAAGAACAGATTTGAACACATTTCGTTCTGGCTCTGCAGAGCTCACAGGAGTAAAAAGTGGTAATAAGATTACTGTTCAACAAGTCAGCAGATGTGACTGAATCCACACAGGGAACAGATGTGTTGTGCAAGAGGGCAACATTTTTACAGAGTCACTCTCAATGCCAAACCACACTCTAAGCTTGTTTTTTTAATGAGGTTTTAAGTATGGACATTCCCCCTGCCCCTCTCTTTTTTTTTTTTTTTTTTTTAAACATACAGGGTAGGGTTATGTGTGATGGATGAAACTCTCTGCTTCACACCCATGTCTTTCATAAAAACAGTCACCTTTAGAACAACGCCAGTTCTTTGGTAAATGGTGCAATGCAGTATTACACAAGTACACCTCCTCTCCCATAGTTATAGATGCACCTGTGCAGCACTTTGAACTGTTTGTGGGTAATTTGAAATTTGCTGATAAAAGGCCTGAGGAGTGGACCTAATTTGCTAGTAGATATCAGTTAGTGGCCTCAAATAGCATAGTACAAAAATGCTTCACATTGTCTTTATTCTCATGTTTTTCAGGGTAATGTTATTATCTCCATTTTATTCAGCAGCTGCAAAACTGAAATACAGCACACTGACTTTTAAAACATTTTTAGAAATGCTTTGCATAGCATCGCATTCCTTTGGTGACTGAGAAAGCTAAATCCCAATTTCAAAAGTAATGTAGGCCATCAGGAGTCCAACACCCACTGGAAAAAAAAGAAAAGCCTTTTATTTTAGACACTGGACCTAAATTTAGACATCTATCTTACAGAACTCCTGGCCATAGGACAGCTTGTGCAGATACTAATGGAGAAAAAATATGCCATTTTCCAAAACTTTGTGTAGCTTTTGGATAATGTGAATCAGCTTCTTAATTCTTGGATCCTGAATCAAATTCAGTGGAAAAAAAAAATAATGTGCAGTCTTATTTATTTTGTTGTTGTTATATTCTGAGTTGCTGCCTTTGAACATGCAGTCCTCAGTAAATTCATGTTCCACACCAAGGTTAAGAATAACAGTAAAAACTGAAAATCACTGCTGTGCTTACAGGATAATGAAACATCATACTTCATGTCAACTAAATACAAATATCTAATACCTGCTAAAACATAAAACATTCAAAGCTTGCTTAAGCCGCACAACAGAATCTCCTGGGGAACTATAGCACACAATGGTCCCTTATGGGGACATAACTGACAGAACCACAGTGAACTCAAATATTTCCTTTCAACAGGAAAATCAAAAGAAGTAGGAATACGTAATGTCCCTTATGCAGGCAGTATTCTCCTTTCCTTTACCTACTCTGTTCTGAAGGAAAGTGATTTTAAATTTGATAGGAACCTGGTCTCTGTTGGAGTGCCTAGCTTCAAAATGCATCCACACCCTTTCATACAGCACATGCTTAGCAATTTACCTTGTCTAATATGGTGTCCTTTCCTTGGCAGGTCTTAGATGGATCTTCACTTGCTGAGCCGGACTGAGACCTTGGGCCTTTGCCAGATCTATGAGGGCTAGAACTTGACAGCCCCACACCACTGCTACCTCGTCTGCAATGTTTTTTGTGCACAGTGAGACTGTCAGGAAGGAAGGCTTGGCCACAGCTTCCACAGGGCAGGAGCTGGATTTGAGCACTATGATAAGCTGCCTCATTTTCAGCTGTAAGCATACAGGAATCAGCAGTAGGGACTTTGGGTTTCCTGGGCTCCGGTCTTCTGAGATGCCTTGGTAGCTGACTGTTATCAATAGACCACTTCTCCAGGCACTGGGGTTCATGTATAGAAATAGACTGTGACCCAAATTCTCTGCCACAGATATAGCATACCCTGAAGCATGGTCTTCTTGGTGGGATGATGGGCCTATTCAGTGGCATCCAAGACATGTTTGAAGAACCTGACTGTTTTGATATTATTGCAGTGTCTGGTCGCCTTTTCTTTGGTCCAGCTTCTAGATGTACTACTATGGGCAAAATTCTGGGAAGATCTGACACGTTAGATGGTGAAACCTGCTCTGAAGGCAAGATGCTAGACACACTAGCAAGGGCTTCTCCAGCACTTGGCAGAGCATTACAGGCTTTGTTCACATTCTTTTTCTTGACATTTGTTTCCATGAAGGGTACAACATTCAAAGAAATGTCTCTCTCCTACACATAAAGGGCTTGGGAAAGTCTGTTAGTCAGCGTGATGCTTCATCTTAATTCAGCTTCATGGGCCAGAATACACTGGGAACTTCAAAGCTCAGTAACTGCACCTAATGGCCATTTCAGCAGGGAAACACGGTTTCTGTGTATTTTTGTTTTGCCTTTTGGTTTTACAAGTTCCTGAAACAAATTAAATCAGATCAGATTAATAAACACTGTATCTCTTGTTAAGGTTACCAACCAGTGGTTTATCACAAGGATCAGTTTACCTTAACTATGTCGTGTTTTCAAACAGTAGACAAATAGCATCAAATATATCGAAACCCTAATGATCAGGTGAACAATGTAAATCCAAAATTCTAGTCTCAGAGGGTGTAAAGTCATGAAGGTCATGAAAGAAAGTGGGATTGCACAAAGTGAAGCTGCTGAAATACATGTGGTTTTGAGTATAATTGATATGTTTTATTTTCAATTACTGACAGACCTGGTATTTCTGACAGTCTTTAATTTCTAAGTGATTTATGTTGATAGTTAAAAATAATTTCAAGAGAAATGAAAGTAAGTCCCTTAGTAGAGGGATTTTAACGTCCAGTCTCCAAAGGGACAGTCATCAAGGAAAGTGTTCCCAGTCTATAGGCTGAGGAAATTATTAGATCCCTTTACTCAGCACTTGTGAGGTGTTATCTCAAATTCTCTGACCAGAGCTGAAGCTCATGTCATATGAGAAGCTAAGGGCACTGTGTTTGTTTAGTCTCAAGAAGACAGTGCTAAACATATTTCAGTTTTTCAATTTGCAGTCTATTTCTGTATAGAGGTAACTTTGTGTTCTATCACTTAAATGTTCATTTCTCACAGAGACAATCTCTTGTGTTGGTCCTCCAAGGATCAGAAAATAAAATTTAGACTGAAGCATGTTACCATAGAGGCCATTGTTTTATTGCAAGAACACAAAATAACTAGCAGGCTAGTTTTATTCATAAGCAAGCAAGAGCTTGCACAGATAGGTGACTGCCAAGGGCAGCAAGGTCACCACTGTCTACTTTATCTATAATAGAAGAAACAGCTTGCCCTTACCAAATATTCCAGACTATCTTGATGCTTCCAAACTTTTAGGGGGCTCCTAACTCCCAAACTTACCTACCCTGAGACCTCAACGATCTCTCTCAGATCACTTTCTCTGCTGCAGCCAAGCAACCCAGGTCTGCTTTGAACTGCTTTTTTGTCAGGTCACCATGGGAGGCTTTTCTCCGACTCAACAGCCTTCTCACCCTTATCACTCCCACCTTTGAACCCTGCAGCTGAATTTTACTGCACCCAAGGGCAAGGACACAGTTTTGTCATTACCTTTGAGATGACAAACTTAAATTTTGCCTGTGCCACTGAGAAGCACTGAGCTGATCTAGTCTCTCATAAATATTCTAGGGGATATCTTAAGGAGATGGACAAACATGAAAAAACAAATTATCATGAGGTTCACATGATGAGTCCTCCTGCCAGGCATGCAAAGATATTTAGATTGCTGCGTTTACACTGCTTGCTTAGCTATTCACAAAGTTGCATATCCAGTGACTTGTGACACTTTCTCATTCTACAAAATCTCCTGTGAAGCTCAGATTTGTTTGTATTCAAACTAGAAACATGAAGACCAGCATCTGATCTGTGATTTGTACTGGAATAAACCTCTTGGCAAACAGGTATGTTGCAGTTAACCATTAAAAACAAAAATCTTGAGGGATATTATATTAGCACTCAAAGTTATCACCTGCTCTGAAACTCTATTAGACAACTGCAGTCTGTGGAAAAATATGGTAAAGTACAAGGCTGTAGCACTCTCTCATCTCTGAAGCTATAAGGTAGGTGTATAATGCATGTTACAAGGCTATACAAAACTATAGCACTGGAACTTCTGTTTCAGATAGCAAAAACCCTATTTTGTCTGACTCCTACACAATGTATAATTGTGAAATATCCAGTGGAAAAGCATAAGAAAAACTAACAAACAAATGTTACAAGCAGTTTGGACAGTAGCAATTAATAATACTCAGGCAGCTGTCTGGCTTCACACTGGTGCTATCCCATTTTTGCCCTCACCAGCAATGTTCCCTTCATGCAAAAAACTTGCTGTGTACAAAGTATTATAAAAGCTATTTGTACAACAAATCCCAAAGCCTTTCCCTTGTTTTCTTTTTAGAAGCTCTAAATTTTCTATCTTAACTTCATAGAAGTTTGATCACTTTGTACCACAAATTGCCACTGCAGGAGTTTGCCAGTTTCAACATTATGCATGTGATTCAGTTAGGTGAATGGTTCAACAATGTATGACATTTAAATTTGCAAGCTAACATTGAGGCTACTCTATTGCAAAGCCCTTTCAAAGACTGGGAGAATTTCCAAGGAGTGTGGCCTGCTAGATGAATCCAAGTTGGGAAGTAGCCAAGCTCTTTAGGAGGATGAAGGGAATGGAAAGCCAGGGAAACATTAAAGGGTCATGAAGGCAGGGGAGATAAGGGTTATTGGAGGGTCACAGGAAAGGAGCATCAGAAAGATCAGCCACATTTCAGGGAACTTCTGAACTCTGCAAGGTCCTATTTATGTCCTATTTATTTATTTATGTCAGAACTATACTTTCTGCTACCTGAGAGGATTCTTAAAGCAACAGCGGACATCAAACTGCCTGCAACATAAGAATGTTAGGTGACTAAATCTGTTACCATTAAGAATGAATCAGTCAATAAAAGATGCTATAAACAACTTATTAACAATATACCCTATTGTTGGATTTTCAGGCTTGCTATTGTAAATACTTCATAAGAGAATTATGCTTCCTTGTGGGGATTACACCATTTGGTCTACTTTTATTCCTGCCAAGTTGACCGTTATTATTTGGAAACTTCCTATAAATTTAGTGTGAAATGAAAAGGCATATGAGCAGTTCTTTTCTCAAGTTCAGTGGTAAAGATGTGGAAGTAAATCAGGATTGGGATTTAACATTTGTTTTCAAAGAATAAAACTTTCTTACTTTTTTCTTATAAAAATATTGCAACATGCTATTTAATGAAGTGGGAAGGCACAGCTGAGCATTGCATATAGCTGTGGGAAAAAGTTCGTCTCCTCTGTAGTTCCACTGAGTACGATACTTAAAGACAATCTCATGAACTGCAGTGACAGGGCACTTGCAACTAATGGATGAGTTCTATTTAATTGTAAGCAAGTGAAATACTACAGCTAGTTCAGCATCAGGCTGAGAGCTTCACTTTATCCAAAACAGAACAGAGTAAGAGTGCAGATAGCTCAGTACATCTCTTACCTTCTTGTCCTGAAGAGGGAACACTATTTTTAAGCTTATCCTAACCAGAAACTGCAACAATAGCATTCTTATCCTTCAGTATGTTTTTTATTTACTTCAGATAAGTAATCATATATTACTTATGCTTCAGTAATGCTGCCTTCTCTTAGCTGCCATGTGTGATTCAACCTATACAGCAAGTTGAAACTTATTGGCTGAAATGGCCTTCTTTATGTCTTCTTTCATGTCAGTGTTGGACCTTGGAAGCAAAGTTGACACATACGTTTCCTATTTCCTGTATGAAGCCCGTTTCTGAAGAGTCACCCTCTCTGTTTTTCATCTCTCTTCATTCTGTCATGTAAACAATTCCTCAAAACCCATTATAAGGTCATTTTATAAGCCTGGATTCCTTGATTGAATTGAACAAAACATACTTGTTCTAGCTGGGGGATTAAATCGGCTGTTTCCAATGAATCCTGAACACTACTGCATTTGACTTAGCTAGAATTCCACATGGAGTCCTCCCAGCTGAAAAAACCAGAGTTTACTTTGTGGAAGAACACATTGCATCAAGCCTGCTTCTCCCAGGACACAACCATGCTTATTCAATGGACAAAATACAGGAACAGTTGTGACAATTTGGGGAATCTGTTTATGTGCAGTTTATTAATGCTGATTGATATCACAGCTTCTCCATGTGCGGCTGTACTAGGCTGTAAACTCCATTTAAACTATATGGCTGGCTTAACAGTCACTGTTCCCACCTGCCAGCAGAGAAAGGGACAAGAAAAATCCTTGTACCAGATAAACACAGAGCTAAAACAAAGGTCACAGAGCTTTCAAGCTTATACATCTCAGAGAAATACCCCTTGGACATGCTTCACTTCCTCTAAAGGCAGAGATAATTTTTCATGTCTGAATTTAGAAGGGAGGACCATAAACAAGCAAAACAAATAGTGGAAACAACTGATTCCTTTACTATTTTTTAAATAGTGTTTGATAAAGCTATGAAAAAGATTTGTGTGAAGTAATTGGTTGAGGTGGCAGTGTCTTACATCCAGGAGGCTCTTTGGAGAGGTCATCTGTAATTGGAGTGCTTATAAGATCAGGACTCACACGACAGTTATGAGAATGTCTGTGTGGGTTGCTCTGCCTGAGGAAGTGTTTGACAGGCCACAAAAATACATTAAATCTAGGTGAAAACATGGCTCCAAAATGCTGGCATCCAAACATAACAGCCTGGTGGAAGCCCAGATACAGATCAGGCTGTCAGTGTCAAAAAAGGATAAATTAAATTTAGCTTGCAAAAAGGTACTGGTTAGTGTAGTGTCTTGACTTGAAAAGTTCCTGGATGTATAAGCCTTTATTTATGCAACCCCCCACTTCACTCTCAGTTTTCCCTTTGTTTGCCTTCAATACTACACTAGATGTTGTATACCCATTCTGCCTGCTCAGCACTCACTGCTTGGTCATGAGCTTTCTGTTTGTGACATCACAGTTGTTATATTGGTCATTTAATAAAGATGGATCATGTAAATTGGACTAAATTCACAAGTATTCTAGAAGTTATTTCATTTGTAATACCTGACTTTGTTTCATAAATTACAAATGTCTCAAATACTTTAAAGGAGAACAAACAAGCAACAATTTCTTGGACTACAATAGTAACGAGAGATTCTGGTTTCTCAGTCTGGGCTGGACAGTGTAAAAAGACAAAGGAGAACAACTCAGTCTAAGAGGTCAAAAGATCTAGAGATATAAAGTGATCCACTGAGCATAACACAGCAAGTCAGAAAGAGAAGGAAATAACCTAGATTGTCTAGTGCCCCAAAATTAAACCAGTCCAGTAACAAGAACTTCTAAGGCTGACCCCTAACTTTACAGTCAAGAAAATGGGAAGTCCTTTTCCTCCCTTTTACTGCATTTTCATTATATTTACATATAAAAGAGGTGTCTGAAATGACCAAACTGACATCCTATGTTGAGGACCAAAAAGCCTTGCTTCAGGGTCTTTCCAAATAAAATGTTTTCTATGAAGCTTCCCATTATTCTTTAAGGGAAAGCAAATTAAATTAAATCAACATCTTAAGCTTTATTTTCCCTTGTGCTAAACATTGTTTTGTATTGCTCAATTATAAATAATTTTAGAAATCTGTGAAGACAAAGTACTCAAACATAAGTTGGACAAAAATTTGTAGTATCTCACTGTTGGATCTGTTTTTCACTGAGAGATAAAAGGAAAAAACATTCTTATGTTTCCAACAATATTTTTAGCAAATTAACCACACATTAAACCTCTCAAATTTTTCCAGCTCAGCACTGCATTTTCTCTATAGTTCCTGGCTAGAGGAGTCTCCTTTGATTAGACCTAGAAGCTAATCTTTTCCTCCAGTCATGTGAAAAGAATAATGTATTATTTCATTAAACTAAAATAAAGACCACTGAGATGTAGGAAATCCATAGTTTTCTACATCAGGATGCTTTATCTTATCACAGCTAAGCAAGACCCATGTTTTTATGCATCATCCTCTCTCAAGAAATGATTTGCAAGCTCTGAACACACAAATATTGGCATGATTCACTCCCGCTTCTGGAAGCTTCAAGACTTTGTAAGTCTGTAAAAGCTAACATCACAGCAGCCTGGCTTAAATGTCTTATGAGTAATGCACGCTCAGAAACATCTAAGCATGAAGCTTGTTCCATCGGAGGATCAGATGCACGTATAGCAGTACCTCCTCCCCCGCACTATCTGCAGCCCAGAGGCTGGTAGTTACACCTTCATTAAACATAGATGCATCCAGCTAAAAGAACAAGGCAAGAATACTCAAAACCAAATTAAACATGCAAAAAAGCTACTGCTTTGTGATGTATGCAAACAGGCTAGAACTGTCTGGGAATTTTCTAGCAAACATTTTTCCCCACTGTTTAAAGTGTCGGTTGGAGAAAACTAAAACCCCCTTCAAAGCTGCACCTGTATCAGTTACACAAGAATAAGAGAGAAACCACTTTGTGTGTGTGTGTGTGCACAAAGGTTCATTAGAATGTAAGGAAAGGAAAATATATAACCCTGAGGTTTCTATGATTCTGACAGACAGCTATTTAAGGTGTTTGCTGTGATGAGACAATCAACCTAGTCAAAGGCTTTTGTAGTTTTTCTCTGACCTATTAAAATGCCCAGGTCTGTCTTGGGATCTGATTCTTTTCCTACCTAAAACTTTAGATGTCAATCCAAAATTCACTAATGACAATAGCAGTCATTGTATACTTGGCATCTGAGGAGACCCTACATATAATTATGCAGTAATTAAGTTTATTGTATTTAATTAACTTTGTTCAAGTTTATGACAGTGTTGCCATAGAAAGCTGGAGAATGGTTCTAGTGACCCAGCAGTTCTTATGCACTACTATGTCCTCCTCTGTCCAAACGTAAGAAAGAATTCTTCTGTTTTGACTGGAATCACAACTGTATATGAAGGAATTATGACTGCTAGTAGTTACAATATATGAAAAAAGTGAAACATTTTTGCTGAAAAAAAGTAACTTGAAATTCTGACAAAATTAAAAATTCTGGACCTGATCTAATAACACCATTCTCTGTCAGATATCCTTTACAATAATATTCTTGCTTTTCATATTTTACTTAATGATGCATTACAACTTACCAGTGTGAAGATTACCTTAGTTTTACTCATACACAATTATTTAACACAACTATGTTCTATTTTAAATTAATAACGTTACCCTGCCTCCACATTTACTCTTGTGCAAAATTCAGCATAGACATGTTCCCAGAATGGGTGACACGGAGGATACTATGCATCACATTCTTAATCATTGTCCATTACTGTAGTAGATCCGTGATATGTAGTGCTATGCAAATTATAGAGGGCATATCCGGTATCCATCAAATAATGAATAGAGTGTGTTCACCTTGCCCACAGCACAGATGTATGACAGCAAGCAGACATTGAAGCAAGTAAGTTTACACAGCTCAAAGTGAGCTACGTGTACTTCCTAGCTCAGGTGTCTTTGTTCAACATTTCCATTTCTGGGACTGATGTGTGCAGAATCTGGCTGATCCCCACTGATCCTGATGGTGAGTATGCAATTTGTGCAATAATTTCAAGAAAGTAGGCTGATCTTTTAGGAGGGAAAAGTAGGTGGATGGATAAATGCATCATTGGTTATGAGTCTGTCGGATACAAAAAATAGAAGCCAGGCATGTCAGCTTGTATAAACTGACACAAGTCAATGGAAATCAGAAGACACATGACAATGTAAATGTGCTGACAGCCTGTAACTAGAAGTCTAGAGTGATTCAGTGCACAAAGGACACTTTTCTCAATAATCTGCATTAACACCATGACATTATGCAAGATAACATAACCAGAAAGGGTAAGTATTCTCATCTTTTACAGAGTAGGTTCATGGAATCATAGAATGGTTTGGGTTGGAAGGGGCCCTAAAGATCATCTAATCAACCTTAATAATTTTTCAATAGTAAGAAAGTGCTCCTGCTGACGAGGCTTTTGGGACTTTTGTTGTGAACAGGATATTCAACTAGGTAATCTGGCCATTCCTATGCTCACCAAGATGCACCAGCTATTAGAAGTAATATGAAAATTAAATGATGAGCAGAAAACCACAACAACAGAGACCAATAGAGGGAATCTAGACAAGCAGATGAAATGGCTAGAACAACAAAACCCTGGACATGCCATTTCTTTTGTGAAATGTTGGTAAAACTAACAAGAAGTTGTTAAATACTCATTGTTGTATCTTGCATGAATACGACACATCCACATACTTTGCAGAACATCCATGATGTAGTGACACAAAAAGAAAACAGCCACCTACAATATCTGTTACAGAAAACAGCATGCTAGGAAGACTATCAAAACTCATCACATGCAGCATGATACCCAAGGGCATTCTAGCACAAGACCGATGGCTACTGGTAGTAGAATACTCAGTTTTAAGGGTCTTCTTGGTAACAAATCTTAAATACATCATTCTTTTACATTATTTTCTCCTCAAGATTAGATCAACAGTAATTTATAATTGGTGTCAGAGGCCATGGCTGATAAACTTCAAGTTTTACCTGGTACCACTGGGCCTTGGCGATTCTGCAGTTTGTTATGTTTAATGGTGGTCTTTTCCTCACTTTTTATTTGAGGCTGTTATCTGTCTATATTGACCCATCTCCCCTTTTACAATTCTTTAGTTAACTATTATTATGTGCCATGAGCCAACAGAAATACATGTGGAATAGAAGCCTGAAATATCCCCAAATAATGTTGGTTAAATTAAGAGACATGTAAAATTTTGTAATCAGTTTTAAGATAATCCATTTGGAAATGACAGCAAAGTTTACTGTTTCACCTGTGCTTAAAAAAAAATAAAAATCTTGCTTTTATAGCAAACCTCCTCATTACTGTTGGGCACTACAGGAATAGAACTGAAAGAGAAAATTTCTGTTATCTGGGACAAATAGTAATCCTGTGCTAGGTAGGGTTATCTTCTATACAGAATAGCATTTCTAGCTTTCAGTATCCAAAAAGTTGCCAACGATGATTGCAATTGTATTCTCCTGCCTCTTGAAACACACATAAATGAACTCAGTTCACTTCCCACAAAAAGTGAAGGGGAAAATTAGGAAACTAGAACATCTGACCTGCTAAATGGTCTTTACTCACACACTGTTTTTGCCAGGCAAATCTCTGCAGAAATGAATTCCAGAAAATAAATGCGTAACCCTTGCAGTAAGCGCTATTACACACCCATTTGTTACCAGCTAGCTGGTCTGAGGGGAGAAAGTTGCTCAAATCTTTACTCATCGACCTTCTCACTTATTTATAACTGTGCCCCTGAACTCTGTAGGAACCCGGCCATCTGATACTTCGGTGTCAACCACAGATACAATGAGATGAGGCCAGGACACAGGACTGCATTACTGAATCCCTGGTTTACTGAGGCTCAGGACAGGTTTGTTATCAGTACTGCCACCTGAGATTCACTGGGAAATTAGGTGAAAAACAGAAAAGCTGGGATCTGAGCTCAGACGACCCCAGCTGCCTGTGCCGGCTGGCAGGGCAGGAGGGCTGCTTGGACTTCAGGACTGAGGGGAAACCACAGTGCCTCCTCACCCAACCGTTCCTCCACCTTCCCGCCGTGAACAGGCCCACATGCTTACTCAGGTTCAAACGCTCAGGACAGCGCGCCGGGCACCGGACATTACCTTCGCTCCCAAGAGGCAGTTCAAACATCCCTAATTCTCACAAGGCCAGCGCCTCTCTGGTGCTGCCTTTACGTTCAGTTTACCCTTTAAGAAGAAACGGGTTGAACAGCAAAGCCAGGCGGGCGCACCTGCAGCGCGTTTCCCGCCCGCTCCCTCACTGCGGGTCCCCGGCCGCGCAGTGCCCGTGACGCCGGGCCCCTGCCCACCGCGACCTGCGGCGCCCCGCCGTTGCCACGGCAACGCGTCAACACATGCAAATCTTTTGCCGGCTTCCCGGGCGCCGATTGGCCGGCGCCGCTACTGTGTCACAGAGGGGAGGGAGGAGCCGCGCCCGGCGGGGCGGGGCCGACCGGGCAGGTCGGCCGCGGGCCCCCGCCCCCGCGTGGCCGGGCTGTTGGGGCGGGGCGGGGCGGGGCGGGGCGGGGGGCTGGCGGACCAGGGACGGGGCAGCAGGTGCCGCCTCCTGCCAGGCAAGCAGCGGGAGCGTGATCGGCTCAACACCCGCATGCCGTCCCGTGGGAAGGGTCCCCGGTCAGGCTCTGCACCCCTAAGGACGGGTCTCCTCTCCCTAACCCTTCCCCTTCTTGGCTGGGTGGGAAGGGACAAGCGGCCTCCTCTAAGTCGGGGCGACAGGGCACGAGGAGCCCTAATTCCACCTCCTGCACGCACACTGTGCTCGTTCAAAAATTCACAGGTTTGGGCCAAACTGTTTCAACATTCTTCCAAATTTAGCTTTTGCAAGCTTCATATTTTCCATGGAAATCAATTCTGCAGAGACAATGATAAATAATTGCTACAAGAAAACACCACTGGTTCAAACATTCCTGTAGCAAGTGTTCAGTGCTGACAGTGTCAAGTGCAAGCCTGCAATGCTGCTTTCATTCTGCCCCTTTCTCCACAACAAACTCCAGTTGTCAGTTACTGAAAACCTTAAAATGCACAACAGACATCATTTGCTTGGAGTGTTGGCTGGGGCAATGCCTTGTGTTCTGCTGAGCAACAGTGACCTACCGCAAACCAATTCTAGTACCCATTTCACACTGAAATTTTTGGTGTGGCAGGTATGCTGCTAAAGCAGGCAAGCAAACCTGTCAAATAGGTTTTTACAACATCACATCCTTTGACTAACTCCCCTGGCAGTTTTATCGAGTTCTCTAAGTCACATTAATTCCCACGATTGGGGTACAGGAAGGAAAATGGCAAAAGGCTTTCAGAAGACTGAAAGCAGGTTGTCTGAACAAGCTGCATTGCAAAACGTCAGTGTGTAAAGAAGAAACGTGATAGTAGGCTAGGCTTTCAGACACTGCAGTACCAGTACGCCAAACAATTAATTTAGCTTTATGCTATACATGGCAAAGGGTGTTTATCAAATTAATAATGCTTGGATAACAAGCAAACAGCATTTAACCTTCACCTAGCCTCAGGGTTTAAACAGAATTTGTACTACACAAAATTTATTGTCAGCGTCACACAGAGCTCCCACCCTTTAACACACGTTAGATGCAGACTGGGTTTTTACCAGTGTTTGCAGGATGGTTTGATGCCAGGAAAAATACACACAAGAAATATTTCACCTTCAGCACCAATTCTGTCACCCAGGACTGTTAGCTTCATGTTATTTGAGGAATATAAAACTGCGATGACTACCTGTAACAGACAAGTAGATAAATACTGCAGTTACAGTGTGGAAAATCAGGAAGTACTGAGATTAGAGTTACCCTTTACTTCATAGATCTAACAGAAGTTACAAAAAGAAGTTAAAGTGTGCTTGCATTTTGTAAGCACTTACAGTCACCTATGTGTCTTCAGAAGATACAAAAATATTTTTCTCCATTGTATGATTCTAGGTGTTAGAATCCACCTTAGTGGTAGACATATAAGACTTTTTTCCACATGAGCTGTCCCAGATAACAGGGCAAATGTCTGGAAATGCCAAGGGATGTATTCACAGTACAAAATTATTAGGAAGGAAAAACCATAACCCTTACCATCTTTTTACTTTGAAAAAAAACAAAAGTGCTTTCAGATCACTAGACATAAGGAACAAACTAAAATCCAATTTAAAAGTCTCCCCTGTCAAATCCTTTAAAAAGTTCTCATCAAGGTGATGGAACATATTTTATGTTCAAAAACAGTCAATAAAATAGACTTATCTTTAAATAAGTTATTATGGATATAAAACTTGGTAGATTTTTACATAAATCCTTTCATACCATAATATATATAAAACATTGGTGATGATGTTCCAGATAAACTCCTGGTTAGTGTTTTATGTATGTATGTATGTATGCTTCTATGTGTGTAGATGTTTAGATATTTGAAAAACAAAACTGGACAACCCTGAAAAATGTTTGCTATATTACATATGCCATACATGTGGTTTACTGCAGCTAACTGGTACAGATCTCTGTACTACTTTAAATTGCATGGTACCAAATTGCCTTTAAACTTTTTTGGTTTGTATCTTTTCAGTACTCCACCATCAACCCTTGCTGACTAGATAAAATACCAACAAAACACACAGGAATTACTTTTACCAGAGGATGAAAAACAGCAGAAGATAATTCTTTTCCATTGTGTACCTTCTTTAAACTGGACTAAATCACATAATGGACAAGATACTCCCTGGAACAGGCTTTCTTGTATTTTTTTTTATATATATATATATATATATAATTATTCCATTTCTTATTCATATCTATAATTCATATATTCATATTATATATATAAAATATATAATTACTTCATATAATAGATTAGTTTACATTTCATGTATATATGCAATCAGGGAGAATTTATATGGAAAGAGTGCGATCTACTAATTTGATTTATTTTTCCTTCTTACCTAATAAATAAAAAAGATTGTGGTCTTAATATTTTTCAAACAGGGCGTCTTGGAACAACAGGAAGGGTCATAGGGAAGCCATGAAAAAATGTTTAAAATAATACAGAAATTTATCACAGGGTACCAGTGTGTCTGAAAACTTCCCAAAGGATCTGAGACAAACATCAATAAAAATATTTGTATCCGCACAAGACAGAAACAGCCCTGATATAATTACTTTGCACATGTTTTTGTAACCATCATTACAGCTAATAACTATTTTGCTTTTGTTGCCCTGTTTTGCTTCTTGCAAAACTCTGGGTGGGATCCTATCTGAAGGTCAACTTGGAAGCAGCAAAGGAACAACAAACAAACCAAGAGTATGAAAAATGCCTTAAAAAGCATCTTGGATGGGGTGAAGGTGAGAGGTGGTCAATTGCTTGGACTTCTTTATTTTTACTGTTTACTAGAATTCATTTGGTCACGGGGGGAAAATAAATGAGGGAAGTCCATTTTATTATACAACATTTTTACTTTCTGTCTTGCTTTTCTGAAAGTTCAGAAATGTTTGTATGGCTTTCCAATTACCAGTGTTTCTTTTCTCATGTGTGTTAAGCAGCAATGTTAGGTTCATTGAAGACTTTCTCCCGACAACATGTTTTGGTAACTGAAGATTTAAGAATTAGACTATTCAGCCCATGAAATCAGTCTATGTTTAATATGAATCAGTTGTTGTGAGGGCATTAGTTAAGAGACCAATGTATTTATTTATTGACATTGCCTTGGTAGGTGCCATCCTTTTGCTTTACTCTACAGATTAGCATGCAGGTGCTCCAACAAAGCATACCTTCAAAGCATCTGGCAGGATGTCAGCAACTCTAGGTTGGGGAATTTTTCTTTCCTGAGAAAGAGAAAGGTTACACTGAGGCTGAAAGGACCATCCGCCATGTTTTCACTACCATTTCTAATGGACAGCCAGAAGACAGAAAAGATTATGTTGCAGCTAAAACCACAGTCCAAACATGTACAACCATATTTCCCTTTGAAGCTGGAACTCTTCCCAGGGAGATGGATATGGCTGCAGCTGAAGCAACAACAATTTTTCATGCAGTGAAATACTGGCATACATTCTAAGGCTGGACTACTCCAAGCAAATTACACAGTGTTAATGACATTTCACTGTCTGACCACCTGAAAATACCTACTGCCTTTGTTTTTTCCCCAAAACTCTATTACCCCACAGTTATGGTCCTACAATATCTCTGATAACACTTTTTAGTAACAGAGATTAATAGGAGAAATATCAAATCCTCTGAGTTAGTACCATTACCAAATAAAAGAGAAATTCTGAGACTGAATTTTGAAACTCCAAAACATAATAAGGTGATGGAAAGGATCCTCATGTTTGGACAGGAAAAGGAAAAATGCAGATTTAGAAGAAGCAATAGATGAGTAAACTGCAGCATGAAGATTGTGAGGTGATGAACTTCCAAGAAAAAATCATGCATGAAGAAGAATTTTAATTAACACATTTAATTTCTCTTAGCAAAAAGGGGTAAAATCATTAATTATGAGAGACATCTATACGCAATTTTTTCCTGTGAATGGTTGTGTGGTACTTTAACCTTTAATCATACACTACTCAGTCCATCACAAAGAAGGGCATTTGTATTGCCCTCAATACTACTATTAGTTTATATTCCCTCTTCAGGACTGTTGTTGCAGTACATGCTATGTTCATTGGCCTGCCCTCCTAGGAGGCAGCCTGAGAGTCATCACTCCTCACACACAAGAACTCTCTGCTGCAAGTTTCTTCCCCTGACTGCCAAGAACACCAGATGATCAGATTGGATTGCTCTGCAGAGGGACCTGGGCAGGCTGGAGCGATGGGCCCAGGCCAGTTGTGTGAGGTTCAGCAGGGCTCAGTGCCGGGTCCTGCCCTTGGGTCACACCAGCCCCACGCAGCGCTACAGGCTGGGGCAGAGCGGCTGGAAAGGGCCTGGTGGGAAAGGGCCTGGGGGTGCTGGGTGACGGCCGGCTGGGCAGGAGCCAGCAGTGTGCCCGGGGGGCCCAGGCGGCCAGCAGCACCCTGGCTGGTGTCCCCAGCAGTGTGGCCAGCAGGACCAGGGCAGTGACCGTCCCCCTGCACTGGGCACTGCTGAGGCCGCCCCTCGAACCCTGTGTTCAGGTCTGGGCCCCTCTCTGCAAGGGGGACATTGAGGGGCTGGAGCGTGTCCAGAGACGGGCAGCGGGGCTGGGGAAGGGGCTGGGGCACAGGTCTTGTGGGGAGCCACTGAGGGAACTGGGGGTGTTTAGTCTGGAGAGAAGGAGGCCGAGGGGGGGCCTTACTACTCTTCACCTGACAGGAAGCTGTAGGCAGGTGAGGGTCGGTCTCTTCTCCCAGGAAACAAGCAATTAGAAAAAGAGGGAATGGCCTCAAGTTGCACCAGGGGAGGTTCAAATAGGATATTAGGAAAAAAAATTTCACTGGAAGGGTTGTCAAGCATTGGAACAGGCTGCCCAGGGAAGTGGTTGAGTCACCATCCCTGGAGGTATTTGAAAGACGTGTAGATGTGATGCTCAGGGACATGGTTTAGTGGTGAACTTGGCAGTACTAGCTTAATGGTGGGACTTGATCTTAAAGGTATTTTCCAACCTAAACAATTCTATGATTCTGTGAATTGTATTTGCAGAATTCCAAACTCCTTGCCTCCAGCTCAGGGCAGCCCAAAGCTCCTCTATACAGACTATACATTTCTTCCAGGCCTCTTGGAGTGGCTGACTCATTGCAACCTCATGCAGTGTGCCATTTCACTCTCTCTTGCTTCTCATTACATCCCACATAGGCAGCTATCATTGCCAAAAGCTGTCCCAAGAGCTTGAATCACCTTGTCTCCAGAGTAGGCTGCTCTACCCTCCTATTGTACTGCAGAGCCACCAAAGAGCCTGTGCCCCTAGCCTGCTAGCATCAATACCTAGATGCAAACTGGAACAGCAACACGAGCTGCCGGGGAGCCCAGCTACACACAGTATACTTCAAAATGAGGCAATTTTATTGAGAACAGATGATCACCCTTCCAGTCACGTATATTACTGCTGCCTGGACAGAGGATGTCCTTTTTTTTTAATCACATATCTTTTGTACCTAGCATACATCCTTCACATCATTTCACATCAAGAAAATAATAGGTAATGAAGGCCTCCAATAAAGCAGAAAAATCTTAACAAAACAACAACAAAAAAAGAGACTGAAGCTGTATAAATTGGAGTTAAATATAAACCCCACAGATTTAAGACAACAAGGACTAAACTAGCAGAGAACAAACTGTTAGCTGATGCATTGATTTCTTCACCCTCTCAAATCTACAAATCAAGTCCACCTGACTTTAGGAGACACAAGCTTTAGGCTAGCTGCAAAATTAGCTGGATGAAATACTATGTCCCCATGTTACACAGTAGGTCAAACTAACAATCTGGTAATCCCTTCTGGCTCTAAAATCTGTGAGTCAAGTAATTCTTCCTAAGTGGTCCCCACAGGGATTTAAGCCTCAGTGACTTAAACTACTACCATTTCTATTTGTAGTTACATGTTAAAGGTTTTCATTTTTCTTACCTACCAGCCTCTCATTTAAAATTTCCTCACAATATCCCCTGCAAAACAGGTCTTCAAGTAGAATAGCTACAAGTGATTCCCTATCCTTCGCCTTTTTCCATCCATTAACTTAATTGGAAATTAAATAAGCCAGGAATAATGCTAGCAGAAAGGACTGATTTCCAGTTCTTCCTTAAAAATCCCTCTTAAGCAAGTTCCAGAATATAATTACAGCCAAAAAAGAGAAGAACTGCACTTAGACCAGTTTTTATCCCATACTTCTAAGCCAAGATGTCACTGGAACAACAGCTGCACATTATAAATGTGACATGGGATCTAAA
This sequence comes from Falco biarmicus, assembly GCF_023638135.1. Taxonomy (NCBI): domain Eukaryota; kingdom Metazoa; phylum Chordata; class Aves; order Falconiformes; family Falconidae; genus Falco; species Falco biarmicus. Next base: position 20,761,481 of record NC_079311.1, on the reverse strand, counting down.
ATCTCTCTGCACTCAAGCAAGCAGCGAAGAAAGTCAGAGATTATGCAGTCTTCAGATGGGTCTGAAAACACTCAAAGGCCTCCAATGTGCAGTCTGTCAAGACATCAGAGTAAACATACACCAAACGTAAAACATCCGCTGAGGCCTTTCCTGAGAACATGGATTTATATTCTGAAAGAGACCAAGCAAAGTCTTGGTCTGAGAAGCAGAGTGGGCACTTTGCAAGATCAGAAGTCCCTTTGTATTAATAATAAGTGTAAGCATCTGATAGTCACATTGGTCACTATTTGCTTTTTGTCTGCCTCCTCTTTCCTTTCCCATTTTGAAATTTTTCCTTGTCTCTTACTTTTTTCTATATCACTTTCCATTTATACCTATATCCTCTTAACACTTGACTTTTATAATGCTGTGTTCTTCTTCTGTGGCAAACCTGCCAGTGCCAGCTTCCTTATTCATCCTCTTTCCTCTTCTCCCCCAGTTTGCTTTCCCTCTCATTTCACTTTTCAGCATGCTTTTCCCTTTGTCTTCATTGCCCAGCTGTATTGTTTGAGCATTTTCTCTCTCCCTTTCTTTGCCACCTATTTCAGTCATACATTCATCTACCTTACCATCCGTCTTTGTTAGGGGTACTCTTCTAGGCACCTGTTTTCTTTAGGCACGTATCCCTTTACTATTCAATATATGTAGGTAACCTGTAACTGGAAGCACCATGTTGAACTCCTGATTCACCCATGTGAAAACCACTTCCAGTTCTCCTTCAGTATTTCTGCTACTGCTTATCAGTCATCTTTGAGATTTTGTCTCAGCGCCTCTAGATACCACCTTGGCCCACAAGTTCTCTAGGATTTCCCATCCTTCTCATGATTTTGTACTCACCTTTTGCTACTGGAGAGGAGAGGATTTGGAGACATAACATGGGAGCCATTTCCAAATAGCATCACCTGCTGCAGTCAGCCACCCTTCCCTCCTGCTGAGAAGCAGGAGCAGTAGCAGCACCCCTCTCTTTCTTACAGCCTGATCAGGAGAAGTGGGGAACACAACAGATCTGGGCATGAGGAAGAAAGCAGCAAAGAGGTGAGGGCTGTACAATGAGGTTTCTGAGAAGGTAGGGGCCAAGACACTACAGGAGAAAACAGAGGGTCTGCAGGTGAATAAAAGTGGCCACAAAGGACTTCTGAAAATCAGGGAGCTGGATGAAATGAAGGGGGCCATCCTTTTCCTGTAGGAGGGGAAGTCTCACGGTACAAATAGCCCCATTAATCTTCTTGCTGTAAGTGGACTTAAACCCATAATAATGAAAGACAAGGAAGTTAATCTTTTACCCATTTTCTCCTCTGAAGTTGATCCCCACATGCTGACCCCTCTCAATACCTGCATGAGTATTTTCCCTTCCTGTATCCTCCTCAGCCCTCTGTCTGCATATTAAACTAAGCAGCTCACTTCACATTCCCTAAGCTCAAAGGATTTCCTCGGCTCTTCCAAGTCCTGTATGATGCAAGCATGCCAGACAAACATTTAGCCTTCAAATGTACTTATGTGGCCTCTTGTTTTCCCCTTGTGTGGCTCTGAAGGGTTATGAAAATAAGAAGCCAAACAAATTCATGCCAACAGTAATTCCAGCCCCACCCTGCAGAATGGGCAGACAACACATGGCCCAAGGAACAGCCAAATTTCATGATTACATTTAAATAAATGTTGACGGCTGAAAAGTCTGCTCTGTTTCCCCCAGTTTTTCTCTATTCTCATGTTCCTTCACTGCAGGGGGCTATCAGCACCTTGGCTAACTTGGCTGCAGCATGACACGAGGAGACTTCAGTCCGTAGGAACAAAAAGTTCCTTCAAAAACTTGAAAATACCCACGTAACAAAGCAGCGTTAGTAAACAGGATTTCAGCGAGCACCACAATGCTTGATGATTTTGGGGGTTAAGAAAAGGCATGGATGAGGTGGGAAGAACCAACTGTTTTTGCAAATATTTTAAGTTCAGTGTTTGCCAAGAGCTCCAGGAGGGAGACACAAACAGTAATATTAATAACAAAGAGTAAAGGATTTAGAACAGTATTTCACTTCATTTTGCAGGCAGTTTGGGTATTTTGTTTGTTTGCTCTTCTTTTTTTCTGGACTTGGCTGCAGGTACCTCTAGTATTATCTAGACACTCCAGGCAGGAATTTATCATTGCCTATTGTTGAATTGTTCACAAGCTGTACGGACTCCACGTTTCTGTGTCTATCTCCTTGTAGCTTTTCTCATCCTTAATTTTATGACAGATTTTTATGCTCTGCTTCTGACTGTATATGAGCAGTACTTTTGGGTATTGCCAGAATTACACAAGAACTTCCATGAGCCATTAGAAGAGTAGAGTCTTTGTTACCTGCTTTGGAAAGGAATTGAGGGATACTGCCTATAAATGAAACCTATTTTTTAAATGACATATACTCAAGAAAAATGCAAGACTATGCTCAATCATATTGTTTTCTCAGAACTGAGAATATGAGTTCTTTGCTCAGCCAGTTCACTTTAGCTTCATTGTCTACTGTGATTTGAATGATGTCGATACAGATTAAACAAGGCATGTAAGGTTATTTTTAAAGAACATTGCGTGGTCAAATAATTCAGAAATGTTTACATTGTGTGGAAATCCAGCTGAAGATTTTGCAAATCATATTTCTGTGGGTTTTTTATAATTTTTAAATGGCAAATACTGCATTTGGGGTTTGTGTTTTTTTTTTAATTTTTATTGTGTTGCTAAAGAAACTTGCAGTATAGTTCACACTTCATTGTAATTCATTACTATTACTTCATCTTGAGGTTGCCTGTATTACAAAGAACAAAGATATTAACAACCATTTTGTAATAGGTAGTGGCCAACTGCAAAAATACTATGACTCATTTGCATTTTCAACTGCAGTATTTTTTTCAGAGGTGAAAATGGGACTTAAGTTCTTATTGGCTTGGCATCAGTTATACAATAATACCATGATGAAAGGTTTTGAGCCTATGAACAAAACATGGCAGTTCTTTGACTATTAAAGATAGTGTGTAAGTTTGGCACTTTTGGATATACACTCAGATTACTTTTATCTTTCACATCTTTTTTTTTCCTGCTCACCTCTCATCATTCTGTTACTTCTTTTTGAGCATGGATTGCCAGTTGCCAGCTCTTGCAGCTTTGCTTTCAAGATGCTCAAGGATGTTGTCAAAGGTAAGAAGAGAGCAACAGCGTTGTACCAAGGTTTCATGAACAGAACAGTGCTGTTTGACTCCTGTATCCTCCTTGTGGGTGGCGAGACAGCAAGTATCAAGAAAAAGTGGCATGAGCACAACACATTTCTCCATCCAGACTGTTTCTGAGTAGGGGGTCTATACTGCTGATTAACTGTGCCACCAAAGATGAGACAGTGCAGCTGGCTCTGCAAGAACCTATCCAGGCTCCTTGAGTTATTATCTTAGGGCAGAATACAGGAGTAGTGGGGCAGTTTTTACACAGAATATAGTGTAAACTTGGTCTGGGATTATGTCAGTGGAAAGCCAGACCTGTTCTTTCTGCACCATGCATGCCGAACCAGTACTGTGGAACCCTCTGGAGGTGCATCCAAGGGGTTCTTCTTTGCCAGCACAACACCAGCAGATTTTATGCACTTGTATTCATGCCATATCAAGCATCATCTGGATCCCACTGTGCTGCAGAGCATTTGGATTCCTAGAAGGCTTGTTAGCTCTGTTGCAATGTGGTGCACTCAGAGTCAGTTCAGGTCAGGTGCTGTGTCTGAATAAGTTCTCTTCCAGTTTGGAGTGTGAGGGGGGTGCAGTGCGGACATTCTCCTAGGTCTGCCCAATCCGATGAGAACTGGTTCCGTGACTGTCCCCAGTACTTGCATCATCCATGCTTTTCTACTGTTGGGAAAATGCTTGTTTCTTTCTGTCAGATAATGGAGAATTCACCGTAATTATTTTTGGCTGGTGTACTGCTGCTAAGAGCTATTTCAAAGTGGTGTAACACAGAACAGGCTCATGCCAGCATATGGTTTCTTTGTTCTGGAGAAAATGGTGTTACTGAAGGTCAGACTACAAGATCAGAAACTCCAGTAAAAATCCTTTCAGCCTGACACAGGGCAAAGGCTTGACCCTATGTTACCTACTTGTCACATCAGTGTCCTACCACTGGGGCAGGCAAGTACAAAGGAAGGACTTCTGTCTATTTGCACTTACCTTACGCTGCTCAAAATGCATTGACAGCTACTGGGACAGAGGGATTTTCTGACATGATGGTGAGCATGACCAGACTCTGTAACAAAGCAGTGTCAGGCTAAGGTGTCGAGAACTGTCGAGAACTGTTCCATCTCAACACTTCCTAGCCTCATGAGCAGGGAGCTCTTTGATTCAAAGTGTTCAAACTAGAGCTGCTGTGACCTGACGGAGGCATCAGATCTGCACCATCCATATTATTGACTGCTCTGGATACTTCACTAATAATTAAAAGCACTGCAATCAGCATTCACTGTCTCAAAGGTATGTGAAATGCCTTCATGATTTCATACGCCTGTAGAAACACAGACAGAAAGAAACAAACAATAGCTAAATGTGGTTTGATCTGAGCAATACCTGTTTACTTCTTTTGTTCAACAGAAGGTAAACCCATCTATTATTCACAATATAATAAACGTTTAAATGGCATTGTAGCTGTCGTCCTTTTTCTCACTCATATATTCCCACCACTTCTCAAAGTCTAGCCAGTAGACTCTAGTAAGTTGTTCTGGAGTAGTTCTGTTTTGAAAGAATGTTACAAAAAATGTGAAACCTTCTACACTGGCATAAAATGAGAAGATCCTACAGAAATCAAAATGCCTGACTAGTGAGCCAGAATTTGCCAGCGTTGCTCACTGGGAAGGGAGAAGGGGGAAGAACAGCACACATTCCTACTCCAGAAGGAAAAACCTGGTTGTGACTCAGACAGGGAGAATTTTTTCCAAGAACAGTTCATCCTAGTGCAACGAAGACACTCAGGTCATGTTGCCAAAGTCATTGACATTTTTGTTTATCTGATCCTTAAAGGGATATTACCAAGTTAAAACTTGTGGGCTATATTCTACATCAGGCAAATGGCTGCAGCTCCAGTGTAACTACTGGAGGCACTTACCACCACCATAGGTTTCACGCTGTTTCATAGGAGTTCTTTTCTGTGTTATTTGAGTTTTGCATTACTTCCAGTTTTCATAATCTTTCCAGAGCTGATTTCTGAAAGTGAAGCTGTTTCACAGTCTGGCTTTCCTGTATGTATTCCTATAGCTGCATGGTTGTAAACAGAACGGTGTAATACACACAAGAAAACTTGCCTGAAGTAAAAAACTATGTAATGAACATGTTGTAATAGTTTATACAGCAACACCGGGCCATAATGTCCTGCCACTTGCTATCTCCTACCTTCTCCCATTGCCAATCAGCTCTTCTTAAATGACTGCCTTTCCCGCTCCTTTCGTGTACCCCTGACATACAGCAACTGTCCAAAGCCTAAAGATAAAACATCACAGTTACTAAATGTTGAGTCCATGTAAGGTATAACCTCCCCATTGAACAAGCTGCACAGAAACTTCTTCACTGTTTTTACAAAGGGTGACTCCCTGCTGGAGGCAACTATTTGAAAATAACTTCTTACTCTAGTTAACGTCATTTTTTTATCTCAATGTGATGACTTCCCTCCAGTTTAAAAATCATGGGATTTAACTCTAGCAGAGTGTCGGTGTTGAGCTCTCCTTATTTGCCTTCCGAATGGAAAAGCACTCCTTGTTGGCCAACACAGGGAGGTACAAATGTAGTCCCAGATTCACTGGGTGTAAACTGGACCAAATGGCCATTGCTTTATGCCCTCTATTGCTTCAGCATTTTACAGGCCTACAGTGAACCAACAGGCTAGATTCAGCAGAGTCCTAGGATTAGAAGTTATTTGCTTTTTCAATAAAAGCAGAGATCCTCGCACACTCAGATATCTGGGGTTTTAAGAAAAACGATATCTCTGATGAGATTTTGCCACTTGTACCTTTTATCTTTTATCACACATCTGAACTGTAATCTTGACTGGGCAAGTTTTCTCTCTGCTATGACCAGGGCGTACAGGGACCTACTTCTCAAGTGAAACTTGCTGATGGTAGTGATATGCTGCCCTCAGTAAAATATTAAGTGTCTATCAGTAAGGAGTACCTTCTGTGCAATTGTCTGCCTGACTATGTCCATGAAATCTGGAGTCAGTTTGATGCGTCACAGGTCCTCTGGAAGCATAAACCTCCCATGCATCGTGAGGGAACCTGACACATACAGTGTAACTAAGGAGAGTTTTATTTACAAACATATTTCGTATTATTTACACATCAAAATCCACAGTGTAAGATTGATTGTACTCAGGATCTTTGAGTCATTTGTACTACAGAGTGCAGCATGATGGCTCCTGCCAGTACTCCACAGGAAAACTTTTGTGTAGCTTATCACTTCCACATCTTCTCATCAAGAATAGGGCTCAGTTTCCCTCAATCACATAAAGCTGGTCAGTCAGAAGCCACTGTCATTTTATGCCTGACCTCACTGTTGTTTTGTTAAACATTTTCCTGTTTTGGAAAACACTTGGGTATTCAAAACACAAGCAGAGACCCTAGTAGTCCCTTCAAGAAGCCTCATTCTGAAATACAGCTCAACGGAAAAGTATACTGAAGGTTTAATAATAAACATATTTAGAAAACAGGAACTAATCACATGGGAAATCACATATTTCAGTACACTACTCTATGCAAGACTTTTTGGTACTGAACAATTACTAAATCAAAGTGTTGATTATTAAGACAGAGACTTGTATAACTAAACATTCTCCTTAAAAAAAGACACAGAAGACCTAGACAAAACAGAAACCTTATCAGACAGCTCTGTCTACAAATGGCCTCAGAATATCCCTAAAAAGTCCAGTAAATTCTTCTCCAAATTTATTAGAAGGCCACATCCATTAAACAGTCAATTTTTGTTGTTCCCCTGATAAACTGCTTAAGGCAAGTTTTACTGTATTTCCTTCTCTTCCAGTATTGGCTTGTAATAAAAGAAAAACATTTTTCCCTGTTTAATACTTTTTCCAAAATTACATCAGTGTCCATCCACCTCAAACAATTTCTAACAAAGGCCTTGTTCGGCTGGGTAAACAAAAAGATTTCATGTATATTTCATTAGGAATTTTTAACTTTTTTACTGTGAAATATTAATGCAACACTTTTTGCCAAAACCCATCACTACTCAGATGAATAACTGTTTACATATTTAAACTGAAGTATAGGTACTCTTACTGTCACAGCAGAAGTTAAGAAAAACATCCCAGTGTAATGAACAACCTCATGTGAAAATAGGTCATTGGTATGCAACACAGTGTGATGGACTCACACAGCAGCCCTAAGACAACATGACTCTGAAACAATGAATACTGATTGAACAGAAAGATAAACTGCTCACAGGGCTACACCTGTCATAAAGAAAAAGCTGAGCAGTATAACATATCTTAGCTTGTTCTCTTTTTCAGCAGATTAAATGCAAATGATTACCAAAGTCAATGAACAGGTTTCCTGAGTGCACAACTATTCCCAAACAAGCAGCAACATGGGCAGCCAGCCCACTGCCCCCTAAGAGAAAACTGTTTTTGTCCCCAGCCGTTGAGGGCATGCACTTTGAATACACTTAGAATGAAGCTTTAAGCATAGACTTTGGGGGTTTGTTTTTTTAATTAAAAACATAAAATCCAAGGAAACAAACACACTATGAACTGTTCTTTTTTCTTTGGTGCCTTAAGTAGATTTTTTTTTAAAACTGCATTGGACTACATTTGATGTTAAGGAAAGGAAATCATGTTCCTGAGGACAAGATGAGTGACAGGGCAGGCATGGGAATAGTGCCACTGTTTATGGATTGGTCTCAGGAGCTTGGGTTCCCTTTTTTTGTTTTTCTTTTTTAAGGACATAAAGACAGTGGAAGATAAGTTGATAATACAGAAAGGAAAGACCTCATTTGACTTGTCGCATAGCCCTGAAAACCTCTTCTAACCAAATCCAGCTTTCACTTACATTGTCGTGCTCTCAGTGGAGTCATATTTTTATTGTGATAAGCTGCTGTTCACTAGAGAAAATTGAAGAGAAAGGAACCCATCCTGGATGGTTTTTTAAACACACTGATGAGTGCTCGTTGCTGTCAGAGTTATCCTCACTGCAGTGTCTCACCACAGAAACTCCATGGAGTTCAGTTTTTTGAAAGCTGCAATGTAAATCTGTAATTACTCATTACATGAAGTACCAATTAAGCTTTTGTGTTTCTTTATGTCCAGGTTTCACTTTTCCACAATGGCATGTGTTAGACCGTCAGAAAGATTGGTGATTGTATAGCTGATTCACAAGTGTGTGGCACAGGAGTTCTGAGTCTTGCTTCTGGGTGGTCTTCCTGTATAATCTTTACAGTCAAGGGTCATTCCTGGTCTAATTCTGAAACCTCTGCATGCCACCATAATACAGTAATATTTTGTGGTGGGTTAGCCTTGGCAAACAGCCACAGCCAGACTCCCATCCAGCTGTTCACCACCCCACCTTCGGCAGAACTGAAAGAGAAAATAGGTTGAGAAAGTTCATGGGTTGAGATAAAGACAGGGAGATTGCTTACTGGTTGCTGCTGTGGACAAAAGAGACTTGACTTGGGGAAAATACATTTATTTTATTGCCAATTAAAATAGATTCAGATGGTGAGAAACAAAATCAATCAATAAAACCACCTTTCTACCCTTGTTTCCCAGGCCTATGTGCAGTCCTTCACTCCTGACTTCTCGATCCCACCATACGTGGTGCAGCGGGATTGCAGCCAGTACACACCACAGCTGCTTCTCTGCCCCTCTTACTTCCTCACACTGTTTCCCTGCTCCACCATGGGTCTTCTTCATGCATGGAGCATGGGCTCCAGTTCTCCAGGATACACCTGCTTCAGCATGGTTCTCCATGGGCTGCAGGGAATATTTACTCTGCCATGGAGCACCTTCTGACTTGTCTTGTTGTCTCCATCTCTGGCATTTTCTGCCACTTCTTGAATACACTTTCCCAGACGCATCACCAGCGTGGCTGAGGGGCTCAGCTGTGTCCTGTGGTGGGTCCGCTGGAGCCAGCTGGAATGGCTGTTTCTCACGGAGGCCACCCCCGCAGCCCCACCCTTGCAAAACCTTGCCTGGATACCCAGTACAAATGTACACTACCGTATTTCCTAGCTGTATAAGGAGATACTTGCCATAGCGCCTATCTTGCTATTTACTGTGTGCTGTGGCGTTATGTAACGCAAAGTGACAACAACTGGTGATTGGAATGTGGTGTAACACTTGTAGTTTACTAGTGTTGAAAATTTGTAAAGATTCTCTTTGTGGTTTTTGGTTTTTTTTTCCAGCGGATTTCTCCACATCCCTCTCTCACCTTCCAGAAAACGTTACACAAGCTTAATAGATTGAACCAGCTGTGACGATTAAACAGAAAGGAAATGTAAATAAAAGAAAACAAATGCTGTATCTAAAGCTATTTAATCATCTAAACAAAGACAGCAGCCAGATAGGTATGGATGTGCATGTGTGTGTGCCTGCGTATATGAGGAAGAGAGGGATGAAGAAAGAAAAAGGAGGAGAGGGTGAGAGCACGAGAAGGAGGGAGGGTAGCCTGGGAACTTGCACACTCCTGACAATGTGAGGCAATGCAGTCACAGGTGCAGTTATTTATGGCAAAAGAAAATATATGCACATATTTTGCATGAGCTAGGCTCAGACAGTGGTCACCTGCCCGTAACTTACCCAGTCAGGCTACACCATAAAAGATCCCTCCACTGGAGTGCCAAAGCTGGAAGAAACATAAAGGTAAAAAAAAAAAAAAAGAAAGGATTAAGTGAGTTGTGCTGCATTTCAGGTGTGAAAGGCAATTTACAGTGTCAGACCTTGGTTGAAAAAAGCAATCTGTTGTGGACAGTGGTGGGTAAAGCATACTAGATTCAATCTGTTACAACTACAATACGTCACTGAAAAACCAGCATCTGTTTGAGATTACACCTATAACAAGTATTTTAAAAAAGGGAATTCTGAAGGCAACTATGGAAACTACAGGCTTTAAAACAAGTTCTGAACTCTTGGGACTAGTAACCCTTCCTGTAACAGCCCCTTAATACTTAATGGCCTGAGCTTTACACAGACTATGAGCAATAAAAGGCAGTGTATCATGTGGGCAAGGAAGCAGAAAAATCTGCTATTGGGAAACTTCTGAAAGTTAAAAATTATATAAGCAATGCAAGCACATTGTGGCTGCACTGGACCTTGAATTATGGTGAGGTAAACAGGGAAATGCTTTCACATTTAATTGCTTTTTTGAAAATATTAATGTTTTCACAAGAAGTGGGTTCCAGTCCTCATCTATTTGATTCTAAAGATATTTATTTTTACTAGTCTCCTTTTTTTCTTGCCTTTTCAGAACTTCGTTATTTCTCAAAACAGGACTGGAGTAAAAATTACTGATAGGAGGAAATGAGAAAAATATATTTTTGTAAGAGAGAAAGAGGATATTTTTAGCCAGTATGTTTAAAGAGTGGTGCTGCCCTAGAGAAACTTGTCTGACAGTTTCCTATTGACCCATGATTTGTGCAGGGTCACTCAATGTATATATGAAATAAAACCTCTCCTGTCTTTAGTTCTTACTGGCACACAAAGAGAGATGTAGTAGATCAAGTACAAACTATTTTAATTCAGTTTAAGAGATTGCCTGTAGGTCAGGACAGAAGCAAATTGACTAAGACCCGAGAGGATGCCACTACGAATTCAGCTGGAGGACAAGGAAATTTATATGGCTGTCAACCTTTTACATTTCATAGCAGTACAGCTGCTATTTGTCTGTTTTGCCTGAACGTTTACAATCAGAAGAATTAATTTTTAAAAATACAGTAATGATTCCTTAGGTCAGGGATTTTTGTGCCTTTAACTCCTAACTGAAACTTTAACAGAAACACTTTCTAAATGCATATGAATAATTAAATTGCTAAGTAGTACTTTTACCTAGCAACTGAATTACTGTCTATTGTATAGATTGATCATAGAGTCACAGAATCATACAATACCAGCTTGGATGGGACCTCAAGTATCATTTGGTCCAACCTGTCTTGGCAAAAGCAGGGTCTAGATAAGATGGCCCCAGCACCCTGTCCAGCTGAATCCTAAAGGTGTCCAGTGTTGGGGAATTCACCACTTCCCTGGGGAAATTATTCTAATGGCTGATTGCAAACATTGCAAAAATTTTTTCCTCTTGTGTCCAATCAGAATCTCTTCAGGAGTAACTTGTACCCATCGCCCTTTGTCTTTTCTATGTGACTCTTCGTAAAAAGGGAGAGTCCGTCTTCTTTGTAGCCACCTTTTCAACACTGGAACATGGTGATAAGGTCTTCTCTGTGCCTTTTTTTCTTAAACCTGAACAAACCCAGTTCTCTCAGCCTTTCCTCATATGGCAGGCTTCCCAGTCCTTTGATCGTCTTTGATTGTAGCCATTCTCTGGACACTCATCAGCCTGTCCACATCTTTTTTTGCATAGCAGGGACTAAAATTGAACACAGTATTCCAGGTGTGGCCTGACAAGCACTGAACAGAGTGGGATAATGACTTCTTTATCTCTGCTGGTGATGTCCTTGTTGATGCAACCCAACATCCTCGTGGCTTCCTTTGCTGCAGCAGCACACTGTTGACTCATACTGAGCTTGTTGTCCACCAGGAACCCCAGATTCCTTTCCACAGAGCTCCTCCCCATCTGGATAGATGCCAGCCTGTGCTGCACTCCTGGATTATGTTTTCCCACATGCAAGACCTTACATTTGTCTGTGTTGAACTTCATAAGGTTCTTGTTAGCCCACTCTTCCATACTATCCAGGTCTTCCTGCAAGGTGGCTCTTTCTTCCAAAGTATCCAGTTCCCCACTCAGTTTGGCATCATTGGCAAACTTCACCAAGATACACCTGATCCCATCATCCAACCCACTTATGAATACATTAAACAGTGTTGGGCCCAATATAGATCCCTGGGGGATGCCACTTGTGACAGTTGGCAGTCTGAAAAGGAGCTGTTTACCACCATCCTCTGGGTGTGTCCTGTCAGCCAGCTCCCCACCCAACACATGGACCATTTCTCTAGACTGTAACGCATCACTTTCTCTAAGAGGAGGCTGTGGGAAACCGTATTGGCTGTAGAAAATGGTATGATTTACTCACTTGCCTTAGACACAACGTGGCCCCTACTTATAATGAAAATTGACCATTTTGTTTTTGCAGTTTTCCTGTCTCTATACCTCTTTTGCCTGTATGCAAAGAAAGAAACAAAACTTATCCATACCCATATGACATCATGTCCAGTCCTGGAATGAGTCTAAAGCATGACAACTATGCTAGTACAGGACTACGTGCGCCAACATTTCTTGCTTCATGTTGCTTTTTGGAGAGCTTCCCCATCTCATCCTTGTAGATCTAGCCAAAACAAGTGTATTTTGCTTCATGAATAATATCTTGTCTTTACTTTGACTATAAACTGCAATAATATTAGGGAATAATGTTCTCTTCCTGTAAAACTGGGCAGTCAACTAAAGCAACTAGTGCTTTAGTTCATATGTTGGAAGTGGTTCATACTGACTAAAAGTGGAATGGCAGGGCCACCAGCTGCACACCCTTCATTGTCAAATTGTGGGAAGGGAATTGTCAGTAGGGTAGTATAAAACAATGCAAGAATAATGTCCCTTTAGTTGAGACAAAGTGGGATTGATAGGATAGCTGAACAGTGATGCACACTTGGAGTGAGTTGTTCAAAACAGTAGCCAAAGAAAAAAGAGCTGAAAGAAAAAAAACAGAATACACAATACCTTATGTCCCAAAAGCTTCTGTCTAGGGTAACCACAACTGAGCAAGGAGCACAGAATCATCTTGATGAGAAATTGCAGACCATCAGATTGCCGGGAGCTCCAAGAAAAATCTAAGTACCATTTACAGGTATAATGAATACTTTATGTAGAGCTGTGTCTGGTTTTAACTCTAAAAAAATCTTGAATTTAATTTGGCCTGGGGACATTCTAGGATGTAGTTGTTTGACAATTAAAAACACGGTTCTGCAAAGTTATTCATTTGAATTTATGTATATAGCTGAGGAATACGTGAATTATAAATACTACTGGCACATTAGCCTTGCAAAATTCAATTTGTTCATCTATACATGATAAATATGTTGTTTTGAAAGGAAAATAAATTAGAAGTAGGTTTTGCATCAATCAGTATGATGCACGTATAATGGAGAATTTATACGGGTGTAGTTGTTACTCATTCATAGTACCACTCAGCTTTTATGCCAAGGCTAACATCCTTTCTTTCATGAACACTTCTAGATGTATAATGGCTACAAGTGATTTAACCCCTAATTCTGCCCTCATCTCATGTAACATACTGTACCTCTAGCAACACAGCATTTCCTACCTTTGTGCTGGACAACAGGGTTAGCTAGCAGCAACTCAAAAGAAAGCTCTCACCCACTCAGTTATTATCACCATATACTTCAGTATTTTACAGCAGTATACTTTCAAAGAGTCAGACATAGCTGACCATAGATGGTCTAAGTTCTTCTGGACTACACTTAAGGTATTGCTTCCCACCTGTTCTCTTGCATTGCTTTAGCTAATCTCCAGCTCTCCATTTAAAATTGCCTTATATTTATGGTTTCCTAAATAAATTAAAAATCTTTTTAAGAAGAAAATACTTGCCACTTTTTAATATCCAGTGAGTTTTCTGATCTTAGTTAAATAAATCATATTGCTTAGAAATTAACTTGGAGCACAAAATGCCATGGAAAAGATAATATTTTAGTAGTACAATTCAGAATCTCTGCCTGGATATTAATTTGGTGCTACTATTTGAAAAATCAAATTAGTTCATCTTCCCCCTCTCACACACCCTTGAAGCTAAAAGGAGAGAAGCAAATGACTACCTTATCAAAGAATAAATGGCAAGATGACGATGACGATAAAAGCCAATTTAGTTTATAAATTTTATAAACAGTAGAAACAAAGTAGGAAGTAGGTGTGAAACCACACAAAGTCTTTGGGTGATGAATTTGAGTTGGTTTCACCAGGAAACATTGTTGTACTGACAGAAATTAAAACTATACCCTAAGCCTCAGTAGAAAAACTACTGTCCAAACGTGAAGATTTACTAAAGGAAAGGCGAAGTGATGCTTACCTTTCTAACAGTTTACATGCATTATGTCTCCTTAAAATCCATGAAGTTTTTCATGGACTTGAACCTGTTATGAAAAAAGTGTGTAGATACATAAAGAATAATCAAAGTGTATCCACTTCTGTAGTATCTCTTTATTTTCAATTTAAACTACAAGATTCTCTCACCTTGAACTTAAAAACACTGATGTGCCTTAGATATTCAGTGCCTCTACCTGACACTTGATCAAACCTCTTTTACAATCTGGTTGCAGATCTACCTATACCAACACAGCATATGATGCCTAGTGACTACTGTATGTTACCTACTATATTAACAGTTTATTTCTTTAGCTGTAAGGACAACCAAAAGTTCTAACTCCTTTTAGTGTTACCATGTTATATAAAGCCATATTCCAGGATGTGGACATTTCCACTGAAACCTACCAGAATGTCTGCTAAATCTGGCAGACAGAGTATTTTGGGAGCACTATGAAGTTATTGTAGACAAATTCTTTAGTCTAAACATTCAGTTTAAGTCTCATCCCATTAAAGTTAAAGACTTCCCTTACACCTGGGAGGTCCCAGAACCACCAACATTCCTCCTGGGCAGTTTGGGATCTGAATGGAATTATCTTCAAATGGAGAAGATTAATAAATAACATAGCTAAAGGAAAAGCGAAGTTTCAAGAATGTCCCAGTGCTCTGGCTTTCAGGACAACACTGTATCTGCATGCGTGTAAGAGTCTATGAATTTGCAAGGTCGAAAAATTGGCTTAAATAATTGTAGATCTTCATGTCATTGTTCCAACAGATCAAGTAACTGGGAATTTGCTAAATTAAAAATGTGGTAAATTAAATATGATTAATTAGATTTTGCATCATAAAACACATGACCTTGCATTCAAAGCAGGAAAATCTGGGATGATTCAGTATTATGCCTTAGTTGCACGCCTGGGTTTACTGCTGATGTGGCCCTTATGCAGGTGTCCTTGCAAGACACCTGGCTAGCTGGCTGTCCCTCTTGCTTCCTTGCCTGGGAAAGCCTTTCCCCAAGTGTGGGCTTTTAAAGCCTCTTTTACTACTCCAGCACTCATTTCACAGAAACAGAGGACAGTAGGTCAGAGAACAACTTTCTAAATGAAATGTAGTAATTCTGTTGACATTTTATATGTGCATATACACATGCATGTATGCATAATACTCTCTCCCCACTCTCCTGCCCTCCTTGCCCCCCCCCCCCCCCTCCAAATACCTCATACATATAACAGGATATAAAAATCAGTGAGAAGCTTCAGTCTATATGGGAATCCAAGATTATTTCCTTCAAATTTATGTATGTGGGAGATTAGATCCTGGGCTCACACATAAAACTGTTTACATGGAATAAGACTCTGCTACTTCTCTTTTCAATGTATTTTCCATCTCATGCCATTAAAGCTGCACTTAAAATTTCTCATTCTTCTGGATGACAAATGCAGGCCACGGGGTTCTTAATTCAATATCCATTACCATGTATGCCACCTGTGTTAATGTATGATGCCCCTGCCGGTACCCAGCATAGGATGGCTAGGGGGCCAAACACCAGCAGGTGTGTCTGGGTTGAGCCACCTTGGGGACACATTCCTAACCTGGAGAAGTCAGCAGGCTGCAGCTCTCCTAAGCACAGCTGCTGTCAAACTGCTGGATTTAATACATACTTATGGATTCTGTCTTTCATTATTTTCTCAGTTCGGTTCACAACTCCTGCATTGTGCCCACTATATCATTCAGAAGTAGTGAGTCCACGAGGTAATTATAACCTGCTGTAAAAAAGATTATTCCTTTTTTTTAACTTTTACAATGTGAGCTTGGCAATGTTCATATTTCTGAGTACTTCTTTGCACCAGTCATGATTTTAAACCTCTTATCATTCCTCTGTCTTCATGAGTTTTCTCCTTTATGAAATGAAAGGTCCTGTTCTAAGGAACAAGCTCATCAAATTAGAACATGGGAAAAATCTAACTTAATATTAAGAAAAATATTTTACTGTGATGGTGGTGAAATACTTGAACGGGCCCAGAAAGCATGTGGTACTTTCAGCCCTGGAGACAGTCAGGCATTGCCCTGAACAAGCTAAAGCTGGGCCTCGTATGTTTCATGAAGAACCATAAGATTGCTGTCTTCTGACATCCCTACCTATCATAATCTATTATCTCATAATAGCCTCCTTCTGTTGTAAGCATTTAAGGCAGGATGTTACAAAAAGCATTTGTTTAGTTTCAGGCGTTACCCGCATTGCCCTAATAGTGCAACAGCACAAGGAGCGGAGTTCACCAGGTCTGACTCCAATGTTGCCTTTTAGCCTGTTTCCAGTACACTAATGAGAGAGGTCATTTGTACAACTTGAAAACCCATGTCCATGAGTGGTATATGGGACTGAAAAAGGAAAAAATTCTGTCGGAGGAATGCATAATGTTCTCAGGAGGCTCGTTTTGGATATTTGAAACCTGAAAAATTACCAGATGAAACCAGGAGAGGGCAATGAGCACACAGAATATTGTTGATAGCTAGAAAGGTCCAAGTTCCTGAGTGGTATGGTATTTTCCTCTTTTTAATCAAGGGGTAAATGTTTATTTGCCCCATTATTGGCTCTGAAGAAGCTGCATTTCTAAGGTTAAATATCATCGCATTGCACATGACAGGTCTAAGGGTGTCTCAAAACAAAACAAAGGTTTCCACATCAATCTCCCTAAATAAAACAAACAAACAAACAAAAAAAACAATTCAGAATTGCTGCCGAGAATTTCCTCTTGGGCTACATGGAAGAATGGGTTTAACTGGAAAAATTCCCAGAATTAATGCCACAGAAATCTGCATTAAAAAACCCAACAATCAGCATTTAGAAGTGGAAAAACCATTGCAAAGATCTGTTCTAAGAAAATGCTTTCACAACAGTCTTCACATGAATGCACTCTCTGAGTTTCTTCTTTCCCAACACGTATTATTTTTAAGAAGCCTACCTAGTACATTTTAGTCTCTTTCAGAATGTTTAATTTTCGGTGAACTCTGAAAAACCTATCTGTTCATTAACAAAATGAGGCCAGCATTTGTTTGGTTTTCCCAGAAAGAAAACTTGCTGCTATATGTGTTGCTGTTAGGTTCACTGCAGACATAAACAACAATAAATTGTCCTGCTGGATCGAGGCATATAATTTTCTTAGTTTTCTTTAACAGGAAACTCCCTTTAAAAAGACAGGGTAACTTCTAACCTCAAAGATGCTGTAATAAAAAATTTTAAAAAATGCTTTGGCTGAAACAAAAATAGCCTTTTCCAAAAGCAAATGAATAAGGTACACCATTATTCTCAGGTGTAAACAAGTGCAGGGGTTTAAACTGAAGTATTTTTATAGCTAAAGTGGAAATATATTCCATCAAAAAATTTTTTTTCAGAAGCTTAAGTCCTGATTTTTTATTTTTCAACCTTAGTAATTTAGGTGGCATGTGTTGGATTCTGGTTTTGTCTTAAAGGTATTGGTTTAACATTTTATAACATAATATTTAAAGTCATGAGGAACTCAGAATACTTTCAGTATCCACAGGAGCAAAGACACACATATTGCCTGCATACCTAATAGTCTACTGGCCTACTGTAGTGAGAAACTGCCCACCACATTTTATGGCGTAACCTCAGTGCTTAGTTTTTTGTGGGTTCAAATGAGTTTAGTTTGCATTTCTCAAGGATACCAGTATCTCACACTTAACATACGTATTTCGTTCACTGCTTGGAACACCTCTCCAAAATAATGTAAGTATCTGCATAGTTTATGAAAACAGGATTTCACATGATATGAATAAGAGCACGACCATTTTCTGTCACAGAAAATGACTGAATCAAACCTTATGTTCTTGAACAGAACAAACTATTATTGAGAGCATTACTTTTGTAATTGGGGTGCTGCCACAGTAAGCAAAATAAAAAATGAAGGCAAATTTATCTCAATGGTAATTTAAAACCTAAAGAGATAAGAGATTATAGCCACCAAAAATCCAGAAGAGCAGGAATTAATGTTCCAGTGGCCTCATTTTGTTTGCAGGCTTCCTGGGAGAAGGATTATCTTCTTGGTAAGGATTTGAGCACATAGAGCTCGGAGGTGCACCAGGCAGTCTGGAGTGCACAGGGCTTGCTGGGACTGCGCAGGTGAGACAGGACTGACTGGGTCACACTCACCACCATGGAAATGTGTCCTTTGTTTCTGGTCTCTCTTTGCTGTCTCTGAATCACAAAGAGAGGAACCTGGCCAGTTTCTCCAGGTACAGGATATAGTTTACCTGACATATTTTAAGTCTGGGCAAAAGCTGCAAATCGTGATGTAGGACTGAGTATGTGGAGCTCTGTGGTTCCCCAGCACCAGACGCTTTTTGACCAGTCTCTCCACCTAGTATACCTTTTCACTAGAATGTGAATCTTAAAGATAGTTTTATAAACCACAACTACAATTGTGTGTTCTGAACATAAATTTTAAATGGCGGAGGAAATTGCATTTTCAGAAGTGATGCGGTATTCATTATGATCCTAGTGTTTAGAAAGTAAAAACCATGTAAGAATAGAGAAGACTTAGCAATTTATTTTGATTAATGTGCTTGATCTTCTCCTGGGAAAAAAAGCATCAGACTGTCTTCAGGTGCTTTCAGATATGAAAACTTCCCAAAATACTTATGGGCACTAAGCAGGTCTCTTCCTGCCAGCTGACACTCATTGGTGGTTTTCTCAGTCCAGTAGCACTTCATTGTTTGGCATGAAGAATGCAAAGTTAGATAAATACATTTTCATCACACCAGATGCTGCATCCAAAACTACTATAAGCAACATGCTTCTTCCACGCAGGTAGAAAGCTGGTGAAGGACAGTCATTCCAAAGACCAGGTAATGGCAGGGTTAATTTCAAAAGGTGCTTCAAAGCTGCTACAGCTCTTCAGTACTCTGGCATTCCCTCATGAAGCAAGCAGCCAGAAGGGGAAAGTGAAGGACCTTGCAAAGGTAAGTGAACAAACAACAGTGACCAAAACTTTGCTTTATTTTTCTTAACCCTCCAGTCACCACTTTTCATGCTTAAAACATGTTCATGCTTGTGTTAGCAGGTGCCTTCTTACTACAGGTGCTGTCCTGAATGACAGCTTCAGTGGACCTGTTCAATTCAAATTGTAAATAAGGCATTGTTTTGTTTTGTTTTGAAGTGAAGGGGAAAAAAACTATTGCATCAGCTGTCTTTGGGATGTGGTGTGCTCTCTATCATTTGACCTCTTTAATCCAAGACTGTATTTCTAAAAAAAGGTATCTTAGCTCAGTGACTAATTATACCTTTAGGTAGAAATTACTGGGTGACATTCCATTGCCTGTGTTATGCAGAAGATTAGACTGTATAAGTCCTTCTTGGCTTTAAAATTTTGTAAATCCAAATTCCAATCCAAATTCTAACACATGTAATCATACTTAGAGATTTCCCCAGAGGTTTCTATAAAAGAATATTTCATTTTCTTCCTCTCCAACACTGCTCATTAACATTACTTTAACAAAGATGACATGCTCTTCCTCAGTGGTGTGCAGAGTGATTGAAGATATTTCTATAATGTGCTTTTGAATCTTCCATGATGTAATGCAAACTAAAGTTGCTACTTGTTATTGTTTAGTCTTTGGTAAATACTAGCCTGTAAGGACAGTACAGTAATGGTGGAAAGGCAAATATTAGTTTGAGAAAGAGAGTATCTTGTCCTTAATTAACTCAGGCATTTTAAAGTGTGCTCTGACCCTACTTTCTACCACAGTTAAATTTAAACTTTAATTAACCAAAGTTTTACAAGAAGAGATTTGTGCTGGAAACCGTTCTGATTTTAATGCAAAGTGAAATGGAAAGGCAAAGCTACAACAAAAAATGTGAAAAAGACAGTACATGGTGGAATTTTCATTCTTTAAAATATACGTCACAGGACACATACAAACATGTTAAATACTCTACTCTCAGCTGCAAAGCCCCACCCTGGTGTTATCAACTGATTCTCATAGGAGTTGTTCACTACAGTTGAGTATTGTCCACATAATTTTAAAGGGGAATCCAGACACAGTGTCTTCCTCACACATCTGTGAGGGAAACACCTGCTTCTGAAACCAGACATTCAGTAAGCTTCATCCTCCTCAAGCAGCATCTTTCCTTCTTAAAGTTGCAAATGCTTATTCAGGTTCTCTCTTCCTACAGTCTCTTCTGCTGATACAATTCCTAGAGAAGCCCTATTGGAGTTCCTATAGGTTCTGCTCTTTATTCCTTAAAAGGTCCATGGCAATGAGTAAAAAAATCCCACCAGGTCAAGACTTTCTGATTCCTTATTGATTTCTCATGGCTCTTTGGAGAAACACTTTTTGGCTTTCTCTAACAAAGCTTGACTTCAGTGGAGCAGTCACAACAACCTTCCCTCAGAAACAGCAGAAAACCTAGGAGCAGGCACAGCTTCCTTTCAGACTGGTGAGACACCCTGCTCTGCAGAACAGCTATGCCTCTGTTGAGCTGTCCATAGCAAAGCAGGCATGGTGACCAGAACTAGACAATTTCCTAAAGCGTAGGACTGTATGTATTTGTTTATGATGATCTGTGTATTCTTATAGGTCCAAGCGTTTGCTTTTGTTCAAGCTATGCAGGGAAATGGTATTTGTATCTAGATACACTATTATATAGATAGACACATACAGGAAGTTTTGCTAAACAAGGACAAGTAAAATAAGACTAAAAGAAAGACCACTGTGGGTTTAGCTGTAGATCTACTGGGGAAGATAAGTAAAGGGTTTAATTGTTCTTATTTTTTCCCCGTCTCATGTCCTCATGTCCTTGCCCCATGCCACCATACAGATAGCTGATACAAACCCAGCTATTGTGTGAAACCACAGCTATTTCCTAGTGCCTCTTATGCTACAGAGAAGTCAGTGCTGCACCAGAGTTGAGGCTGCTTGCCATTGGTTCTCTCCACCATCCTGTTGCCTATCCTCTTGTAGACCCTAGTGGCATCATCACCACATCTCCTGACCTGATGCAGTCACGCAGCCTACACATATATCACAGGGGACAACACAAGTCAGCTGGAGGGGTGGAGAAGTGGCTCCACTTTCTCAGATCAAGGCAGCAGCCACTTCTGTCACTCCAGTATTCAACTGAAATTAGCACAACTGAGTGTATACATTTCTGAGTAATGTATTCTCATGGACGTTTCTGTTTGGCTACATGACATCAAGTGTAGGGATAATTTTGAATCCTTTGAAATGACACACATGCAGTGCAGTTTAAAGCAATTACTGTGTTGGGCCTCAGCTCAGGTAGAATAAACCCAGTGAAATCAACCGCGCATACCGTGACAGTTTCTGAGCTTACCCTCAAAGATTGGTCTTCAGTTTCTAGCTGCTTGAGTCTTTTCACTGCGAGGAGAAAATGGTATTTACCATCAACATTTTTTTAAGCTCATTGAAGCCAAACAACTACTTTCTAAGTATATCTCTTTTCTTCTGCTCCTAGTTGGTAAAGCAAATATTGCAGTCATTGCCCTGATATACCTTCAACATCTTTTTATAAACATTCCTTTCAGTCTAACTGCATGACTTAATGTTTTACTTCAAGTAATTCCTCCAATCATCTGAGCAATGAGAACACCTAAAGTGAAATCTGATAATTACCTGTGGATAAAAGTAGGAATTAGATTAAGAATGTATTTCAAAAAATATCTACTACAGAGCAGGATAGTAAGAGAGTTCATAATATTGGTATGTAAGACAAAATATTATGATGAAATTTAGACCAAAGGGAAAACCACCATGGGTGTTTTATTTGAGTCAGAATTGCTGAGTGTCAACTTTGTTCAATAATACACACAGCTGCATGAAGGCTTTCACTTACTTTTAATGTCAAATCTGTTCAGTACAGCATTCTGTATTCAGTGCTGCTCTTCATGTTGCAGCAGTGGCCAAAAGTAATAGTCAAACTCAGTGCCCTACCGTGAGCATCACAGAGCCTATACATAGGAAGCCATCGTCCCTGCCCTGGAGAGCTTACAATCTGTCTTGAAATAGGACCTAACAATTCAGAAAACACAAAACCCCCCAAACAAACAAACATACAAACAAACAAACAAGAATAGTAAGGGGGAAAGATAACAGGACAAAGATCATGTACTTGGATAGGATGAGAATATGAACCACAAAAAAAATTCTCAAAAGGTTTAGTGTTCTCTTCATCTTACAAGAAAGGTAAATAAATAAAGCAAGTTCTTCCCAAGACTCATTCAAGTAGACACTACTTTTTTCAGTCTTCCTAGAATACTTAATTATGACTAGAGAAAGAAATGCTCAGCATCCAAAAAATGCTTGAGTCCAGACCATCAATTTAGGCAACCTGGCATATCTTCACTGTTGTATGTAAGCTGATTTTTTTCAGAACTGGAAATATACCCATTTTCATAGACACATAGGATAGTTTGGGTTGGAAGGGACCTTCAAAGGTTATCTAGTTCCAACCTCTCTGAAATGAGCAGGTACATCTTTCATTGGGTCAGGCTGCTCAGAGTCCCATCTAACCTGACCTTGAACACTTCCAGGGATGGGGCATCCACAACTTCTCTGGGCAACCTACCCCCGTGTCTTACCACCCTCATTGTAAAACATTTCTTCCTTACATTCAGTCTAAATTGACTCTTTGCCAGTTGACCCTTGCCCTGTCACTACACTGTTTTTCTTGTAAGCCCCCATTTATATACTGAAAGGCTGCAATAAGGTCTCCCCAAAGACTTCTCTTTTCCAGACCGAATGCCTCCAGCTCTCTGTCCTCCTAGGAGAACTGTTCCATCTGTCTGACCATTTTCATGTCCCTCCTCTGGAGCCACTCAACAGCTCCATGTCTTTCTTGTACTGGGCACTCCAGATCTGGATGCAGTACTCCATGTGGAGTCTCACAACAGCACAGGAGAGGGGAAGATTCAGCTCTCTCATGCTGCTGGACACCTTTCATTTTATGCAACTGAGGACACAGTTGGCTTTCTGGGTTGCAAGTGCATGTTGCCAGCTCATGTCCAATTTTTCACCTACCACTGTGCCCCAGTCCTTCTCTGCAGAGTTGCTCTCAATCCATTTAACCCCCAGACTGTACTGATACTGGGAGTTGCCCCGACACTTGCATGTGGCCTTGCTGGGCTTCACAAGGTTCACATGGGCCTATTCCTCAAACCTGCCAAGGTCCCTCTGGGTGGCATCCCTTGCCTCAAGGAAGTCAACTGCACCATTCAGCATAGTTTCATCCACAAACTTTCTGAGGGTGCACTCAATCCCACTGTTGGTGTCATTAATAAAGATATTGAGCAGCACTGGTCCCAATATGGACCGCTGAGGGACACTCCTTGTTACCAATCTCCCTTTGGACATCGAGCTGTTGATTGCAACTCTTTGGATTTTGCCCTTGGTAAAGCCAAGTTGGCAGTCTCTAATTCCCTGTCTGTCATCCATATGCCTTGACATAGCTTCCAGGAGGACACACCACATCTGTTTATGTACTCCACACAGAAAACCTTTTTCAGGGTTTACAGGTGAAATTTTCCACACATAATTGTCTGATAAACAAAACAGAGCCAGATTGTGTTAATATCAAACATTTGCTTGCCAATACCAAGCTAGGAACCAAGACTGAGTTGGAAATGTGAAGGTATTTATTTTAGAAACATCTTGCCCTCTAATCAGACATTTATATTTTGACAACAGGTAGAGCAAAACACTGCTGGAGACATCTAAGAGGGATTAAAGGTGGTTAGATGCCTAAATTATACTGTTTTTTCTGTGGGAGCTTGGCTAATATAAGGTACCTTATAAATTTTAACCTGCTTCTCTATCACAAGACCTTTTGTCAAGTAGGCTTCTGTGTTCTGATAGAGGTAGATCTCAATGTGGAAAATTTGGCCTTTCCATCTGTTTCTATTCTTCCTTCATTTCTTTTTGAATACAGACTGGACACTATGTTTCTAATGTCCTTGGTGTTCACCTCTAAAACATTCTCTCATGCAAAAATGTGGGGTTGTTTGTTGTTTACTGTGTACATACTCTTCAGTGAAAACAAAGTTGCAACAATTAAAATCCTGATCACAAGGGTATGGGAGTTCCTCTGCCAGCTCTTGACTACCTTCATCATTTTCGTACCTTTTATGCATCCACTTTTGCATTATCAATGGCATTATTTATTGCAGTTTCCATTGAGCCTTTGTATGCACCTTATCAGTATAACACAGAATTCTTCTCCAATGTCAGTTGTGAAAATTCATTTGGAATTTGAAAGTGGGCTCTTTTTTTGGTATTTTTCCATCAGACACTGAAGTTCCCCAAAGAAAATTATCTGTCTCTGTGACAGCTATGCAAACTCAGGAATGGTTATGACGATGAAGATGTTATATGCTAGATGGAAAAGAACAATCAGATCCAGGTATGTAGGAGAGTTAGGAATTATATCTACTTGTAAATAAAGCAACCTAGATATGATGAACGAGAGAGACACCATGAATCTGGAAGTCCTTTATAGTATTTTAACAAAGTTAGCTTCGCTTTAGAGAGCACTGCTGCACTAACTAGCTCTGATGAAATGCATAGTAAAATCCTGTTCCAAAATCTCTGCCAATGTGTTCTGCTTTTACATTATGTTGGACAGTGTTCCACTTTGTGACAGATTTACAAGGACTTCTCCTCTGCTGAAGAAGAAAGGCAAATGACAAATTTGAAATATTGTCTGTTCATCTCCCTTCATACATAATGTTCTTAATCTCAGAACAGTCTCGTGAATGCCTCAATTAAAAGCAAACTCTTTTCTCAAGTCTTCATCAGCTTGGACTTACTAGCTGGGGGGGGTTTTTTTGTGCAAAATATGCAGAAGAGAAGACTCATTTTGGAGCCCTGCCACAACAAAGACATGCCTGTGTATAGAACTGTTCTGAATTTACTTGGGTTTTTCAAGTTTATCATTGTTACCTCTTCTCAGTATTTGAAAACGTCAGCAGAATTAGGTAGCTCGATCTGAGATGGTAGGCAGTCTTGAGCATGTGCTCTGCTTGTGAAGACAATACAAGACTGAACTCCCTCAACAAAAAAATACTGTTTACACATGCACTGTACGAATTTAGTTTTAATTTTAATAATGTTGCTAAGTAAAACTAACCAGTTGCTATCACAGGCATTAATGAACAGACAGCGTGCTCTTCACTTTGTTTTGGATTTCTATTCCTTTGTACATGTCATCAGATAACTTACTGAAATGAAAACATATCCAGTTATACTACTGATGGTAAGTTTTGCGTGCCATTGAAATGAATACTTCTAAGACAATAGTTAGGGAAGCTTTCATTACAGGCGCTGACAAGTAAGAAATAACTTTGGATTTTCAAATCGTTGATTGTATTTGCAGTAGCTGCCTAATTTATCTTTCTTATAGAAACCTTTGGGAGACCAATAGAAAACAAACAGAAAAGTCAGAAAACAATATTCAGACATGAAATATAAATTATAGATTTATATATATTCTATGTATATTATAAATCTATAAATTAAAGAATGGAGAGGCTTTTTGTTTAATTTTCACTATGGCCTTTTAAAATCTAGGTTAAAGTACAAAACCATGTAACTGCATGCTGTCAAACGATTCATATTCAGCTTTACTAGCACATTGATGCTCTAAACTTAAAAAACCTCACTATTAAAACCTCACTGCAGACCCCCGATTTAGCAAAAAATCCACTGATATTAGAAGGCTTTTGTCTTTGGGTCCCACACAAGAAAAGAACAAAAGCTATCTCAGGTCCTGTAGCTGCCTTTCTCGGTAATGCTGTCAGATCCTGCAGAGGTAGACAAGTGTGCCTAATTTCCTTCATTACGCATAGACATCCGCAGTTCGGTAGCTCTACCCACAGTGTATAAAACAAAGTAACCACAAACTAGTTTTGTAATGCAGATAGATATATGCAAAATATTAGATAGGTGCCAGGTGCCATTTTGGCTGATAATTTTGAATAAGACTACCTACTAATAAAATTATAACTATTTTCTTTCTTAAACAAATCAACAAGTTCATTGAAGCAATGAAAATCTATGTGTTCCTATATAAATTCAGAGCAGAAAAAAGTCTGGAAGTTTACTTCTGCGCTTTACTTATGGTCATAGGAAGCTGCCTGATTAGAGACTTTCAACTCAGACCTACAAATGGTAGCTAAATTTAACTAGAAGATTAACTTTTGTCAAAATAAATTCTTACAGTCTGCTCCAAAGACTACTGGTGTCAGGAAAAGTCTATAACCCTGGTCTCTAATTAAGTAGGTTTGTTAAAAAGAAAAATATCTCATTACAGACGTGAGTCTGAAAATACTTAAGTGTTCTTAGTTTCTAGTGAAGTTCACGTATTGTAAAGAATATCTTAACATCTTAATTCCAAGTATTAAATGGAATGCGTTATAATTAGGAACCTTTTAATCCAAGTGAGTTTCTAAATAAAGATACCTGGACCTACTGTAAAATGTGCTTCAGAAAAATCTATGGTGTTCTAGTACGCAACCAAATTACCCAATATTGAATGTCTGAATGCAAAAAATGACAAGTTATAAAAAAATACTGTAAGATCTGCAAAACAATTAAATTTGAATAAATTAGTTGGAACTCAGTGTTTATACTGACAGAAAAATCAGAGTAAGTTCTTTGTCTACTCAAGAATAACTTGGATGAGGAAAAAATTTTTCTTAGATACAGAAAGCCGCTGCTTTTCAAGCTTTTTCTCATAATGACTCCTCAATAACCAACCCTTTGATCCCAAACAAATAAATACCAGCTTCAAAGAAACATACTTAACACATATTCAGTTTGTCTAGCTTCATGTTAGGTTTTTATAGAATTATTTATTTTTCTGGCTTCATGTATATGACTTTAGCTAAGCATCCTAATTTAACACTATACAAGAACACAAATTAGCCATCCTATAGCAAAAAATGTGATGATTTCTAAAAAATAGCATTAAAAGTAACAAATAATATGATTGGTGTAAACTGCAATTTAAAATAACTTCTCTTTTTCTACATTATCATGCTTTTATCATTCACACTTTAAACAGTAAGCTCAGAGAACCTTAAAATATCTTCCTTAGGATGTGTGCTAAGATGTACCAAATTCAAATAATGGGTTTTGTTTGTTTTTTGTTGTTGCCGTTGTTGGTTTTCAAAGAACAGGTTAATATTTTCCCATTTTTGAGATTCACAACTGATGTTTAATAGTGGTGTACACATAAAGAGGGCTTCAAATGCTACACATGCTGTTGAAGACATTTTTCCATGTGTAATTTTTGAATGAGCACTGCAACAACCTACCAATTAAATCTAAATATATAATACCTCATGGTCTCAGATTTTGAGAAATTACTGCAATTACTTAGCGATACCTGCTTCAATTAGTGTAATTTTCTGGTGAAGGGAAATTTAAGTACTCAGTTAAAATAGAGTGTATTTATTTCTGTAGACGGCAGAAATAAAAATCCCCAGTGCAACAAGTACCTAGGCATACCAGTCATTCCAAAAAAGAAGGAGGTAGGCAAATGCTTAAGTAACTAAATTAACTGTGATCCAGTATTAGAACTGGGCTTTTTGAAGAAGCTGTGTTAACCTCACAAGAAAGCCTAATACCACTCCACAGTTTTTAAGGCATTTTTAAAGCAATCATGGTTCCTGGCTTGTTTCCAAGACTTTTAAAGGACTGCAGAGATTTTCACCTCCATACCTCTGGTCACAGATACTGGTGGTTTTTTTGATGGTCTAGAGAGACCCAAGGTATTAAAACTAGGTATAATTAGGCAACCTGTGAGGAGATGACAGTAGCTGGATGGACATAACAACCTAATGATAAGTGGCTCTCTAGGCATGCTGATAGTGCTTTTCATGCTTTATGAAACCAAAATTAATTAACAAATAAAACTCACGCTATGGAAAAAAAGCCAAACAACATGAATGGCTGATAAATGGGGACGACTAGCCTCAACTATGCTTTCTCCAGTTTCTTGAAAAATAGTTACTTAATCAGGCAAAAAAAAAAGGGAGAAAAAAGTATGGCTAGAATCCCATTGTGTGGAAACATTGTCTAATATCACAATTGGACAACCTGCTGTTTGTAACACTACTAAGATTTAGAGGAAGATTAGAAAGACAGAAACCTCATTCCTTCAGCGTTGTGTTTTCCCAATCTTCAACCTTTCCATTTCACTCAGTCTTAGTCACTGATTGTTCTAGGCAACCCCTTAAATGGAGAATAGTATTTTCAAAGCCACAGTGAGAAAGATCTGAGGGGATGAGCAGCCTGCAAACATGACAAATAAGAGCCCAAACCCAACCACCACTGTAGCAGGCTGTCCAGACTAGTACTGACCCGAGTGTCAGACATAACCCACATGTGGAAAGACACTGGTCACTGGTTCTGGTGGGAAGCCCAGTCCCGCAGATGCTCCCCACCAGCCTGGTGCTGGCTAGCCGTTACAACCAACACCCACTTTGCTATCGGGGCTGTTCCCAAGTACAAAGATTTTGCCTACTTTGGTGCATACCTTTGCTGTGCTCCTCAGCGTTCTCCAGACTGGGAATTTTTACAGTTAACTGCTAATTTACCAGCAATTTTAAAACCCTAGCCTAAGTTCTTCAGGTGATGGCAGGGAAGTAGACCCAAGGCTGCACACTTGCTGCAGCACAGGCCTGACCAGACCAGGAGCACAGCAAGCAAGCCTGGCTTGGCCAGCAGCCGGTATCAGGCACTGGTCACAGCCTCTGACCCACAGCGGTAACTTTGATGCCCAGGATGGCACTACTGATCTCAGGGGCTACAAAAAGCTACTTTAAAGCTAAGTATTATGACTAGTAATTAGGTCACAGTGTAAATCAGCAATTCACAGTTTGTCCCAGCCACAACGAAGGACCGTGTTTTACAGTATTTAGATTATGAAGTGTGAACCATTTGCAGAAATATGCAATCAAAAGAAAATATTATATTTATATATGTATATATAAATATAAAAAAAAAGAACTGTATGAGGAATGTCCAAATGCCATAGCAAATACCTGCCTGGCCAGTAGCATGTGGACTGTTCATCTGACCTGGGGAAGACAGCAGGGATGGGAAGATGCTTTGCATCTGCCTCAGTAGAGTAAAATCTTCCAGCCTGGGCTGATCACTTTGACAGGAACTGCTTCAGAAAAATCCTTACCACCAAACTTTTGGTAAAGGAGAACTTTTGTGTATTCTTCTCCATTCCTTTGCAAGGATTCATAAGCAAACAGCCGTTGGAAAAATACACCCAAAAGGAGTTTTGGCTGAAATCCACGGACCTTAATTCATTTGCCTTGCTGGGTGATTGAACTTATCAGAACACAGTGTTGATGAACTTGTGTAAAAGCAGGAAGGAAGGGAAATGCTTTCGGGCCACAGCCTGCTCCTCTTTGCCAGCATGGTTTTGGGGAGACGTTGCCCGAGCCAGGTTTGTTTTTTCTGGTGACGGGGCTAAGCCTCTCCCATGTGAAATTTCACTTTTCAATGAAAACTTACTCCGGGAGGAGCAAAGCCAGTGTAATTCTCGTGTGACTCATGCGCAGAAAACGCAAAAGTCAATAGTCAAGAGTTTATTTGATGGAGGTTTTCTCCTAATTAAGAGGTCATTAAGGGGATCCGACTGTTACTCAGCGCTGAGACGAAGGTCCCCAGCAGCTGCTCCAGCCCCGGAGATGTGCTGCCAGCACATTTTTCCAGAAACATGTTTCCTCTCTCGCTAGCGGCCCCTTCCCCCTCCCCGCCACCCCGTTTCTAGTCGCTCCAGCGCTGATGAGCTAATAGCATTTTTCCTTTGCATACTTTGGCGCTGCCCCACGGCATACTCTGGCAGCCTACGTGTGTCTGAGCGCGCCCGCCCGCCGCAGGCTCGCCGGGCGCGGGGGGAGGATGGATGGGGAGGATGGGGAGGATGGATGGGGAGGATGGGGAGGATGGATGGGGAGGATGGGGAGCCCCCGCCGCCGCGCCGGCCCTCGCCGCCCCGGCCCCCCCCGGTCCCCCCCGCGCGGGCGGGCGGGGGGCGGCCGGGGGGGAACTGTCAGGGCCGCACGTTTCCAGCCGCATTACGTGAACAAATGGCGGGGGCGCAGCCAGCCCAGCCAGCGGGGCTTGTGTAACTTTGCGAGCGTGCCAGCAAGTTTAAAGTCCCTGGTTTCTCCTCCTCCTCCTCCTCCTTCCCTCGCTCCAGACACCAGCGCGGGCCGGAGAACGATGAGAGGCTGATTGTTTGCTCCGGCGCCCATTCGCATCCCCTCGCCTATAAATATCGGCGAGAAGAAAAGCTGCTCCCGCCGCCTCCCCTGGGCCGGGTTTCCTTCGCGACGGCCCGACCTGCCCGATGGCACCGCCCGGGTCCCGCCGCGCCTGAGACCCCGCTGCCCGCCTAACCCCTCCAGAGGCGCAGCCCCCGGCCGCCCCGCACCCCCGCCCCGTCCGGGCAGGAAGGCGCCCCTCGCTGTCCGCTTGCCCCCCGCACTCTCGCCCGTTTCTCTACCCCGCCGCACCCCCACAGAGGAGAAGATGCAATTCGCGCCGCCGGGGCTCCTGCTCGCCCAGCTGCACGCGTGCATCTACTGGAGCTGCCTGTGGCCCGCCGGCTGCCAGCAGCCGCCGCCGCGCCGGGACCCCCCGCCGCCCCCCGCCGCCTGGAGGCAGCGGATCCAGTGGGAGAACAACGGGCAGGTGTACAGCCTGCTCAGCCTCGGCTCCCAGTACCAGCCGCCCCGGCGCAGGCAGGCGGCGGAGGCGGCGGGCAGCCCCATCCTGCTGCTGCGGAACAACGGCTCGCTGCCGCGGAGAGCCGCCGCCCGCCCCGCCGCCACCGCCACCGCCACCGCCGCCGCCGCCGCCGCCGCGCAGCCCCCGGCCGCCAACGGCAACCGCGGGGACCCCGGCGCACGGCACTGGTTCCAGGCCGGCTACCAGGTTCCCTCCGGGGGTCGCGCCGCCGCCGGGCAGCGGAGCCAGGGGGCCGCCACCCCCGCGGCGGCCGGGGCGGCCAGGAGCACCTCCCCGGGGGCGTCGCGACCCAGCGACCCCAGCGCCCCCGCCGTCGGCACCGGCACCGACACCAACCGGAGCAGCACCGGGGCTGGCGCCCCGCCGCCTCTCAGCAGCTTCAGACCCAGGCGGGAAGATGTCATGGTGGGGGACGACCCGTACAACCCCTATAAGTACACGGACGATAACCCCTATTACAACTACTACGACACGTACGAGAGGCCCCGCCAGGGCAGCAGGTACAGACCCGGCTACGGCACCGGCTACTTCCAGTACGGTAAGAGCCCTCCTGCTTCCCTTCCCCTTCCCCTTTCCCTTTCCCTTTCCTTTTCCCCTTCCCCGTCCCCGTCCCCCCCGCCGCCCCCGCCGCGCCGCCCCGCTCCCCCCCGGCGCCCGTCGGTGCCATCGCGGAGCGTCCCCAGGGGACGCGGTGCGGGGGTCGGTGCGGGGGTCGGTGCCCTGACCGCCCCTCGCTCGGGGAAAAACCCTCCCGGCAGGCGGCTGGGGCCCAGCGGCCACTGCCGTGGCTGGGGGGGGCGGGGGGGGCGGCGCGGGGGGGGGCAGCCCACCGCGGGGGTCCGGCCGTCGCGCTTGCGATGCGGCCTTTGAGAAACGCCGAAGGAGCAAGGGGGAGAGCGAGCGTTGTGGTGGGCAGGGGTCCGCAGCGGAACGGCGGCGCCTCACGACTGGGACGGCGGCCAAGTATTTGCAGACGTGTCCTGGGTTGATCTTGCTGTTCTGTGGTTGGTTTGATGAACTGCAGGTCTCCCTGACTTAGTCCCGGATCCCTATTACATCCAGGCGTCCACTTACGTCCAGAGGATGTCCATGTATAACTTGAGATGCGCTGCCGAGGAGAACTGCCTGGCAAGGTAGGCACCACCGCGCGTCACGGCTCGCTGCGGGCTCCTGTGCCCCTGCGCCCACCACGGAGTACCTGAGGCTCGATGGTCCGAGCAAACCTAGCCCTGCTTGTAACCTTCTTTGAAGCCCGTGGCAGATGGTGGAGTTTGAACATAAGAATACGATACCGCCATATTAGAGAGACAAACTACAGATGCTTCGAAGAACCTACATTTTGTGAAAAGTTATATTGCACGTTTCTATTATCAGGCTCAGTCCAACATATCATAATTTTGCAAAATGGAGGCACCTAAAAAAACCTGCTTGAATGTGGTGATTTTCACCTTCATCCCCCAACCAAAAAAGATCATACCCTACTCCATTTAAAAAAGAAAAAAGACCAACCCTACTCTTAATCAGCAAAAGTTACTACTAAAATTATAACTTGCTAATTGTTTCTGGGCCTATGCCTTGTAATACCTCCTAAGAATAAAATCTCCCTGAAAAGTGTTTCAAAGTCTTTTAACGTGTTGAGATAAGAGCTTTGCCATGAAGTTAGGTCCTGTCCAGCTGGCAAAGAGGGATTTTTCCTGTTTTGTTTGGAAAGAAATTAACGGGGCTGTTTTGAACCATTTTGTTTGATACCTTATCGTGCAAAACAGATTTTATTTATTTACCAGCATCATTAATTGATGTCAGACTGTTTCCAGGGTTTTAGACTCTTTCTTCACTTGCTGGAAAAAGAAAACGAGGCATAGGAAGTAGTACTTTTTATGCTAACTTTACAGTGAAGACTAATGGAAATGTTCTTGCTGGCTATCTTGCTGGCTTAAAGGACTAGATAATAGATGTGTCAAATAGGAAAATACAGCCTGAGGCACATATATATTCATTTTTTTCTACAACAGAAACATCTGTTGTGTGATCTTACATACACAGTGAGTTATTTTGTTAACAGCAACCGATGAAATTGTATTTTTGGTACCAGAGTAATTTTACAGATAAGCAGTGATCTGCTTCCAAGACGGAGGCACAGAGTCAAGGTTTTGAACTCCCTTTTTTTTTGCTAGAAGCCGATCTGAATCTTACTCAGGTCGTGGTCTGACACCAGGCACTTCTGAGCATACCACGTGGAATTCTTGTGTGTCTCCAATGCATGAGCTTTAAGATGGCTGAAAAAAAAATTGTGCTACTAGTTACTTCTGAGACAAACTGAAGTGTTTATTAAACTGTTTCTTGCATGTACTTACGGCTTCCGTTTTTTTGCATTTTTACAGTTCAGCTTATCGAGCAGATGTTAGAGACTATGACAATCGGGTGCTCCTGAGATTCCCCCAACGAGTGAAAAATCAAGGCACATCAGATTTTCTGCCCAGCAGACCCCGTTATTCATGGGAGTGGCACAGCTGTCACCAGTGAGTGAAGTGCTCAGTATGGTACCTTCTAATTATCTTTTTACTAACAAATTTCACTTACAGGGTGACATTTTCTAAAACTGCAGTGAAGCAGGGGGAAGCCATGGGGAAACTTCAGCCTTTTACTGTCTGATCAATTTTAGGGCAGTGGTAATTACTCTTTATATAGCCACAGGAAACCAAAATGGTTATGAAGCTTATCTAGAAATATGAAACTCTCACAAGTAGGAATTCATTACAGAGACAAGTCTCGACAGTAGCACCTTCTCCCTTTACATATATTTTACATGGATTATAGTCCAGTTACATGTAAGTGGAACCCATAATTAAAAGTCCCAATTATGTTAAAATAACTGTGGAAACGCCAAAATGCACATCTACTAACATGTTCCCTATAACACATTATTGTAAACACTGACCCATACTTATTGACCTGGATTTCATGGGTTAGTTCCTGACAAAGAATGGTCTGGTCAATCCAGAAAATAGAAGATACTGAGTTGATTGATCCCATTATTAATGTCCTTTATCATATCATGATACTTCCTTATGGCAGTATTACTTTAGAAACAGCAAAATTGCTGGAAACATGGCAAGGCAAATGTAGTAGAACATTTTCAACATTTTGGGAGCAGGTAACGCTGCAAACTTGTACCTTTTCAGAAAATTCACATACAACAGTTTGCCGATTTGTTCCGATTTTTGCTATTTCATAGAAGGACCAATTGTAAACTTCTGGAAAGCTTACCTTACTTCCACCTTATTTAAAATACAATCCTGCGGTTATGGGTACATAAATAATAACCTAGTATTACTTCATTAAAAAAGTAGTATGTAATGTGGGCTTGATCTAAAGGCCCCTGGTATCAATGGAGTATTTCTGTCTAGCTTCAGAGGCTTTAAGCTTTTAATGAAAAATCAGTATCAGAACAAATTATTTCAAAAAGAGACTGATATTACTAGTTTATAAATCTTGTAAGGATCAAAAAAGCTGAAACTAAATCAAAGCGAAGAAAAAAAAG
This sequence comes from Falco biarmicus, assembly GCF_023638135.1. Lineage (NCBI taxonomy): Eukaryota > Metazoa > Chordata > Aves > Falconiformes > Falconidae > Falco > Falco biarmicus. Next base: position 20,726,843 of record NC_079311.1, on the reverse strand, counting down.
CCTCTATAAATGCCTTAGTTAATACCCACCCCTGAAAAAAATCACTTCCAACAACAAAAACCCCCCAATCCTGGAGCTTACAAAGTTGATAAATGGATGAAATGGATAGAGAGCAATTGAAATGTCCCATTTGCAGAAAAGCTGTTTCTTACTCTGCCATCATAGCCCAGATATTGCTATCCAGATGCAAAGTGTCTCTGATGTTGATTCATTTCTTGGACAGAAAATACATTGCCTACAAAAAATGCATTTCTCGTGATCATTTCCATGACAGTGATACAAGCCTATTTGGAAATGAACTACAACTGCCAATTAGTTTGGCTAGCCATCAGAATTCAGTGTTAGTCATCATCATTTGTAGACCAGTTTTAGTGTTCCTGACATGCATGCTTGTGAGGCTTGTGCGCTTCTCTTCATTTTAACAATAGATTTGAATTCTGTTTAATTATATCTTTTTCATATACCTCATGAGCTGAAAACATTTGTAAGTAATGACAGCCAAACGCTGCGCAGAGTGCCGGTTGATAGTACAAGTTTAGTTTTCCATGTGTTTGGAAAAAGTGAAATTACAAGGATAATAGGTGTTCAAGTCCGACTAGAACCCACTGTGCGTGACAGCAAGAAAAATAACCCACTGTGCCCAGATCCGAAGCACACACACTTTTGAAATGGAGACTACATTAAGTATAGACTAAAAAAATTGTTGGCATCGGAGGAGATCTCCACTGCTATTACACATAAGCTGATTTATTTATGCAGATTTTATTGTCACTAGCATTATAAATGTGTTACACTGATTGAGGGCCATCAAAACGTGAAAGTAAATCGTTGGGTTTTTTCTAGCAAATAGCAAACTCCCCTGGAATTTATAGTATGTAAGGTAAGAATTCCTAGCAAAACTCTGGCTAAAGGCAGTTATAAGATGTACAATGCAAACTTGAACTACTTAATGCTTGCTATTGTTATTGGAGAAGAGCGGAAACAGGAAATTTTGGAAAAACAGTGCTGCTATGGAGTCTTTCCCTTAAATTAAAATGTATTATTTATAGAAGATGGCATTTCCATAGTAATTGAAAATTAGAATGCTGAAAAAAACCCTTAACTGAATAGGCAGCAATAGTAAAGTATACTAACACTGAAGTTCTATGTAATAAATAAAATTTGGTCAGATCTAACAGAAGGTAGATCAAATATGTTAGAACTGTTATTGACAAGACCTGATCCATCTTTAATCATGTACCTATGGTTTTACAGACATTATCACAGCATGGATGAATTCAGCCACTATGACTTGTTGGATGCAAGCTCACATAGAAAGGTTGCTGAAGGACACAAAGCAAGTTTCTGTCTCGAAGATACCTCCTGTGATTATGGATATTACAGACGGTATGCATGTACCGCGCATACACAGGTAAGACTTCGTTTGGAGACAACCAGTTTCTTTCCCCCCTTCTAATTTATCTTTGGGTGCTTTGGGTATTTTGGGTATTTTTCTACCAATCAACTGATGCCCTAACTAGCTCTGAAGTTCTCCATCATAGAGGCCAGGATAGCCACTTGGAGACTTACAGTTTACCCAGATGCTGCTAAACGTGGGTGTCTCATTAAAATGCAGGGACACTCATTAGCTAGCATCACTGGTAACCGAACTATATTAAAACACACCACAAGTTCTTGTGCTTATAGGACTAGTCAAGAACTCAAGACAGAGTCAGTAAAGAAGTGGTTTCCAGTGTTCATTCCCCACAGACTGCTCAGTGATGTCCTTGGCTAGTCCCAGAGTTTGTAGCCAGTATTTTCTCCCTTACAGAGCATGAGGCTGTGAGGTGCTGAATTCCCTAATACCTATAGCTACCGGCTGGCAGTCCAACACAGAAAACTTAAGAGCATAGTTTTATGTGTGTATAGAAGGCTGTTAAAGAGAATGGCAGCTACGTGAACATAATGATGCGTCATATACAAATGTAAAACAAGGTCTTAGGGCTTATTAAGGGAATAGATAAAAAATGAAATGTACCATTATGATATCACACAAATTCATGGTAGACTCCTACTTTGAATATTGCATGGAGCTGTGGTCACCACTTCTCAAAACTGCTACAGAAAACCTTAAAAAAATCAAACCAACTAACCCCAGGAAAACAAGGATGATCAGTAGTGTAGTATGGCTACCACACTTAAAAGATTTCATAGACTATTCCCATTGACAATGGAAATGCCCATAGACACTTTTGGAAAACCAGAAATAATAGGAAATCTTGAGTAGTCCTGGATGGAAAGATGAAATTGTTGATATCGACTGTTCCTCCCAATAAAAGAATTTAAGGACATCCAAAAGAACTGCCAGATAACAGCTTTAAAACACAGGGGTGCTGTTTTGACACATGAATAAAATATTAAATTCCTTGCTGTAGGATGCTGGAGAGATCATAAATATCTACATGGGTTCAAAAACAATGTAGCCAAAGTAATGGAGACCATTAAACAGAAAAATCTGATGGTACGCCATGTCTTAAATGCAGTTAAATTCAATGCCTAGTGGAAGGAATTTGCCTGGGTAAAGGACATTACACATCCCATTTTTTACGTTCTTTTCTCCTCAAGCATCTGCTGCTGACCACTGTCAGAGACATGATACTGAGGCTTGATGGATCTGTGGTTTAACTCGGTGTGGCCATACTTATACATAAACTTGTATCCCTTATTCTGCAGTTTTTAATCTAGAAGGTAGTTATTTTATCACAGAGAAATGGCAGCTATGCTTTACTGGCTGACGTGTCCACATTTGAATTTTAAATGTAATGAATGATCTGCAATAAAGAAAGGCTTTGAAGAGGTTTTATAAATATCTTTTCTCCTTCTGTAAACAATGACATCTAGCTAAGCAACATACATATTTTACAGCTGCAGTATTTGTGTCACTAGAATCATGGCTGTGTCAGCGTTTCCACTGGAAGCCCATATTTCAGGGGTTTGTAACGGGGCTGTAAAACTTTCCTCCAGCCTCAGACTTGGCACATACGTGCGAGAGTCTGAGCTGATCACCAGCTGGGTCAAGAGGGAATTCCTGCAACACTTGGGTTTTGTGCACTGTGTGTCGCCAGAGCAGATCAGCTTTGCCTAGAGCAATCTATGTTGGCCACAGTTAATGACACCAGATTTGAACCACTGATACACTCATACATGGAGATTTTTACTAATGTTCCTAACAGCAAAGTTTTCAGAAAAGATTCATTTGGAAGAAAGGCTACATTTTCAGTTCTCTCAGATTCTTGTGTCACTATTTGCCTGAAGAGACGACACTTCCATGCAAAACTCAATGTGAAAATGGCCGTAAACTGCACTATTCAAAGATGGCACTGTGGCAGAGCACATCTATAGCAAAAAAGTTGCATTATTCCTAAGAGTAGAGACACGTTCCAACACAGTGATCAAGTTTGTACTCAAGGACCTTGGAAGCTATTTACTTGAGATTTACAGATATTTAGGTCCAGCCTTTGGTCGGTTTTGATTTTATTCTCATCTTTTGTAATGAACAGTGACTAATAGCATCAACAATATTTACATAAAAGGAGTACTGTAACAAGTACAGCTATCTCGCAGATGAACAACTATCAATAGTATAGGTGTTTCTTATGTAGCAGTAATACAGTGCTGTCTATAAAAGTAGTGTGTTAGACTTATGTGTTCTAGTTTAATATTCAAATAAAATGCCAAGAAAGAACAAGCCTCATTTACTGAGGTAATTTTCTTAGAAAAATATGACAGTTAAGTGAACTTCAGTCTGAGAGTCCCTAATGTCTAGAATGTTACTATTCCTAATGATTTTTTTACATCCATCTTAACTTCGTTTTTAAGGGACTGAGCCCTGGCTGCTACGACACTTACAATGCTGATATAGATTGCCAGTGGATTGATATTACAGATGTAAAACCTGGAAATTATATTCTGAAGGTAAGCGTATTGGGAGTGGGGCATTTTAGGGTTTGGGGTTTTTTTTGTTTGTTTTTTAAAGCAGCAAATTATATGCATATATTCTTTTGATTATACTTTTGATTATATTTGATTATATAACTTTTGAAAGTTATCAGTTTAAACTTGGAAGTAGACAACACTGTGCTTTCTCCCCTCAAGGTGAGTGTAAACCCCAGCTACTTGGTGCCTGAATCTGATTACTCCAACAATATAGTACGCTGTGATATACGCTATACAGGCCACCATGCATATGCCTCTGGCTGTACAATTTCACCGTAAGTACATTCCTTTGTTTTTGCAACTGTTTCATATTGACAGTACTGAGTTGACAAAGAGATTTGTAAGCTTGGAGATTTACTTTAGATTGAAAAAAGTAGCTCCCACCATTGTGATACCAGTTTCTTCAGTGTGTTGTGCTGTGGTTTCAGGACCTCGTGTGTTAATTCAAAATTCAGATGGTACTTTTCAAAAGTCTGTTTTGGCAGGAACGATGGGAACGATTGCTTTGCTCTTGGTAAATGCATAGCTTCCAAATCCTGGCCTCCGCTAACTAAACTATTTCCGTAAGGCTAGCCCTGATTTTTAAAAATTATTTAGTCCTGAAAAACAATTGTGAGATTTTCACTCTTGCAAGTGTGTCATCAGGATATATAGCACTTTCAAAATTGCTGCTACTGTCTGGGCTGCTCAGTAACTACCTCTGGCCCACACCTTCTTTGCATTTGCACTAAAACCTTTCTGTGCTCATTTATAGCATCCACACAAAACTGTTGAGCAGTTACATAGCTCTTAAGACGTTCTGCAAAATCCCACACATGTATGTTACTTTGCTGCTGCTGCTGACACAGTAGCCATCCTCCCTGTAAACAGTTCTTCCAGACACAGCCCATTTACAGTTTAGTTCTTTAAAAGTTTAATCAATGCCACAATTATGCGCCCCCCCCCCCCCCCCCGAAAGAGAATTTCATGTAATTAATGTTCTCATGGTAGATCTACTGGATCTACTGTAGCTTAGTATCTGTGAAACACACACACAAAAAGCAATCAAGTCTTCTGCAACACAGAGGTAAGCAGTTCTCGGGATAATATAGTAGTTGCTCATACAAAATACTTATCAAGGGGCTTCATTTAGATTGTATAAAAGTTTATGTGAAGTAAATTCCAGACCAGTAAATGGAAAGTAAAATAAATGACCAGTGTAGTGTGCTATAACAGCATCAGTGAAACAAACATATTGAATTAATGTGATTATTGCTTAATTAGCCTTTAAAATACAGATTCCTTACTTTGTATTAGGAAGACCAGTAGTTAAACGAGGCTAAAATGAGAAACGTTTTCCCGTGCCAATGTGGAGATCTGTATTTGCAATCACACTTTGGTCATAAATGTGACAAATCAAATGGCTTCAACAAAATCGCTTCAACAAAATCCTCTGTTCTTGTCATGTGCTGGTCAGACTTGCAGGAAACAGAGGAAAAAGAGCAGGCGTCCTGCAGGTCATGAGAGATTACTTTTGGTGGAGCTGTGACAGGAGCTTTTAAAGCATTTCTCTGTAACAGGATGGACTAATTGGTACTTCTAGCAACACTGTTTCTGTTAACTTCAGGTGGAAGGGAAATATAAATTTATGCTTCACGGCTTCAGCTTCTAGTCTCCCCACGGTACCTCTGTGAATGTTAACAAGTAAATATGTTCTTGCAGGGTGAGGAAACAAAATTTCTGTTCCATTTTGTTGACCTAGCCTTCAAGCTGGCAAAAGGCTATTTAGCAGATACTCTTTTTGTATGTGCTGTGTCATCTGCATAACATTGTTTCTCCTCTTTCCACAGATACTGAGAAAGATGCAAGATGATGGATGAGACCGTGCCAAATGTTTTGAACTGAAGTATCATTATATAAACTCCAATAGGATGTAAACACTATAGAAACAAAACTACAGAACATACACACATACACCCACACACCTTATGTGATTTTTGAAGCACTTCAGCTGCTTCTCAACCAAATCTGTAACTGGATTTTAAGCATTTAAAAATTGGTGTTACTTTTATTACTATTGAAATGTGTGGAACTGGTGATTCATGCACAGATACTTTGAAATTTTGAAAATCATAACTCATTCGTAAAACATGAGCATTTCTTAACTCCTGAAAATTTGGAGTTAAGGCGATAATAGACTTCAGTGGGAATATTACTGGTGAATGAGTTGAACATATTTTAAAAGGTAGCAAAAATTTATGTATAATGAATGCAATAATAAAATGCAATAGGAAGTACTAATGTCAGCTATCTCAGAAAATACCAGAATGAAAAACAGCTTAAGAGTAATGCTACAGTACCATTAAAATAAAACTTGCTAGGACATGTTGATACGAATGAGAAAAAAAGTATGTTCAGTTTTCAAGGAATATTAACATATAGCAGAGAAATACATATATATATATATATCAGTTATACCCCTGCAAGAAAAGTTATGTTTACATTTTTAATACCTTTAGAAGTTTTTCCATTTTCTTAAGTAAAAAACAGATGGGGTTTTGAAAGAAACCTTTTCATCTGTGGAAATGACTTAAGTAACTTAGCCACCTTTCTATGTTCAAGAGATTTTTCAAGGTGGGGCTTTTAAAAGACTTCTGCAAACTTAATGTGGATAAAAATAAACACCTGTTAAGAAGAGGGCTCTTAGCGGTGATGAAGAGTTCCTGATGTAGTCATCTGTGAAAAACATCCAACTTGAACAGGTTAACCATCAAAATAATAGAGGCGATAAACTCAGGTGGCACCACAAACAGAAGTAGGTTGGAATCTCTAGCAAAAGCCTACTACCTGCTTCCCCCTTAAGTACTGTATTTGACTTTAAAAATGAGTATCTCAGTACTCAAACAATGAATTTGAAAATATACTATATTTAGAGGGAGAAAAAAAGTCAATGTATTTAACATCCTACTTCAGGCTGTTCAGGAACAAAATACAACATTTTCAAAAGGGAAAAACTTCCAGCCCAAATTAAAGATTTTGCTGAACTGCTTAACTGGTGCTGGGTACACCACTCCTCCTCCTATCCCCAAATTATTTTGCTTTTGCAGTGCACCCTGCTGTAAGCTACAGTAGCTGTGATTTTGTTTTTAAACTGTGAAATAACATATCACAAGGGGATCTGGCGTTTTTTTTTCATAAGATTTCTGATCACGTAAAATAAAGGATCTACTTTTGAAACAAAGGGACCTAGAAATATTGATTGGCATTGGTTAAGTTTAATGAGCAGATCAAAACATCTAATGAGACACGGGAAAGTCAGTATCTTTAAAAAAATTGCAATATACTTGTGCTATTCGGTGTAGTCAAAAACGAAAAATCTGAGGAGTACGGAGAGGTTTGTGCAGCAAAACCCTATGGACTTAATTCGGAAGTTTTATGAATTGCCCTTTAAGGATCAGCTTTTTCTTTACTACATATATTTAAGCTTATTTCACAATTATAAAGTATTTCCACCTCGATCATAACTGGGTTACAAATTTGCACAACTAGTATGTATACTTAATCTAAGAACCAGCAACTCGGTGATGGTAATCACTCAACATTGGGAGTGTGTGCAGAACAAACCCCATCTATACCTGCAGGTCCCTTTTTGTTTGCTGAGAGATCCATTTTAGCCATCGGTCACCAGCATGGGCATCAAACAGAAGCAAAATTTGGAAACTAGATTTATTAGAAAGCCATTTATTACATATGCTTGCACAAATGAGGGTCTGTTTAAAGCTTAGGCTTCTGCAATCTCAGCCCAAAGAGTTTTTAAGATTAAAAGGTGTTAAGGGATGCAAGTGCATACACCTTTCTACAGCCTTAGGTCACAGTTGGGGTGAAAGTCCTGACAGCAGATTGGGCAATGGACACAAAAGCTACTGTAATGGAAGCTAGGCTGTGGGCACGGGCTGCTTCCTGGTTAGAGGTTGTGTGCTTGTACCTCATTGTGCCTGATGCTGAATGTGGGATAAGAGAGCACTAATTGGACACAGAGCAGCCACAGGAATTCAGTTTATCCCTCGGCTTACGAGGCAATAACCTGCTCACATGTCTATACCCAAACTACTTGCAGAACTCCACTGAAGTCAGCAAGGAACCAGAGGACCTTGAGTATCTCTGTAGGCAGAGCACGTTGTAATACTGGACTTAGTCCTTTCAGTGGGAATGGCCTGGTTCGGAAAGGTGTTGAACGCCATAACTTTGAATATTGGGGATATTGTAGCTACAAAACTGTAGCTTTTTTTTCCGTAGCAAAATATTGTATTTGTTTTGAAATGTGTGTTAAGCAACATGACAGTGATGTACAATAGCACAAAAATTGCCTATAATGACATGAACAGTCTATTTAGAAAACCAAGAGATTTTAGGATTAAAAAAAATGAAGGAATGTGACTTTAACTTCCCCTGTTTAACTATAGTAAATCACAACGCAGTAGAAGAGCTTATTATAGAATCTGTAGAAGTAGTTCTAAATAGGGGAGTGCCAACCAGTATTTTCAGTAACTTGGCTCTGCAGTTTTGACCCAGACACCTTAACTTGCCTTTTTCATACTGGAATATATTTGTGGAATTACATGCATTTTTGTTGAAAAACATTTATAAAAAGTTTTGATAAAACCATATTTCATACAGCAAATTATACTTTGGAATCCTTTTTCCCAGACATTGGGCTTATTCCCATCATCTTTGAAAGGCATCTTGCCATTGGTCTCAGTGGGAGCAAAATCAGATTTAAATTTTGTGAGAATTCTAGTACAAATTTGATGTCTTGCAGTCTTGAATTTCCTTTGAAAAGCCAAATCATGAAAATGTGTGTGAAGCAATTACCTCCCACATTTCAGATCTTTAGATAAAAATTGCACATAAGCAATGTATTGTCTGTCAGGCTCATTACAGGAGGGGTTTGTTATGTATTTTTTTTAATCCTGAAATACATCTGATATTTGCATATTTTTAGACAACAGTGTAACAAAAATGACAGATTGGTCACCAATGGAACCAACATATTGTGTAGATGTTTTGTGTTAGTAAAAGTCTACTCATTTTCTCTATGCTCCAAAGTTTACTGTGCAGTGTCGAATGAGTGCAAACACCAAATGTACTTTCCTATAATAATTCATGCATTGTTTGCAGTGTGCTCATTCAAAACCAGCAGGGTGAATTTCATAAATGAGACATTGAAAGGTGGTTTATCCTGTGTCTCACATTTATGCCGATACGGCATTTTCATTTTCTCCAAATCCTAAAAGGTGCTGAAAGATTTTAACTTGAATTAAAACCAAAGAGTATGTTATTGGGAGGTTTTTATTATGCAACTAAATGCTACAGATACAGTGAAATGCCACTTGTTTTTGCAACTTTTTAAAAAGTTTTCATTATTTCCTTCACTTTTCTTCCAAGATTCTTAATTTCAATAACTTTGCATCTTTATCTGAAGAGCTCTAATTTATAATATTCAGGCACTAGCTTTGTATTCTTCATTGCACTTTCATATTCTTGTGTTACATGCCCGTATTATGGTTGCAAGTTTATGTGAAAATGACTTGAATAAAATGTTTCAAGCGTTCTACTTGTTGAAGTATTATACTTAATGCATAGGCCAGATCCATCTCTCAATGAGAAAGATTCAATTAAAGCTGTTATATCTATATGAAAATGAGGAAGATTCTGTCATGCTGACATGGTCTCAGGAAAAGTATCACAGTAAGTTAGAAGCAAGAAAGAAAAAGTTGCAAGGCATGATAAATTGCCTCCTATACTACACAAAGGCTTAACACATGAAAGCATAACAGGATGAGGTATGGTTCATCTGGATACAACTTCTCGTTACCATATCATCTGTCTCTGTAGGCACACGAACTTAGAAACCACTTTTCTGCTCCAGAAACCTAACTTTCATGGAAAGAACATTTGTGCAGTCCATGGCAGAAAGTCAATGTACTCTAGAAAACTGACTAATGCATTTAACACTCAGTTACTCCAAAAACATTTTACCTTCCTCACATGTCTTGTTTACCCCAAGTACAAACAAAAGTCCTGCTGCCTCTTCAATCCATATGCTACATTGGTTAAAAAATGCTGAACTGTGAAGCAACTCTTGTCCCTTCACTGAGGGATTAATACAGAAGAGCATGGTTAAAAACTTTGGAATGTTCACTCTAGAAGAGGTTATCAAACACTTAAATTTATCAACTAATGGCACTCTCAGCTTTGAGTAAGTGGAGACAAATATGATGTAGTATCTTTTACAATTCATAAAATAGATGTAGAATTACTTCAGATATAAACAATGTTGTGACAACATTTCTGTAATTAATTTAAAAAAAATATTCCTATAGTGCTACATATTAAGAGCTAAGAGCTTCAAACTGAGAATTCCTGCAAGTACTATCCCTAAACCGCAGAACTGTGTGGATCAGAATCCATGCAAATACAAAAAATGCAGTAAAAAAGTGCATACAATTATTGCAGAAAGTATATTAAAACTTCCTGAAAATAAAGCATCTCTTAGTTTCCAAGTAACTTCTATCTGCTATTCTACAATTTCATTTTCACATTAGATCACTTGCCTAGTATTGCAAAATGATCTATTGCCAGTCTACAACTGGAAAACAGCTCAACACATTCAGTTAAGAAAGTGTGGCTATAACTGCATTTTCATTCAAGCCTTATTTCTCCTGATCTAATCAGTCCATAAAATCTGATGAGAGAAATATTTGTGCCTGTTTGGAAATCTTCAAACTGGTGCTATCAATAGTACACCTGTCATTCTTCTTCTAAAAAAAAAAGAATAATCACATTTAAACTAAAATTCTCTTAAAAGATACCGACAGTATGTACCTTGACTGAGAACATTTCTTCTATGGTATGGTACTCAACTAGAAGCATGGTTCTTATTTTTTAAATTTAATCATCACAGGACGAAGTAACTTTCCGTATCACTATAAAAATAAATTGGTAGTACTTTGTAAGAAGCCTCTGTCTAAACAGTATTACAGATACAAGTAAAGTTAAAATCATGTATATACTGAAAATGTTACATTGGTATAATGAGAAAATGTTCTGAACTTTATCAACAACCTCCAGGCAAGTTCATTAGGTTTATCAGTTCACTAAAAAATTGCCCAGTTACACACAAAAAATGCTCAAGTTTCAATCATCACTAGTTTGTATAATGCATGAAGGCTGTGATCCAGGTGAGTCACTAAGCACCAGCTAAAAGCAGTAGCAACCTATTAAAATATGAAGCAATGCCAGTAACCTAATCTCTCTTCTCTCATTCATGTTCCCCCTATGTTATCTTTTTCTTTAAAGTGGGAGCTCAGAAGTGTTTTGAAGACAAAAAAAAAGATGTTTTGATAAGTCAGGCTTCCTTCAGGAAGAATTCTATGGCCACAAATTACAGCTGTAAGAATGGAGTAAGCAGCTTGCTGAAATGCCAAGAAAAACCAATGCTCCTAGACCTCTAAGCACATGCAAAAAAGCACTTCAGAACATAAGCTCCTTAAAGAGCTCCCCCCCAAAAAAAAACCCCACCCTATTTGCAATCTTTAACTTTTTGGTCTTTAATGAGAATCAACTCTTAAAACAGGGTGCTCATCTGCTATAACAGGTCCATGAAGAACTGTAATATAAACTGATGACATCTACCAAAAGAAATTTTTCTTGCTGTTTACTGGAAACAGAGAAGTAACATACCAAACACCTGTTTGGTGTAGCATTCAGCTAGGATTTATTAACTTATTTATTTGAAATATTAAGGATTAGCGTTTGCATCTGGGAAACTTCCAAGTTTGTAAATAGCAGGTAAATGCATAGCTTTTTCTGCAAAATAGTATCCTTCCCTACAAAACCACAGCAAACGTAATTTCCACGTTTTATTTTGATGCTTCTGACCTTAGATGTTCTTCGATACAGTACAGTGAAAATAACAACAATGAAGAACACTGGGAAGTGGAGTGTTATTTTAATTTCTAATTCCTCTGAATGGCAATGCCATTCAGGAAGGTAATACCACATATACTGACACTTGTTTAGATGCAGAAAAGAAAGCCTAACTAAGTGAGGCAGACAAAATGGACCAACTGGAACATTTAGCCTTCAAGAACTTAACACAGGATGGGAGAATGGGCAGAAATAGCTGGGCTATAAATATTAGGATGCAGAGTCTGTAAGAGGGGGTGGGGGGCATACCAGCAACCGAGTTACACTACATAAAAAACCCTGAAGTTTTTCCTGCCATTTGACTCTAGTGTTATCCCAGGTGGAATACACTGAGGTTTTACACAGCACCTACATGTTTTAGACACGTCCAGTAACTCCCCTGTGGAGCTGCTGATGGTTAGGGAGTCATTGCTTGGCTTGGTCCCAAGTATAAACAATCACAAGGAGTAGATGAGGTAGGAAGAGATCTCTGGAGATCATTTAGTTCAAACCCACTGTCCAAGCAGGGTCACCTTGAGATGGTTACCCAGGACAGTGTCTAGCCAGGTTCTGAATACCTCCAAGGATGGAGACTCCACAGCCTTTCTGAGCACCTGTGCCAGTGCTCCATCACTCTCACAGTAAAAGTTTTTTCTTGTTTAAGCAGAATTTCTTGTATTTCAGTTTGTGCCTATTGCCTTTTGCCCTGCCACTCAACAGAACTGGGAAGAGTATGGCTAGATCTTTACACTCCTCCTGCCCAGCCCCCACCCCCCACTCCCCCTGCCCCGCCTCCCCCTCCCTGTATTTATACACATTGACAAGATCCACCTCCTCCCCGACCCTCTCTCCTTCTGAACAGTCCCAGCTCTCTCAGTCTCTACTCACATGCTTCAAGCTCTAATCATCTTGGTCACCCTTTGCTGGACTCACTCCAGTCTGTCCTTATCCCTCGTGTACTGGGACACCCAGAATTGGACCCAGCACTTCAGATGCGTCCTCACCAGTGCTCAGTGCAGTGCATGGATCACCTCCCTTGTCCTGCTAATAACACTCTTTCTAATGCACCCCCAAGGGGCTGCTGGCTTTCTTTGCTGAGACATAGAAAAGGACTGTTTTTCAGAAGAGTGAAATACGTAGGAATGACTTCTACATTGTTAAGGATTACAGATTCTACAAGTTTACATGGATTTATCTGCAGAAAAGAAATCCATCAACAATTACTGAACACAATAAGCTGCACATATCACAAGATGTCCCTGAGCTATAAAACTGGAAGCTCAATGAGTTGGAAGCTGGATGATATATCACTGTGCTAATTCTATCACTATGCTTAAACCATCCCTTCTTGAATATTGCTGAAGATATTAGGCTACATAGACTTTTGATTGGATGCAGGGCTATTCTTAGGCATTACAAAATGCTACATGAATTGCACAGTGTATTATCCTACACCTACTGCAGTCATTTACCAAGTTTCTGAATTAATTGGATTATGAAAGATACAAGATTCTGAAAGACAAATATATTTAAATAAACAACACTGCCAAAGATTAATTACAAGTTCGGAACCTGTTTCAGTGTAACAGTACAAAAAGCCCCTGAGGAAAAATACAATGAAGATTTAACCTCATCCCAAGCAAATGAACGCCCAAACTCAAAATGGCCCTTGAAAGTCATATGTTTCTTAGTGTACAATGACCTTTCAGTTTTTCAGCATTCTTTCAGGCAGTGCAAGACAGACTTGTTGGAGCACCCAGATATATCCACCTGAACAACATGAAAGACAGCCTTTCAGTTCTTGAAATGGGCAGTGCAATCACAGGACAGAGATCATAATTCAACAGTCAACTATTTTATTGCTCTCCAGAAATTTTCATATCATGCAGCATACTGATTGGCTCTTCCAGTTACCCTATACATTCATTATTTTGTGAAGTCTGTTCAGTTTTAGGAATCTCTTACTTTTGCTCGGCTGAGAGGTACTTGATAATATAGTCCTAGGATTATCACCTCAATATTTTGTATTTTCCCCTCTTTTGACATCAAAGTCCTCATATAGTTTAAAGAACATGTCTACAAAAAAAAAAAAAAAAAGCTCCAAAGAATCTGTACTATTCCCACAGGGCACAAATGATGTTCCTAAAAAAACATTCATTCATGCTGGAATGTATTTTGTAAATGGTGGCACTATGTAATGGGAGTTACAAAGCAACACCATATGACCATACATTAACACAGACAGCACACTGAATAAATGAAGCAATCTCAATTATTAATAGATGTTAAGTTCTAGCAGCTGCTATTTTATAGGTTGCAAAGGATAAGGGCAGTATGACAGAAGTGTTCAAACAGCAGTTGTTACTTTGTAAAAAAATACCACAGGATGCAAACCTGCAAGAATCCTTTTTTTTAATAAAATTCATACATAGTCTAGTCATCAAATTTAATCTTTTTCCCTTGGAATGCTGTAATTTGGGACATTTGTTCCCGGCGCCGCCTGCTTGCTTCCCATGACGGATGAAGAGGCTGCTCTGAACATGCTTTCTTATTGTCGCATTTAATACTGGTAGCTTTTGCAAATGGTTGCTTCTTGAGGTGTGGTTCCTTTTTAAGAAGAGCTGTGCAAGAAGTACAAAATATAATATTAACTACATCATGAACCTTCACAAAAATATGCTAAAACTACTTTGGAGATTGCAGATGTTTTCAAGAATTTCTTAATGAGCCACAGGGAGCACATTCGTCTGAATGTTCCCAGCAAGATTTCCTCACCTTGCAGTCCAATAAATTGTCACTTGGTAGACTGCAAATAGTAAGGTTTATTACTACTGACCACATCTAAAATTTGTGTAGACAAATACTCAGCACAGTCTCAGCTTTTTTCTTCATAATAAACCAATAAGATATTACACAATCTAACTCTGTATGCATGAAATGATATCCTTGATGTGATGAATTCCAAAATGGTACCATATATAATAAATGGAATAAAATATTGAAGGAGCCGTTAAAGGTATTAGTTATGAGATAAACTACTTGTGAAATATCATAAGCTGACACCTTTAACTGTGCACACATAACACTAACTGCTCAACATGAAGAAAGATGGAAAAGCACTTTCCTATGTTTCCCTACTTCAAATATTTATAATATTAAAAAACAGGAAATAGCAAACCATATCTGCAGATTAAAATGAAATCTCAACGATTTGACCATTTTAACAACAAATGTTGAAATATGTGCCACAAAACTGAAATGAAACAGAAAACTAGCCTATCATGACTAGACTGCAGAAGCAACAAAATCTCAAGAAGGTTTTTACTCTTATAACTTCATCAGATTAAGTAATACATACCTGTTCTTCCATTTTTTAGAGGCTGATCTTTAGAATTTCTAAAAAAAAAAAATAATTTAAGATTTATCAAGAAACTTGTAAGACAACAGACACCTGTGAGTAAAGAATAGTTATCATCAAAACACTTGTGCGAAGACTTTTCAAGCATAACGTGCAAAACCCTTATATATTGTTTCCTCTTTGTTAATCAAGAAATAAAAATATAAGTATTCAGTCATGATTTAATTTGGATGCAGGTCTATTTAGAACCCCTATGAATATGTCAGTGCTAATGCGAATATGAAAAATACGTGTCACGAAAGCCCAACAACACTGCAGAGCAGTTTATGTGAAAGTGTTCTAAGCTGTAATTAGCTGAAATTCTCCTTGTTTGGTAAGGGGTACTAAAAATCACAACAATTTCCATTACTGGGAAGGAGAGAGGGAATGGAGAACATAACAAGAAAAGGTTTACCTTCTTCTGTTTTGAGATTTCTGATCAGAGGTAGACAAAGAACTGCAAAACATTGATTCTAGCTTGCTTGGTTTTGCATGTGGCTTTCCTTTTTCCATGATTAAATCTTGTACTGTCCCAGGTGCTGTGTTCTTTCCTTTCTTCAGCATGTTTTTCTGAAGGCTATCCTTTTCTTTTGCTGAAGAAGGATCAGTAACTGCTGCTATCTTTTTCTTTCTTTTTACCTTGCCAATGAAGAAATCATCACTGCTGTCACTGTCAGAATCTGATGACTGGTTATAAAACCTTTCTTCAGTACTATCATCAAAGTACTCCTCTTCATTAGGATGTTCCTGGTCACTATCATCATTATTTTTTTCTTTTATGGCACTGAATTTGTTCATGCTCATATTTTCTTTCCTTTTTTGAAAGTTGAGCTTCTTTCCTGTTTTACTCTGACTGCCTGCTTGCATTTCTACTGCCTGAAATGAAGATTCTTCTGTAGCATATGCTGTCTTCATTTTCACATTTTTCTGCTCAGATTCACTCTCACAAAGTTCTTCACCCACACTGTCAGTTTCTATTTTCATACTAATTTTTGTTTTTTGTTCACATCCTTGCTGGTTTTGAGCTTGTTTAAGAGCTTGGTCATCCAAATTCCTGTTGAAATGTGCTGATTTAGGCTGTTCTTCTGACTTAGCCTTTTTTGAAGGAGTGGCTTTGTCTGGGTTCTTTCTTGCATCCTTAAAAGCTTTTACAGCAGCTATACAAGGAGCAGAAGAAAAACCTTTTGTTGCAGATACCCATGAGTTTACATAAGTTATTTTAATATAATAAAATATCTTTGCAAGTTAAATATGTTGTATTGAGTAAATGTACTTTGAACGTCCCTATCAATCATTTACTGAACACATGGGTCAAGAAATACCTTAAGAGTACAGCACCAACAAAAGTGAGGAAAAGAACTTGAAATTATTACTGATTGAATACACTATTAAACTTGGATTTAACTGTCAGCTTTTCTTTCAGCAAATAATCTGCAGTTGATAATCATGTTCATTTAGGGCATTACTTTGTGTGTGAAAACTGCAAACAAATAGTAAATTGCTCAGATACAATTAAATGAGTATTTGACATACTCTGTTATTAACAATGTAATTTTGTGACATTATTACTGGGACTTGTCCCTTTTTAGGACTTGTCCTTTTTTAACATCAACTTCAGTTGGAAAGACTGAGTTTAAAGAGAACAAGAGATAACCTAAAGAACCAGGAAATGTTCCCAAAGAATTCTGGGGACAGTTTCCAGAGCAAAACCTCTTAGCTGCCTTTGGAACACAGTTTTAATTCCCCTTTAGTTTTGTATCTGCCTGTTATGTACTCATTGCCAGTTCGGTCCTATTTCATTTAGAGATACTCCATTACACCCCTTATGAGCCCTGTTTGTCCTACAACCTGTATCTTAAATGTCATATAGTATACTATCACGTATAAGCCCATTTCAACCAATATAAATGACTACAAGGTTGTGACACTTTGTTCACTGCACCTAGTTAAGGTAACTACAGGGGCTTTTCCAGTTTTTTACTTCTTTTATAGTGGTTGTTCATGTCAGGAATGTACAGGAACAAGATAACACACCAGTAAGCTACTGAAGTCATAAACAAGTTAATATAATATTACATACCTTTCAGTTCAACAAATCTGGATTTCAAGATGGGGTGTGTTGCAAGTCTTGCAATGGCTCGCTCAGTTGCAGTACAATTTGGCTATACAAAATAAATTCAAAGGCATGAAGTCAATAGAACGGTGAATACTTACACAGGTCTGTATCAGTTATGCTACAATGCATACTAATGTGATTCCGGACTACTAAATGAACACGAGGAAAAGCTTAATAATATCTGAATATTTCTTACCTTTCCGGTATTACTGTCATTTTAAATGAGGAAAATTTTGACTGCCAAACATTGACAGAAATGTAACAGACATGTAAATCTGCTGTTTCTTAGGTAGTTAATAGGGATAATACAATTTTTATTTTAAAAGCATACCAGACACATCCTTCAGAGCTAACATACTGATTTTACATTCACTATTTCTTATACATACAAAGCAAATTAATGAATCCCCTGAATAAAGAACATCATATTGGTAGAAGGCATTCTGCATCAAGGAGTACAGCAGCTTGCAAAAAATGCAGTACAGATGCCATAGAAGTAGGCAAAATTACGTAGCAGGTATTGAAAGAATATACATTAAATGTGGTTGAGAGATCAAACTTGATCTTAAAAGACAAACGACCATGAATTTGATGTGGTGGAATACTGCAATTCTGCACAAAATCATAGAATCATTTAGGTTGGAAGACTGTTACAATCATCATGTCCAACCACTAGCCCAGGACTGCCAAGTCCATCACTAAACCATGCCCCTAAGCACCACATCTACGTATTTTTTAAGTACCTCCAGGGATGATTTCACCACCTCCCTGGGCAGCCTCTTCCAAAGCTTGACTGCCCTTTCAGTGAAGAAATTTTTCCTAATACTCAATCTAAACTTTCCCTGTGTAACATGAGGCCATTTCCTCTTGTCCCATTGCTTGTTATGTGGCAGAAGAGACCGACCCCACCTCACTACAGCCTCCTGTCAGGCAGCTGCAGGGAGCGGGAAGGTCTGCCCTCAGCCACCTTCTCTCCAGACTGAACACCCCCAGCCCCCTCAGCGGCTCCCCACAAGACCTGTGCCCCAGCCCCTTCCCCAGCCCCGCTGCCCGTCTCTGGACACGCTGCAGCCCCTCTACGTCCCTCTTGCAGTGAGGGGCCCAGACCTGAACACAGGGTTCGAGGGGCGGCCTCAGCAGTGCCCAGTGCAGGGGGACGGTCACTGCCCTGGTCCTGCTGGCCACACTGCTGGGGACACCAGCCAGGGTGCTGCTGGCCGCCTGGGCCCCCTGGGCACACTGCTGGCTCCTGCCCAGCCGGCCGTCACCCAGCACCCCCAGGCCCTTTTCTGCCAGGCAGCTTCCAGACCGGTTCAAAGAACAAATACGGTATTCATGCTTTAACACAAAGGAAAAGGAGAAAGGTAGGAATTGCACCTGACTTCCTCTTTTATATATCAGAAGTCCTAGATATAACACACTTGTAAAAGCTATGCCATTTTCAGGTTCTTGCCATCACTCTGCTTGAAGAACAAAATGAGAGGTATCTAAGACTTCCAAAGATAGCTTTGTCTTCTTTTTTCTTTGAAGAGAGGGAAAGACCTTCCTCCCTTCCTCCTAGCAGTACTGTAATGGATGTATGTTTAAATTGTTGCTATGTGTGATTTCAGCTATATGGTACAGGCAGTACTACAGCAGAAGCCACCCAAACCAACAGACGATGAGCCTTGTAAAGGACCAGGCAAGTGCCCCATGACCCAACCTGAGCTGTTTTGGGCAGCCAACAGCTCAATGTTAACACACTGCCTGTCCTGTCCCAAGAGACCACTGCAACGGATGGAGCCCAAGTCACATGTATGTAAGTGGTAGAGAACAAGGGGAGGAGACTGTACTGGCTCTGCCCTGTGACAGAGTTAACTTTCTCCATAGCAGCCAAGATGGTGCCATACTTTGGATTTGTGACTAAAGCATCTCAGAGTTCGTAACACACCAATGTTTCAGTTATTACTGAGCAGTGCTTGCCCAGTATCAAGGCCTTCTGTTTCTCACTCTGCCCTCCAAACAAGTAGGCAGGGGATGGGCAAGAGGTTGGGAAGGAAATACACCTGTGGCAGCTGATCCAAATCGATCAAAAGGGTATTCTATTTCATACCAAGTCATGTTCAGCAAAGAAAAGCTCAAAGAAAGGATGTTAGTGGTTATGACATTTTTCTTCCTGAGTAACTGTTATGTGAAATGAATCCCTGCTTTCTGGGATGTGGCTAAACATCTGCCTGCTGATGGGAAGTAGTAAATAAATTCCTTATTCTGTTATTGAACTTTATCTCAAGCCATGAGTTTTTCTCACTTTTGCTCTTCTGGTGCTATCCCCATCCTGCCGGGTGGGTGAGTGAGCAGCTGCTGGGTGCTTAGCTGCTGCCTGGGGTTAAACCTACAACACAAATGCTACCTAACACATCAGCCATGCATATTTAAAGAATCTGATTTGCTTGACCTAAGAGTGCTCAGTGGGGAATCTTACTTGTTTGCATATACATTTTCTTCCGGAAGAATTATGCCACTTAATATAAAAAAATATGTATTCATTGCAAAAAGACAGAGGGACACTTCATGCCAACTACTAGTGCAGCAGAGTCACTTTCAGTGCTTTGGCCTGAAGGAAAGACAGCAGAAGACACTACATCTACAGTAGTGCCAGTACTTCTGAATGCAGAAACTAATTGGTTTGCAAAATGTAAATCTTGTTCCTCAGGCAATGCAAAGCAAATCCTGTTCGTATTTCTTTTTTTCATAGTTCTAGAGCTTACAAAATATACTCCAGGTATATCCATCATACTACATGTTTGAAGTGCAGAGCATCTGGGAATTTTAGTACTTTCCTTTCTTCTCAAGTCTCTGCTATTACAATGTTCTTTCTTTATGTCACGAAAAACTGGAAAAAAGTTTTCTCTGTAGACTGTCTACAAAACTATGAACACTGGCCAGAGGAGATGGGTCAAAAGGTGGGTCCATTTCCAAGGGCCACTGACTGGCTTACTTTCAGGCTAGCCTAGCTCTGAGAACTTGAAATCTGAATTTTGGTCCCCATGTGCCACCAGATTCCTGGGATAGCAAGCTCACAGCTCACATTTCTGAAGTTCAAATGCTGTTTTCTTCAGATATTTTTCTATAGCTGGAAAATCTAGTTCTGAACTTAATTGATACACTTTTCCCTTCAGCTACTTCCTGTGGGTTTTGAAAAAATACACCATGAAGTTGAGAGAGCAGCAGCAGCTTCTGTGCAAAACCTGGTGTCCTTGAATTCAAATATTTATAGAAAAGGTTTAAGCACATACATGCCAATCCATATGGAATAACCACGTCTTCTCCTTATAGCAAAATACATCAAAACCACTACTTACAGTGATAGACAGTAGCCAACAAACATACAATATGACATTTACATTCTTTAAAAATTCCTACTTTTCTGTTTGGTTTTTTTGGCATATCCAATGCTCAATGTATTTTTCCTTAAGTATTTTCCAGTATATAAAACCCTGGCAGAAAATAAATTGTAATAGAAAAACGTCAATTGTATTTACAGCAAGAACACCTTTTCCCCCTCCTCCTTGCCCCCAGTATCTGTAATTATGCAGACACTGGAACTGGACATGTTTATTCTCAAATATTCCTGCTATTTCTTGTATTATTTTGCACTGTCCATTTTGTCACACAAGAATGTCCTAGTACTTTCCACAGGAACACTCTCTCTCATTCAATGTGCAACTGAGGCACTGCAAAGTGAACAAAGCAACTAAGCAGTGCAGAGTGTCACACTTTTCAGTGAGAAGTTGTAAGCTACATACAGAACCACCTGAAAGTCAGTCTTCTCACAATTCTTGTCTTGGTAAGTCATGCATTATTTCTTTATATAGTATTGAAGACGTCTATCTATCATCACCGAAATGTTTCATTAAATTCCATGTGGACATTTAACTGAATTAACTGCATTGATCTCTACAGTTTGAAATCTCTTAAAATGAAAAGAAACCCAAACTGCATAAACAAGCATTCTTCATCCTGAGGGGTAGATGTGCACACAGATGCACAAACTTCAGAACATAACTTGTCAGTTACAGCATAATAAAGCAACAGTTGTATAACTTACACATGTGGAAACACACATGTATGCCCCACTTAAGGGAGACAAACTTCGTACAATGTGGCAATGATTGGGAAGAGAATGGACTTATAAACTTCCTAAGATAAAAACAGATTCACAATGCAAGTTTTGAGATGCACTGGAACAAGGGTCAGAAGTACAGAATGGCTCTGAGAGCTGGCAGCACTGGGTAAAACAAAAACAAACATAAAAGCAGCATGATGGAAATGTCAGGCTGAAGTTGTCTGGGGAGTAACTGCTTCATACAATTCAAGTGATAAAGTAAGTGAGAATGAGAAAATGAGTGTCTCAGCACCTTGGGGCAGATGGGCTTGCAGGAGTTGAAAGGGATACCTTGTTAGCATACTTGAGACAGTAGTGCTTCAGGAAGAATTACAGGGCAGAAACCTGGGATTCACTCAGGAACGTGAAATGGTGACTTCTAACCATTGCTCCATTCTGATCACTCTTCCTGTTCAAGCCTACTTTTGTTGGTACCCTCTCTGCTATAACTGTAATCAGTAACAGGAAAGAAAAAGGTCATACTTCCATTGACTTCTGTACAGAAGGGGATTGCCTTGTTACACGTCTCACAGAAAAAGACTGCTACCAGAATTTCAGCTGGGTGAAAGGACCAAACTGGTAATGCTTGGTGGCCCTGCATCTGTCCCTTTAGATCATATCTCAGTTATTGAAAATAACAACATTCAAATGGAGACAGTTCAGAAACCCCAACCCCACTGACAAGTATGCAGTACATGGCAAAAGCCACGACATGAAAAGTAACCCTGTAGCATGTCATACTCCAGTTCCTAAACTAAATGGAAGTGCAGTTTAATGTCGGGTGTAACAACAGCCTGATTTTAAGCAAAAAAATGGCAGAGCTAATACTAACCAGGGTAGAGCATAAAGAAAAAAAAAAACAAAACCCAATCCTGGGCCAAAACAAGATGTCATTTCAATACCCTTTGTAGCAGCTTAGGAGAAGAGCTGTCTCTGTACTTAAAAAAAACCACACAGAAAACCTGTTAATCCACACGTTCTTCCCAGAGCTCTAACTAGTTACAGCTGTCCTTCATAATAGCAGATGTGGTTAATGTGGAGTCACAGGGTGGCTGAAGGTGCCAAATCATGGCTGCCACCCAAGTCCATCCCATGACCTCATACTGGTTTTGGAATAAGACCCTTGAAAAAATTTACTTTCTGACTGTGAAATGCTGTTAGTTCTCCCTCTTCCTTTTTGTCTGTAAGACATACAGGATGTGATTTGTGGCCATCAGACATTGTGAATAGTGTGGTATGAGAGGGAATTGGTTAATGGTATCTCTCATGGCAGCACTGCTGTCTCTCAGCTCTTGAGAGCAAGAGATTGTTTGCTGACTGTGCCTCATCTTGGTAATAGGAGGATGGATCAACTAGAGATTGCAGTAAGCAGGTCTCTGTTACATGTGGCAAAAGTTTAAAAGAGGGTGGTTCTCCTAAATACTGAAATAGCAATCCCGTAGTATTCAAAGGAGAGAAACATTCGCACTCAGTGCTTCAGACTCTGCACTGGAAACGGAGCGCCCAAACCTGTCAAGATTAATAATCAACTTTTACTCAGTTTTTACTCAAGCTTTCCCAATTTTTTCACATAGTATCAAAATGAGGGTATAGGTGTTACAAAGAAGTTGCTATACAGGCTTAATAGCAAGGCAGATGAGAAGTTCTTATGGCAATTAATTCTGTATGGATCTCAGGAAATCATGCAAATTTCAACAGACTTTTTAATTGGACTATATACAAGTTTTGAAGCAGTCTAATGAAAAATTTCCAAATGAAGCTAGAGTGTATGTCCTAACAAATCTAAAAGCTTTGCAAAAAATGTCAGCACGATAATGTCTTGTAACAGAACAACAAAGAAATGACAATTTCTTACAA
Organism: Falco biarmicus; assembly: GCF_023638135.1. NCBI lineage: Eukaryota > Metazoa > Chordata > Aves > Falconiformes > Falconidae > Falco > Falco biarmicus. The sequence goes on along the minus strand of NC_079311.1, from coordinate 20,703,407 downwards.
AACATCAGGATACACAAGTAAACCTGGAGTCCCCCTTGGCTTCTTGCTTATTATTTTTTTCAATGCTTGCCACAGTTTATATTTATTTAGGTTGTTTTCTGTTATTGTGGTAATTCAACCATGAAAATATTTGGATATTTACTTTATTTATCTTGTAAGCTGTGGTGTGTTGACCCTGGCTGGAGGCCAAGTGCCCACCAAAGCTGCTCCATCACTCCTCCTCCTTTGCTGGACAGGGGAGAGAAAATACAACAAAACCCTCATGGGTTGAGACAAGGACAGGCAGAGATCACTCAACAATTAGCATCTTGGGCAAAACAGACTTGACTTGGGGAAAAATTACCTCACTATCAGTCAAATCAGAGTACGGTATTGAGAAATAAAAACTAAATCTTGAAATTCCTTCCCCCCACCCCTCCCTTCTTCCTGGGCTTAACTTCACTCCTGATTTCTCTACCTCCTCCCCCCTGAGTGGCACAGGTGGACAGGGAATGGGGTTTGTGGCTGATCCCTCCTCCTCAGGGGGAGGACTCCTCAGATTCTTCTCCTGCTCCAGTGTGGGGTCCCTTCCATGGGTGACAGCTCTCCATGAACTTCTCCAGCATGGGTCCCCTCCATGGGGTGCAGTCCTTCAGGAACAGGTGGCCCCAGCATGGGCCCTCTGCAGGGTCACAAGTCCTACAGCAAACCTGCTCCAGCCTGGACTCTTTTCTCAACATGTCCTGCCATGAGACTCCTGCAGCACAGGCCTCCCATGGAGTCACACCCTCTTTGGACATCCACATGCTCCAGTGTGGGGTCCTCCATGGGCTGCAGGTGGGTATCTGCTCCACCGTGGGCCTCCATGGGCGAGGGGCACAGCCTGCCTCACCGTGGGCCTCACCACGGGCTGGGGGGAATCTCTGGCCCAGCATCTTGAGCCCCCCCTGCCCCTCCTTCTTCAGTGACCTTGGTGTCTGCAGAGCGGTTGCTCTCACATATTCTCACTCCTTTCCGGCTGCAGTTGCTGTTCCACAGTAACTTTTCCCCCCTTCTTATTTACCACAGAGGCACTATCACTGTTGCTGGTGGGCTCAGTCTTGGCCAGCAGTAGGTCTGTCTCGGAGCTGGCTGGCACTGGCTCTATTGGACATGGGAAAAGATTCCAGCAGCTTCTCACAGAAACCACACCTGTAGCAGCCCTGCTACGAAAACCTCCACACAAACCCAATACAGAAGGATTATGGAAGCTGAAGACCCATACATGGGGTACTCTGAACAACTGTTGCCCATCTGCAGAACTGTACACAACAGAAGACAGAGGTCTGGAGAATCTAGCTGACATTGTGTTGATGGCAGAAGCACTGACTGTGCACTCATCACTGACTTCCGCAGACTCTTCAATCCAGCGTCAGGGAGAAGAATGAGATTCTTCTAAATCCTATCAAGGTGCTTACACTGCCCTAACTTAAATTGCATGTCTGGACCAAAGCTGCTCTTTTCCCCATAATTTTTTTCACTTAGATTTCCCTTCACTCCTACATGTATTTTGGCTTGTCTTTTAAAAAAAAAGTGTATGAAGTATAAACTTGGTTTCTATCATTATCACCTCTTCTTTTAAAATAAGAATTGCAAAATAGGCCACAAATTCAAACAAAAATGTATCTCTTGCTGTTCTTTGCTGCATGCATGATAAAAAATACCTACCATCCAAGCATCTGAAAAAGTTTAAAGGCCCTTTAAGAAGCGCAGCACTTTACAAGTGTTAGAAGACCACATTTAATTGCAGTATAAAAGAGCCAATAGAGTTTCATTGGATTAACCTGTCACAACTAATTTAGCCAGCCATACAAGCGTGAGGTAAATGCTTATTTTTCAGGTTGAGAAATAGTCAAAGGGAAATGGAGTGTTTCATCCCAAACTACCACGGTGATCTACAGCAGAGCTTGGCATAAACCCCAGACCTGCCCAAGTACAAATTATGTACTTAATCTTCTACTAATACTTTCCTTCTTCTCTTTATGCATAAAATAATTCCTATGATTGTTTCAAAAAACAAAGGCAGAGCAAAAAATTCCAGAATAAAGCAGGCATGGATTCTTAGTTATCTTCTCATGGAGAACAGGATCAACTCTAGGTGTAAACTGCAACGCAAGATTATGGGTAAACTCAAATGCTGCTAACTCTTATTCACTTCTTCCAGGGCTAGTAAGAATATGTGTCTGTAATCCTCTCACTTTGGCATCCCACAGAAACAATATACACAGTTTTAAAGAAAAAAATGTTAAAATGTTAACTTTTTAAGGTTATGAATGAGGATACAAAGCGAGCACTGTGCTAATTCCCCCACTCAGTTGTGGTGGTCTAACTCACTGTGACTACCAACACTGAAACCTCTGCTGGCCTTTGAGAAAACCTAGAAGCATGCTGAACATTACTTTACGCTATGGACAAATCTGTCTATGATGTAGACAATTCCCAGCAGAAAGCAGCAGTAAAAAAGAGTGCCCCTCAGATTGTAGTATTAAGAAATATCTGTAACATAAAAAGATTACATAATCTGAATTTTATATCCAGTACAATTAACCAGTCTAAAATATGTACAGTTCTTACAGCAACATAAAAGCAAACACATAACATGTAACAATATAAAGGCTACATGTTTTTTGCTTTTAATATATAGCTTTGCATTAAATATATGCATTTTATATGTTTTGACATTTGAATGGTTGAGGCACTGTATCACTATAAAATATATGCATCTTGCCAAACTGAATAAAAAAGCCCAGCACACAGAACAGTAAAATAGATGCCACTACAAAACCCCAACAAATCCCACAGAAAAACCAAGCAACCTCCCCTACCACAGCCTAAATCAGACAAAAGACAATTATATTGAGAAAGTAAACTGGAAAGCCAAATACGATGAAACAGAAAGCCTGAAACAAAAAATGTACTTTCAGGGGAATAGAAACAAAATGCATCTCAGATAACAGGCAGTAGCTGTGAACAACACAAAGAGAAAGGTCTTTGCCACAAAATTCACATAGACTGCTTCAGAGAACATAATTAAATTTGGAGGAAAGGTCATATATAAATTAGTTTTGAAAACCACTACATATCAGATCTAAACCCACGACTGACTTCTGCAGAAAACTGAAGCTGACAGATCATTTGCTTGTAACTGGCCATCTAGAATGAGGGTCTAGAGACTCAAGATAGGCAGCTATTTATTAGCTCTGAATCCTGAGTTAAGCGTTACTTGTACTTATTTGTCATAGAAAAGAGAGCAGAAACACAAAATAGACCAACAAAGTCAGGCAGTGCTGCAAGCTGAGCAGGAAACAGCATTCTCTGGGTCCACTATGACCTGAATGCATCTGAGCTCCCCAGATCCAGCTGTGTATCACAGGCATCTCTGAAGACTGAGTGGAAGCACATGGTAGCAAATAAATTGGCGAGACACAGGGATGAGCTCCATATTAATAAAACTCTTTAATGGGCCAAGAAGTTCAGAGTATTCTGCCTTGGATGAACCTGAGAAGTTTAAGAATTGAGATATCTGCTAGTCTCCTTGTGAAGTCAATTTGGTGACAAAACTCTACTGAACTTTCAGGGATGTAATCTTGAGACATCCTTACAATATTTCACTGTAAAACAGATGCTCAGACCTCAAATTATCACTTGTCAGATGCAGCCTGATACAGCACAACATGTATAAGCACATATGAAAAACAGTTTATAACACAGAAAAGTAGACATAGTTCAGATCTTCAAATTTAAAACAGATGCAAAGCTTCAAAGCTAGCTAACATCCCAAAAACAAACTCCCATTTAATTTTAGATAATTTATAAAATTAAAGTAATTGATTTATCCCTGCCAACAAACCCTGTCTTGCTCAGACCTTCACATTTACAAGCACCGCCACCAGGGAACACACCTATATATAACTATTGTCAGGTCAATGCCTTCAGATAAAATTCTCAGGAGAGACGTATTTCTGTTCAGAGCATTGCTGAAGGAACTAAATATGAGAGCAAGAGATCTGGAGGCGCAGATGACTTAAAGACTTCACAACCGCCGCACACCCTAACCAGGGGTAGGGCATGTTATAATATGCTATTCAAAACAAGACAGAATTTCTTGGCATACCACATTGCAATTTTTGTGCACAATTGAAAACAGATTTCTTTTAATCTATATGTTTTTTCAGCCACTTTCTGAAAAAGACAATGGAAATATAAATTCAGTTCACTGAAAAACTATTAAAACATCTGAGATAAACATACCAGTTCTTTGGCACCAAAACGTAGATTTTCCATCATTAAGTCTATTGAGGGAGTATATGCATTCGAAACTTACTCTAATGATAAACACATGTTAGTTATATATGGAAGCCCTGATATTACTTGAGCATGTCAGCACGTGATGGATGTAACATAAATGGAAATCCTGGATGTCCACATTTTATAGCAGGTATTTCACCATATGGCATACAGAACAGTCACCTTTATGCTTAGAGGCTCTCCGGCATCTTTGAGGCCATTACATTATTGCTTAACTCTGGCATGCAGAATTTTCCTAATGTGTAGTCACCCAACCATTTCAATAATCATGCAGTTATTCATATTCCAAACCCAAGGAAAACTAGACTATCACGCTTTAAATTTAATGCTGTTATACTTTCACTAAATGACTAGTTACCTCATGTTTCCCATACTTTCTCTTACCTAGTAATCTTGCCATAGAGGAGTGCTATGCTGTAAACTGATACTCTCGTTTTACCAAGCTGTAAATTTTTAATGTAGCTGGTCTTAGCAGCTACATTGACATCCCAATAGATGAGTTTTTTCTTTAAACAGAATTAAAAAAATTCAAGAAGATCTAATTTTTCACCTTCTCCAGTTAAGTTTTAAAGGTTCAAGCAATAGTACCCTCTAGCACTTTTCGTCTAATTTTCCAGTGTTAAGAGACTTGATGGGCTTCATAGTGAGCTGAAAAGGCCCATCTAATTCCATAACTTTTTAAAAATGATTTTTATTTTTATAAATCTCTATTTCTTAATTCTGAGTTGCAGCACTTCAAAAAACTGATCTGGTTTGGGAAGAGAGGAAGAAATCAGAATGGTTTTGTACTTTATTTTTGTATGATATATAATGAAAAACTGATAAGAGTTTCATTTATAAAAATAAAAAGAGCAAAAGACAGCAGCAGCTGTTTTTCATTTTCAGAAACATCAGGAATGTCAGACTTATTTCTTTCTGATTTTGTAATGCAATTCTGAGTCACACTACAAAGCATATGTACAGAAAGAGCTTTTCCAGCTAGTAACATGTGAGTAGCTGTCAGTCTTTAACATAAAAGATTACAACTGTTTATATAACATTAAAGACATCTTAACACTTTAAGTTCTTTAAGCAACCAAAATAATGAAAGATTTTAACTTATGTATGTTCTACATTATGTTGTCTCTCCTTGCACTTACCTTCTGTGCCAGCTCTATGATGCTTCTCAAAACAAGATCAAGAGGTAATGAACCATGGCCACCTTTCCCTCAGTGGTACACTGATTTTGATTTCTCACACAAAAAACAACGCTGCTGGAAGTTAATGCTTTTTAAACCACCTTCAGTAACCTTGGCTGACATTGCTTAAAGTGTACCAATAATTAGAGCATTTGCAGACAGATGGATGACAAGACAGGGTTTACTTTCTCATTGGGTTGAGCATACCCTTCTCCCTGCCTCTTCATGTGGATCAACTTTATAAACTGATTTAAAGGATGCAATTCAAAGATTCTGTCTTTAGTACCTAAGTGAATTAAGGGTAACTGAAAACTCTCACTATTAGTATATGTCCTAAATTTGTAGCTTCTCTAATCTCATTTAACATTTTCTGTTCACCATCATCATTCTGACTGGAGGCTTATGCTGGTTTTGGCTGCAGATGAGTTAATTTTCTTCATAGTAGTGAGTACAGCATCTATGTTTTGGATTTGTGCTGGAAACAATGTTGGTAATTCAGGGATGATTCAGTTGCTGCTGAGCAGTGCTTGCACAGAGCTAAGGCCTTTTCTGCTTCTCACACCATCCCAACAGCAAGTGGACTGGGGGTGCACAAGAAGCTGAGAGAAGACACAGCTGGACAGCTGACCCCAGCTGACCAGAGGGACATTCCATACCATATGGCGTCATGCTCAGCATATAAAGCTGGGGGAAGAAGAAGGAAGAGGGGAGGGGGGGGGGGAGATGTTTGGAGTGATGGTGTTTGTCTTCCCAAGTAACTGTTATGTGTGATGGAGCCCTGCTTTCCTGGGGATGGCTGAGCACCTGCCTGCCAATGAAAAATAGTGAATGAATTCCTTGTTTTGCTTTGCTTGCATGCACAGCTTTTTCTTTACCTATTAAACTGTCTTTATCCCAACTCAAGAGTTTTCTCACTTTTCTGATTCTCTCCCCCATCCCACTGGGAGAGAGTGAGCAAGCAGCTGTGTGGGGCTTAGTTGCAGGCTGGGGTTAAAGCACAACAGTCCTTTTTGGCACACAACATGGGGCAAAAGGTTTGAGATAATGACAGATTTAGTTGGAATGTGAAAGATTGAATTTATAGCTGTTATTGCTGCTTAGCTATTAATGGGCAAGTTTCTGTGCTTGCCACGGGGTTTGCTTGCCTCACTGTATATTAGAGTCTAGTGCTTGTTAGTGGCTGCTTCTTGCTTTCGCTGCTTGCTGTACTGCTGATCATCTCACTGTGCTGTGCCCAGGAACATGCTGGTAACAGCCATGGCGATGCGCCGGGGCTGGCAGGTGGCCAGGGCATGGCTGCTGTGTCTGCGCTGCTGTGCTGGACAGGCTGGAACTCCAGTGTGAACTTGAGTCGAGGGGAGGCTGACCTGTGGATAAGCTCACCTCAGAGCAGCACACTCCGAAATGTCTGTAGCTGTGATTAAGTCCACACCACAGAAGGTACATCTTGAAGTGTCTGAGGCCATGGTTATGTCTGTGCTGCAGCAGGTATACCTCTGAAGGGACTGTGGCCCAAGCACAGGTCCATGTTGGAGAAGGTACAGCTTGAAACATCTGTAGCTGTGGGTAAGTCCATGCTGCAGCAGATATACCTTGAAGCATCAGCGGCTGTGCATGAGGTCATGATGGAGCACCTCAAAGCATTTGGCAAAGCCCACAACAGAGCAGGTACACCCCTGGAGGGACTGCAGCCAGGGGTAAGGCCACGTTGGAGCAGGGTCAATCCTGAAGGGACTGTGACTGTCGGTAAGGCCACACCAGAGCAGGTCTGTCTCTGAAGGCATTGTGGCCCATGGGTAAGGCCACACTGGAACAGGGGCACCTCAAAGCAGCTGTGGCTGTGGGTAAGTCTATGCCGCAGCAGGTGTCCCCCTGGAGAGACTGTGACTCACAGATAAGGCTCTACCTGGAGTAGGTACAACCCTAAGGGACTGCAGTCTGTGGATACGTCCAAGCTGGAGCAGGGGCAAGGGGAGGAAGTCACTGCCACGTTAAACCCTATAAGCTGGCTCAAAGGGACTGGGGTGGAGATTGTAATGGAAATACCTTTAAATTATTGTAACCCATTATTTGAGTTGCATATTAGAGGAATTACTACAGCAGGAGCCACCCAAACCAGTGGAGGTCAAGCCTCACAAGAAGCAGTGCAAGTGCAGCAGTGACCCAATCTCAGCTGGCTTTGGTGTCCAGTAACTCCATGCAACACACCACCTCTCCTCTTCTGAGTGACACCCATAACAAGACAGAGCCCAAGCTCATGGATTAAATTAACTCAGAGGACATTTTGTGGACATTTGACAAACATTTTACAGAGGTGGTCCGCAGACTAGGGGAATGATATCTGTATTATATCAAAGGATGGGAATGGGGATGGTGGTTAATGAGGATGTATTGGATAGTGTGGTACTTGAGGATGGCATAAATGACATGGAATAATGGATGGAGAATGTGCTAGGGCAAAATCATGACAAGGCTGTAGCACATTACTACTATCAAACTTTTATGACAGTTGGAACTTCTGTTTAAAAGGTTTCTTAGTGCTTTTCTTTTCCTGTAATACATTTGTGCTGTTAGACTTAAAATACAGTGCTTCATAACACAGCACATTTTCATGCACATACACCCTACTCTGCTACCCCTGTAAAGATGGAATGTAAAGATGGAACCTTCCATTAATTATCTTGAAGACCTGTTAGAAGGAGGACATCTATTATATGATAACGCTATACGTCAGCTATCCTACTCTCCCTCCATTAATTTTTTTGGTTCAAGGATTGGCATGGAAGCATTCCTAATTTAAACCCTTTCTCTGTACCTTAGTATTGGAGATGGCAATCAGCTGGCACTGTAGGCAGTCTGATTCACCTTCATTTTTTATTGGATAAAGCTGTACCCTCCTTGGCCCTTACGAAGCATTCTGAAAAGCAGTTGCATGCCCCTGTTGGTCATGTCATTGTGAAACAGATGTTCCCCATGCATATTGCCTTCCCCATGCTTTTAGTTTAAGTATTCCTTTATGACCTTTAAAATTTTCATGCTAGCAGCCTGGCAGAATTTTGGTTATAATGCATCTTTTGTATCAAGTTCTTCCAACACAGGTTCTCCAAACACCTAAATAACTCTTTTTTTATACCAGACTCTCAACCATACATCGAGATTCAGGACCTCTGCCTGCCTCTTGGGCACTGTATGCAAGTCTGAACAGTATTTTGGAGAAGGATACCAAGGAGATTCTGGACATCAGTAACTTGGCCTTCTTTTATTTAAATAAAAAATAATAAAGACACCACCCCCCAATAAAAAAGCCACACCAATCAGCACACCTTGAGAACCTCTTGTTACACTACATTTTTCCCCCTGCATTTTCTTCAAGAAAAGCATAAAACCAAAACTATTTCTAATGTTTTCCTCTACTGTTCCCATGACAGCTCATATCCATTAAGACATTTACAGACATCACTTAAATACTCATTAAAAATAGGAATTAGGTTGAGAGTTGCTTGTCTTTCATTAGTGCTGTGATATAAACGTTTCTGGGACTGAAAAAAACCAGCCATGTGCATGTGCACAAGCATATTTGGGCTTAAAAAGACGGCTCTTCTGCACCCACCATTTTGTCCATTTATGCTCTTGCAAGCACGTTCATTGTATCTGAATCACCCGTATGATCCAAGCTAGGTATCACTTTCAAAAATGTGAATCGACTCCCTCTGAGCTTTACTAACAACAATATGCCTGCCCACATTCTGGTCTGACACACCAAATAAGTGAAATGAGCATATTCAAATCAAAACCAATCCCATAACTTTTGAGACTAAGCCTTGTCTAAGGACAGGAATACACTGGAATAGTATTGAACAGTCAGTTCAGTCAGGCAACAAAATTAAGTAGGACAGCTTCACAGGAATGCAAATGAATGGTAGAAAGATCCCTGTACTAGTAACTTAGTTTGACAGTAACTTAACATTGACAGGAGACTGCCTTTTTCTGTCAGATACAAACATAGTATCTCTGTGAAAAACTGCCTAAGTTACTAGCAGTTTATTTAAATACTGAACTTTCCACATTCTTTCCAGAATGGAAAAAATCCAAGCTGTAATTAGACTGAGATCACTGCAATTGCTACCCTGCTGTTGAAGATGATGGCATCTTTGGTCTAGTCTATCTCCTTGTCTCAGACGCTGACCCTACTGAGGCACATGTGTGGCAGCCTAGTTTGAATGCAAAGGGCTAACTGAGAAGAGATCTACAAAATGGCCCAGAGAAAGTAAGGGAAAGGGCAGGGGGGCAGAAGGAATGGCTAACCAAAGGTGGGAGGGCAGTGGACAGAAAAGAGCATAGACAGGAGCCTGAACTTCCCCACTGGAAGCCTAGAAAGGGAATGATACTGGCTGGGCTAGCAAACAGATGGACAATTGGGTGCAGAAGGTGGTGAGAGAAAAGCGGAGAGAGATTTGTCAAAAATTGACAGACTTAGTTTTATACTGACATAAAAACTTCCAATTGTAGCTGTAGGAATTGATTCCAGGCTCTAAAATGTAGAGAAGTATATTTAGAAGACAGGCTAAACAACCTGCAGTTCAAGTGATCAAATCCAAAAGAAGGGGAACCTTCAGGAAAACAAAAAACAATCAGTCACACAGAGAAAGTATTTACGCCTGAATGTGATATTCATCACTGAATGCAAAATTCTTCACTTCATCAGTAGTCTAAGGAAGACCACAGACATTCCTGTTTAATGTTAACATCTGGTGTTTGACATGGAAAATTCTCAGGGAACAGTGGCTTCATACATTCAGTGTAACTCCCATTCAAAGTCAAAATACTCCGGACAAAAAGAATTCAACTCTGCAACACTGATTCCCAGCATCAAGCAAATGATTTTAGCCTGTGTTACAGGAAATTGTGCCATTAAATTAATGCAACACATTTCCAAAAATGTAAAATGTTGACAGATGCAACTATTAGATACAGAAAAGTATACCTGGTATCTGATATGCAAGTTAATACCTTCATTTCCATACTGAAACAAGTAAGTAACGTAACGGTTTAACTTGTAGGAAAGAGAGTATTATTATTTTACTATTCACAGCATAAACACTTTGTTGGAGAATGGAAACATCCCTGCAGGTACAAGGCAATACATTCTTAGCAAAAGTAGGTGAAGTTGATGTTTCCAATAACTGATACTTAGAAAGAAAGAAGGGGGGTGGGGTGGGAATGAGATGGAGGTAGTGCTAACAGAGTCTGGGTAGGTCATCACTAAACTATTAAGTTATCACATGTTCTTCTTTTAAGTATGCTCTGATTATCTATACACAATTTCTAATTTAAGAAGAGTGTAACAAATAGAATTTAGATTTAAAAAAAAAAAGAGGGTGAAGTTTTCCATGGGTTCCCCCAAAATACCAGGCATTTACCCCCACATAGCCAAAATCAAACCACAAAACACCAAAGCGCAAAGAATTATTGATAAGCATATTACACAAAACTGATAGACTATCATATAAGTATTAGACAAAAGACTGATTCATACAGTAGTACTCGCCCTATGGTTTTATGGATTGCAAACAAAATATTTTCATAAGCAAAGAATGTTAAAAATCCACATCAGTAATTATCTAGTTATGCTGCTATTAAAGGCAGTAACAACAGAAACAGAAGATTTATACCAATAATAACATCTATCCTAATCAGTATATGTTTTTGTGGTCAGTAGAATTCTTCTTCGGGGGAGGTGAGGGGGAAGGGTGGGGGTGGGGGGTGGAGAAGGGAGGAGGTTGTGGAAAAATCCCCCAAAGCCTAAACGCAAGACAGCAACTACTCTGTGCTTGACCCAAAGTCTTTGAAGTTAACAGAAAGTCTTCAACTAAACTGCAAAACACTTTGCATCAGGCCCCTTTTATCATTTAGTGCATTTCCTCAGATTAATCCACAGAGAATACAGAGGTTTTGGTTTTATATATTTTCCACTAGAAAAAGTTTTAAAAATAAAGTAAAATATTACAAGTGTACATTTAGAATTCTCAGCTAAAATAGAAACCTTTGTATTTTTACAAGTTAGAAAATACAGGTATGACTGCTCCTCCTCAGATGCAGATGTGTTTAATCAAAAGTTCTACTTGATTCAGAAATTGCATCTTCCTTTCTTTCTGTCTCACAGTTAAAAAGTATTAGCAGCATCAAGTTTAAAATTTCATTAATAAATAACTGTATTCATTAGAATGAATGTTATGCATTTATTGATTGTGTAACCCTATCCTGCATGTGCTAGTGTCTCGTTACCAAAGATTACCATCTAGTGATAGACTCTGGGGAAACTGATGCTCCAAATAATTACTTACAGACTATTAGTTAATGCCTCAAAGCTAGAAGCCTGTCATAAACTGCCTTTCACAGATTGTTGGTGTAAAACAGGTTTTCGGTGTAAATCTAAACAGAAGAACATAGGACAACACAAGCACTGTGAGCACCCTATTCTCACTCTTTTTTTTGGTTACTGATAAGAAAGAGGTTGTCTTTCTGATAAACAGACTAATCGCAAGCCATCACCGGCATAATTTAAAAGGAAGGCGATACAAATCTGAGAAATGCTATTTTGATATGCAACTTCAACACTCTTTTGAAAGAAATAAAGGTAATATATAATCAGTCCTGTAACTTCCTCCTTTTTGTTCTCATCTGTCCTGTGCAGAAATGTTTTTCTACCTCTTTCTTATGTTCTTCTTGCCCAAGGACTTCCTTAATCCTGTATCAGAGATTCAGTGAATTCAGAGGAGTTTGGGAGGTGAAACAGGGTCTTCTCACATGTGAAACAGTGAACTCTCCTTTGGTAAATCACAGAAAACCTTTTCTGATTACTGTCAGTGTTTTAGCTGGTTTCCCAATCCCAAATCCATTTGAGACATATAGGTTAAGAGCCACAGATATTAAATTCACTCATCCCTGAAAAAACCCCCAGAACTTTAACTGTAGCATAACAGTCCCTGGGCATCCATTAAAAATACCTGGACCTGAAGCTACATAGCCCTAATGTCACACCTCTGAAACCATGTTAAGTACAGCAGTCCTCATCAGGCAGCTTAGACTTTTAATGGTCAAAATCATACTGTGCATCAGGCTGCTCAGTCAAATCCTGGCACGTCTCTATGGCCGTACATGAGCTGCCTGAGATCCTGTTTCTAAAGCCTTTGAATTCCTTTTAAAATTCCAAACAAGACAAAGTTGGTTTCTGAATGTGAAGCAATCCAAAATAAGCTCACGAGGCCTTACATTAGCAAAAAAACCCAACAACCCAAAAAACTTCTAACAGCTAGTAATGGCTTACATTTCTGGTTTAGAAGAAATTTCTCAACACAGAAATTGTGGCAAGCTTTTCAGTAATTCTGAGACTCACGAGGTATGTGGCACGGCCCAATGAACTCATGAAGATCACAATACACTCAAAATTTGCTGTGTGGAATCCTCTTTGCAGACAAGCATCTGCATGATTCAAACACGGCAGGACTGGAGTAACAGCTGAAAATACAGGGCTCAGTAGGAAAAGGTGCTGCTGTTCTCAAGAACCACAGATTAGAGCTCAGTGCAAAATAAGGAAAATGATGCTACTAAGGTTATGTGAAGACTGTATCTGGAGCAAAAAACAGATGTATTTATCATCTGTAAGTATTTGTTGGTATTTCTGCAAGTCAGAAGCATGTGCTCAATTCAAGCCCTGACAATAACATATACTGGTACTCTATTTTTCAGTCAAAGAAAAATAAAATAGTTCTTTGCAGTTGCACTTTCAATCTTCACCCCACGCCCCACCCCCATTTGAAAGTTGCTGAATTACTTAGAAAACCTAAGAAGTATTTTGACTTAAGGCAAGTGAACATTCCAGATTGTTGCTTGTAGTAGAGTTTTGATTATGCTGGAGTAGAATTCTGTCATTCTCAGTGCTTAAAACACTTAAGTCCCAGAGACTTACTGGAAGGAAGACTAAATGACATACTACAGTAAGTTAGTATCTGTTAGCACCTGGTGCAAAGGCAACAAAACAAACCAGTTATGACGAAGGCGTTCACAGGTGGACCAATGTCACCTTTTCGGGAGAAACAGCACAGACGATAGATACAATTTCCCTGTATAATTTCTCTATTAACAGAAAAATACTAATACATATTAACCTATCTATCCTGCCTGTGTTAACCCATCTAAGTTACCTTAAAACTATTTTAGCAATAAGTTGAAGATAACAGTTCAGACTTTAGTCAGTTCCTAAGTCAGTTTCCTGCTTGTAATGCACAGCATTTTTAGGATGAGATTCCAATTGGTAACTTCAGGGTGCCGGAGCACACCACTAACAAACCAAGCCTCCCATAAGAGTTCAGGTACATATACTATACGGAACACTTCAAAATGCAATCACAGCTGGAAATTCCAGTTTGAAAAAACATTAGACAACAGATTTGCCATGTTTTTTAATTTTTTTAATGGCTGGCAAATACATTTGTTGCAGATAGTATAAAACTGCGTACAGAAAGTGCACAAAAACCCCAGTCAAACCCTAGAAAATAAAGGTTCCATTTTTCAACAGCTGTAACTAAGCACCAACAACATAAAGTCTAGTTAATTGTCGCACGGCAACTTCATTACAACTTTTACTATATAATTTATCATCTGTTGATAGCAATGGTGCCAGCTGCAGAAATATTAAAATGGATTAAAATTATTTCAGCAGAAATGCACCTACTGCTTCTTGTCTTACAGTAATGTGGTAAGTCCTGTAACATTTTTATAAATCAGAAAGGAAGAAGTCTTGTGTCATGTGGCTGGTGACTCTTGCCAACTCACTCTGCAACTATGATAAATCTCATTTGCTTATTAGCAACCACCAGTACAGAATACTGACAGCTAAATCATAAGAACTCAAGTTACAGTGCCATTTGCTATTGACTAAAACATATGCAAACTCTTTAAAAGAGGAAAGTATGCTTATCTTATTCTGAAAAAAATATTGGGGGAACATAGTAATGGAACATAAAATCTCAGTGGGCAAAAGGAATTAAACAAATATCTTGACTACATGTCCACTATGAAAAACTAATATTCAGCATTCCACAGTGAATTAAAAGCAGATTGCATTTTATCAATGAAAACAAACGTATTCTGAAAATGAAAACAGCCACAGGATGTTTTTCTTCAAATATTTTGAAACTCAAGTTAATGAAAAGGTAAACAGTATAGTCTGCATTTCATGTGACCTACTGAATATTGCTAGGAATAGAAAATCAATGATTTTTTTTATTGTGTTTAATAAGTAACTGGGGGAAAAGAAGAGATAATATATTGGAAAATTAACTTTTGTTAAAGAACAGAAGGGACACCTTCTTCATTGGGGATATGCTATGGCCAACCAAGCAACTAATAGATTTATGATGGCTTAGCCACCACTTGTCAACAGTACTGTAATAATGAATTGTTCATGTTCTTCCACTGCAGTGAGGTTAAAAACTCTCTATGGGTTTAAAAAAGCATCAGCACCTATCCACAAACTTGGTATGAAAGATGAGATACACTCACTACAAGGTGTGAGATCAACAGACTTTTGTACCACTGAACAACAAGACCAGCAAAATGTAACAGACATAACAGTTCTAAACCCCAAAACAATTCCATGAAGATACCTGTATAACCTGCTTTCAAGGATTACAGCTAATTGAAGCCTATTTTAAGTAAATATGGAAAGCATACAATCAGCCATGACTATGAATACATCAAAAATAATGGGACAAAATAAACTAGTAAGATTAATAATATTCCTTCTGTATTCTCAGCAATAAAGTTGTCCTCATAGAAAATAAAATTCCAATTGCAAACATGTAAACTCCTTTAAAACAACAGCATCAGTTACTTAATTTTGGGGCTTCTATACTTTGTGTAGCCAGCATAATCCTGACCCGTTTGAATTCTTGGCAGAAGAATCTCCTACAGGAAGTGGCAAAATGTCTTACTGTTTGAATTTAGCAACCCTTTTCAAGCACAAAATCCCTCTCCATGTGCCCTCATACATCCAGAACCTTCACTTCTGCACCATTTCTAATATTACAGCAACGAGTTTTTTACTAGCTTACCTTCAGACTGGAAAACCTCCGTCAAATAGATTTAAAAGAAGAATGCTGCTTTTAGGCTCCATATCAGTTTATCTGTTACCTTTTTTACTCTTCTTTATCATTAAGAGAAGGAAAAGCAGTAAGATACTTCCATCCAAACACTGCTCATGAAATACAAAATTCCTATAAAACTTTCCTCTTCACTTGATTTTGCTCACATGAAGCATGGAAATCCTACTGCACACTACGCTAATAACTTAACCGTATCACACATGACTGTGCTTTGCAACAGCATAGCTATATTACAAATCAATGATGCCATTATAGGACGAAGTGACTCTATTCTACATGAAAACTTAGCCTCTAGACTATAAATATTTCAGATTTCAGACTCCCTCAGTGGACCCACCCATAAGAATTCAGGAAGATGGGAAGGAATTGATTCAGAATTGCTTTCTGACATCAGTTCTGCAGCACATCCCTTAAACCAGTACTTGTTTCTGCTCTTCTTCACTTTTCTTCTAGAGCATCCGCAACCTCAACTGCTTATTTCAACAAGCGTCTTCCCACTTGTACATCTTTATCTCTTACAAACATCAGTAGTTAGATAGGTAATATTTAATAATGTACCACTGGTGGGCTTCAGGAGAAACACTGCACTGAAATTTGTGAGCCACAGCGTTATTAAAATTCTACCTGTTTGTCACATTTTGTTCACATGTGGAAACTGCATCTAGAAGTGTTTAGTCTTTTTCTAACTGTTATTGAAAGCTTAGATATTTTTACACTGACTGAACCGTATATATACTACATAAAATGAATCTATTTATGAAGACTCAAAAACCACTACTATGTTTCCTGGTATTCTGTTCTAGTTACTAGGGATTAGCCCACCAGTCTAGATGACAAGCCACTTGTACTAAACAGCTATACAATTTTTTCTGTAGGTATGTCTTAGTGGGTAAATTTCCTTAGAAAAGGAAATAAGGTCTATAATGAAGATGCACTCTAACATACAGAACACACTGCAGATGCATGTACTCCCACCCACATATGCACCTTTTCCTAAGAAGCACTCTCACACTCACAGAAGCAGTGGAAATAAAAAACATCAAACCTCACCTTTCTGCAGACAGTTTCGAAATTAACTTCTGTTCTAAGAGCCATTCTGGTAACTTCATCTGGCTTTATCTCCTGTGGATGAAAGACATATTTATTCTTCTTATGAACAGACTTCACAAAATCTTTCTAAGGTTCACCTTCCTCATAAACTTTCTAACTTCATGGAATCCCCCTCTGATCTCTTACAGGAAGGAAATCAGTTTGTTACACAGAGATTTCTTTTGTGTGTATGTAAAATACTACATTTACTGACTTCCAAAACGTTACAACTAATCTGACTGTTACCTACTACTACTGAGGACAACAGAAATTTTCAACAGCAAAGTATGCAGAAGGCTGATTTTATTTACACAAATGTCTAAATTGTACAGTTGTGCTACAAATAAACTTTGGAAGGTTTTAAATGCCTCACTGATCTTAGATTCTCAAGTTATACCAGAACTTATCAACATACATGAATGCGTAAGTTTAAAACAAAGAAAATTAAGCTGAGGAGAAAAAAAAATTAAAATATTTCTCTTTTCTGAAGAGACTGACTACACATGCAGTTTTCATTCCTGGACTTAAGCATTTCCATTGGCAGCTGAAATAGAGGAATGAAAATCCTGGACAAGTGGATTTTGTTAAAAGTTGAATATTTTATGAAACATGCCCCCATAGCAGACTTCTCATTATTTAAAAATACATTCTTTATATACGTTGTATTACAAAATGCCCTATTAACCTTATCAATTGAATGCATTGAATATTGGATTTTTCCTCCAAGGGCACTGTGTCAAATCATGTTACATACCAGTTGTTTGTCAGACAGCCATTTTAAAAGCAGTTTAACTACTGTTATGTAGAACCCAAATAACTCCACACATTTATTGTTCTGAAAAATGAGAAACTTTGTACAAAAAACCTAGTTATTCTGATAGCTTTCAACTAGATGTATCCTGTATCAAAATGCTGGTGGTTTCAACACTTGAAGAAAATTATCTGTTTGCTGAATTTCTAAAATTCCAGGAAACTAGATGACTTAAATATAAAATACACTAATTTTGCAACACTTGTGGTTAATAATGAAGAAGAAAACCTAAACTGGAAGCGCCCATGCAAGGTACTACAGTTGAGAAAACAAGACATGTCCAGGTGCTTGGGCTGCACCTGTAGTTAACGTTACACTCAGATCTGGACAAGCAAGGCACAAACTGAAAACCCTTAAAAGCAACTACTGTAACTATTGGCTCAGAATAATTAATGTATTAGCAAAGATTCAAATGCAAATCAAATTATGGGAGACATGATAATTTACAAATGGCTAGGAAAAAAATGTGTACTATATAATAGCAAAGACTGTAATGTCCAACAACTAAGTTGTATCTGTTCCTTTCTCTGTTTTTCCCTACTTAATTATCCTTGATGAGTATTCCCACACTTTAATACCCTGCTCAATTATTAAGTTTCCGTATCCTACCCTGTTTCTGTCCTAAGTCTGGAGCAGTCTGCACACTTCCTTAGACGTAATTTCAGAAAGAACCAAGTAGATTACTTTTGTAAACACAGTCACACTTTATGTTTCAAAACCCTACGCTGTCCTTCCTTCTATATGTTACCTAGACCTTTAAGGTGTTGTGTAAATAGCATGTGTCTTACAACTATAACAAAACATATAATAATGGGGACAAAGTAACAAAAAAAATTAATAATAAAAAAATAAATCTCTTTTTGTGAATGTCAGAAGAGCTTCCTGACAATGAGGTCTAGAAGTCTGCAAAATCATCTCCCAGAGGTACATTGGTGGAAGACCAATCACTTGGAGGACAGAATCCAGACTGGAAAAACACTGGTGGATATAGGAAACAATCTTCTACTGGCAGATAGACAGTTGGATGACCTAACAGAATCTAGAGATGGAAAAGACCTATGATTCAGTTTTCCATGACTTTTCAAAGCATTTCACAGATGGTGAAAGTAGGACACAGTGGTTAAGTGACATGCTTACTGTCACATAGTTGGTTGGGGGCTATGAATGAAGCTCTGGAACGCAATACTATTCATTAAATCAAGCTGTTGCTTTATTAAAAAAAAAAAGATAATTTATCTGATCTTCATCCCAAATAAATCTGCCTATATCCTGTCTCTTTAGGGTTCAAACGCAGCAACCTGGTTCAGAGGGGAGGCAGGTAAACTTCAGCAATCCCTGCACTAGGATGTCAAAGGTTTAAATTTTGTATGACAATATTGCAGAACTCCCTTAATACTGCAGAATCAAGCATAATAACAAAGAAAGAATTACAGTTTGGAATGTGAAATAATGAATGGAGCTTCACTGATATGCTTAGAATACAGAATGAGGCCAAGAACCTCCTGTTAAGGCTTAAAGCCGCAAATATATAAAGTGCTTCCTTCATGTCTCTTAAATTTAAGGCAAACCAAGCATTTTTGACTTAATAGTTTTCAGCAGCACCCTGGTTTTGTAAAAGCAGTCATGTAAGTCAAGTTATTGGAATAAAGACCTTTCTTCTGCATCTATTAATGGTCAGCAGCAGACAAGAAAATAGGAAAAGGTTATGGTGATATCTTCCCCAGCATAATTTTGTCAACTTTGCCCGTAGCTCAAGAACTCCCAACTCACAAAGAGAACTTTTGCATTGAATATCTATTACGAAATCTTCTTTCACTGATTATGCTACAGGATGTTATAAGCGGCTGTCACCTCCAGCATCTCTGGGACCAGTCCAGGGATTCCTCTGGCCCTGCTGCTGGAGCCTAGCCTGGTGCATACAGAGATCTGGAGGTCTCCATCACAGGTCCACAGATGTAGCAGGTTCAACCAATAGTGAAGCTCAGCTATGAGTGAGCTATGAGTGTCAAAGGCACCACCTTTGACAGCAGCCACGTGTAATACTCCCACAACTCACGTGAACTTAAGTACAGCCAGCCAACCTCCTTTTCATCTTGTCAGGATACTGTGTGTGCTCCCTCCTACCCCCCTCTAGATTCACGAGCACATGCATACATGCATATTCATGAATCCCTCAAATATCAGCACAGCATATCGCCCTGTCCATCTAATCCTCTGCCTACGTCCAGAGCCCTTTTATCCATCTCACGGGCCTCCTACTTGCTGGCTGGCAGCAAATCACTAGCAGGCAGATGCACGCACTCACACTCTCGTCTTACAGGTACGCCATGCTCTCAGGTTTATCCCAAACACCAGCATAGGCCCTCTGTCCACCTGATACCCCTGCCGGGACACAATGCCTCCCACTCACTGCTAGTACAACTTGAAGTTTGTTAGTGAGTTAGGCATACCAAACAGACACATGTGAGGTCAAACCATGTGAAAATACAGACACTGCCTGCCTCCATCAGCAGCAGACACCAGGCATGCGGGCTGCGACCTGTGGTCCAGTCCCAGTCCAGATGCTGGGCTGAGAGCCTGTCCTGCAGTCTCACCCACAGCTGTACCCAGAGCACACACAGTCCCTGTCCTCCCAGCTAGGACATGTGTTGCTCCTGCCCCCGTGGCTGGAGCCAAGACCCTCACCTGTTTCTGCGTCTGACACCACAGGCTTGGGGCACCTACACCCTTGTCTGACTCCAGTTTCTGGTCCTGCACCCACTCATGCCAGTCCCTCCCATAGCTGGCACCTAGTCCCCACAGAACTCGCACACACAGGGTGAAGAGTGAGATTCCACAGAGTTAAGCGAGGATTTATACAAAAAATACAGACTGTGGCGATCAGACACAGGGCTTGGTCAGGTAAGTGTACTGACTGGCACTGGTTGGGACTGCCCCCTCTGATACCTGTTCCCACTGATGCCCCCTAAACATTGTTTAGTAAATTTCATACAGTCCACAGGTCCCCTGGTATCCCAAAATCCTCAAGGTCATCTTGCTTCCCCTTATCAGTTACAAAGTCCAGGCTGACCTTCCCCAAAGCAATACCAGTAGCTTCTTAATGGCCCGTTACTTAGTGACTGGAGATTTTTTGTCTTTGTCACTATCTCCATTATCCCTTGTCCATCAGCTCTGTTCCGCTCTCTGTTTTTGTTTATACCCTTCTCCCTTCACTTACTATACCCTTAGCTTTGAAAAGGTCTGCTACTGGAGGCTCATAATGAAGCTCTCACCATGTTCCACATGCCCTCACACATTACAGCTGCTTTCTGAAATGGTATCATAATATCCTGTGCCAGTAAGTTTCCAAGATTAATGAGAAGTTATGTTACAAGTGCTGAGGGAATACAAAAGTTAAGAGGGAACCAGATAATACGATACCTCATGAAGTATCCGGTCCACGATAACCCCAGATTAGACAAATACAGACAAAGTCCTCCAGCCCCCCCAACCAACACAGACACTTCTCTTCCCTCGAAAATCATCTCTGAGAAATATTTTAAACAACCTCCAAATACCTATAAAAAAAAAAAGCCTTAAAAGTAAGGTGTTGAAGTAGTGACTGCCTCTTGAGAGATGACAGAAAATCAACTGTTGGAATCAACATGCATGCTTCCCTGCATGCTGACCATGTTTTTCTCTTGTGGGAAAGAGACTGCAAATACAAGAGCTACCGACTTGCAGACACACTGCCAGCGCTGATAGCACCAAGTGCCCTAGATTGCAAATGCTGGCACGCTGATGGATAACGCGTAGTAGAGCAACAAGGGGAACCAATCCTTTTCATTACAGACTGCACTCCTATCTCAACTTCTGTCATGATGCCCTTTCAGAGACGGGGACTTGTGCAAGAGAAGAGGCTGATGTACACAACACAAAGCACAACGCCGTAGCTCGCCCTGTCCTGGTGCCTCAGCTGAGCCAACAACTGCCACAGGAGCAACCCAGATGAGACTGCAAGGAGGTGGCGAAGGCAACTGAGTGGCAGCAGCAGGACCAGCCTGACTCTCAGAGCTGGGACCTGCACTATTTTTCAACAATGTTCACAATGTGGAGACAGAGGCTCCTCCAGGTGTTTGCCGCTCGAGCAGCTGCTCCGCACGCCGGTGGGCAGTGGGGGGACGCCAGGCAAGGCAGCCCGCCAGCTGGTTGGACCTCATCACAGCTGCCGGCACAGGGCTAGGCCTTGGCCTGAGGTTCAGTTGAATAAACAGGATGTGAGAAACTACTGGACATGACATAAGAAAACTGCTGGATGTAACAGATAATGCGAGAAGCTGACAGAGCGGCTGGATTTTACAGATGATTAAGGCAGAGTTACATGAAAAACAGACAAGCTCCATGGAAAGGTGGAGTACAGGGCAGCTTTCAGGGGAGCCATCTTGCAAGGCTGATGGTACCAAGGTAACCACACTGGTAACAACACATGAAGCCAAGACCGCCTACAAAGTCACTGGAATACCAAATTTGGGGAAAAACTAATTATGGGTGGGCAAAGACTGGCCTGGGCTGGGAAAAGGGAGTGCTGGGGCTCAGGAAGGGAGGGACATGGCAGCGGGGGTAGCTGTGGGGCAGCCATGCAGCTCTGAGGCCGGTCCCAGTACCAGAGACAGCAAACTTACCCCACTGCTTACAAAAACTTAGAACAGCAAAGTCTGGGGTTTTCATTTTTTAGATGCTGAACTTATTTCAATAAACTATAGCTGCCTTATACAGGAAGGCAAGACTATATCGAACACAAGTATGTCAAGCATAAATGGCATCTGAAAATAGGATTTCATGCCAACACGACTAATGCTTACTCAGACAGCATTTTATCCAAGTGATACTGAGGAAGACACAGTTTCTGACTTAATGGGTATGGAAATGTAATTTATCGAATAGCATCTGGAAGACAGAAAAGACACAAAAAACCCCCTGTCGGATGGCACATCTCAGAAACACAAGATTATTCACAAAAAATGTATTCCCAACTATGCTGTGGAAAGCAGTTTTAGGTGACTCTGAAAAAAAAAAAAAGTTTGCCAGTAGTGGCCTGTGGAAGCAATTTATGAGTCCTCACACTATTAAAAACTAAGTTATTTCAATTTTGACTAGTATTTTCCTTTTACCTTTATCATGCAATGCATTCATTTTCCTCATTATTTTTTCACATTTTCTCAGTTCTACGTGTTAAGCCTTTCCTTACGAAACCACTCCATGCAGACCACCTTCAGAAGATGATTTTTGTCTTAAAATGGAGTAATTTATGCAAAAAAATAAGTAATAGAATCAGGGTATATACCAGTACATAACAGAACACTTCAAATATTTCTGGTGAAATCTCAACTGCAGTTTGTTACCCATTACTGCACTTGCTGTTTTCTGTCATTTTTCCAGGTTCCTCAGTAAGGAGAAAAGGATAGAGAAAAAAACCCCAAACCTCATTTCAGAACATAACTTGGTTTTTTTCCCCCTATAACTTAATTACTGCATGGCTTCCTGTCATAACCAATTTGTTCCCCTAAGTCTATAAAAGTTCAGTATTTTAGTCATTCAGACCAAAAGTAGTCTTCGACTTTTAGTGTAAATATTACCATTGTGAAAGTACAAAAAAAAGGTATATCTTCAAAGCAGTGAAATAAAGAAGCCATGGTTTACCTGGAAGTTCATATGCTTTTCAAAAAGAAACTAAATCCATGATAACACTGCAAGTTTGTTTCAGCTACAAAGGCCTGTTTTCAAGAAATGCAGTGCTCTAATTGGTCACACCAAACTGATTATGAAGAAAAAAATGACACTTTTTTCCCTTGACAGTTTACAAATCCAAATCCTTTGTCAGTAACTGTGACCCAAATATATCTAAACACACACACACAAGAATTTCTACAGATATAAGTCTCATTAGTGGACCACCAGTAACAAACTAAATGGCACTTTGCCTATGTAAAAAATAAATCCACCCCGCAGGCCATATTCTCCCAAGCCCGTATTTGAGCAGATGTGAAACCAGGATGAATAGTATTGCCAGGAGGGGCATTTGGATAAAATCAATAAACAGAACAGTAGGACAGAAAATTTAAGCTAGTAAGTAAAAATCTGATATTGTCTAGTTAAGCATGTCTTAAGCTTATTAATAAAGTCTATTGAACAGATCAGCACTACACTGAGATATCTGCTTTATTATAAAATCACTATGTAATTTAACCAACAGACAGAATTAAGCACATTTGAATAGCTGGCTGCCTTCCTACCAGTACTTACGCACTATTACCAAGTCACCTCTCAAGCCCTCTTTTGAGTAAAGTCCTGACCTTCCTGCACCACAGAATAAACATTCGTCCGTATGCAACCTCTGTAAGTCTTTTCTGCATTTGCTCTCATTTTTTAATTATAACTTTTTAAAATAGGAATAAAATGGTATACAGTATTTATCTTGGTAATACAAAGAAGAGAACTCTCATTCTACACAAAAAACTTCTAGTCTTCCTTACTCCTGGAAATTTAATCTTCCATTTGGCTTTACTTTTTTCCTCAATGGAATCCAGGCAATCCAGGTCACTCTCATCTTTATCCATCACCTTTAAATTACGTAAAATCCTTCCAGAGAAGTCTACTGCTTTGTCTCAAATTTCTCTAACTGTAACCTGACGTTAGGTAAACTCAGAACACTGTATTTATTACTTGTTTGTGACTGCACCTTCTGCAGTAAAGCTTTTGACACCTAAAGACTCAGAGTTTTGTTTTAATGATTTCCTGCTTTGTTGACAGTGACAAGTAAACCCTGTTTATCACCTCTGACCAAATAACATGAGAACACCCGAATGATGCAACTGCACCATTTATTTTACTTAGTGCTAATAAATTGGTTGGATAATCATTAAATTGTTTCATTTCTAATTAACAAAACCACAAGCTCATACATTACTTTAAATGGATATACTAGCACTACTTCGTTACTAAAAATTCTGTTGCTAGCCGCCCCTAGAAATCTCCAGTCTTCACACCCATATATTTCTACTAAAAATACAGCACAATCTGAAAGTATGGCAAGCAAAACCCAGGTATTTTTCAACAGAAATTCAATTCAGCACTTCAATACTGAAACCCCATGCCATTGCCTCCTGCTGCAGCACATGGCAGACAATATACCTAACGCGGCTGTGTATACCACAGTTAGCAAGGGTTTCAAATTACTGCTGAGGAGGACTGAGGTTTTCAACTCACAGGTGAGAATCAGATTCACACAGACTGATTCACAGGGAGTCTCTGATGGTGCTGTTAGGGCCATCCCTGTCACAAGTCACTTGCTCAGAATATTACGGCCCTTCATGAGTCAGGTGTCTAGATACCTCCATGCTAGAAGCTTTTCTGACTTATTTTTCTTCCTCAACAGTAATTTGGAAAAAAAGCTGCACCCACCAATCCTCTGTCAGCTCACCCACTGGCCCATGTAGCTGAAATGGGGGTTCGTTCTTGGGGTTCTTGGCTGAATCACACTTGGGGGTCAGGGCAAAGGATGTGCTGGGAAACTTCAGCACCTCAGCTCCCCCAGTTTACAGAATCCCCCCACTACACACATAATGGCCTTGCTATGCCTCCCAAACCACACTCAGTTCATGCTAGATTTAAATAAAATTCAATTTAAAGCATTTATTTGTAATACTCGAAACAGACATAGAAACATTTATAAAATGCTTAGGTAAGGAAAGACAAGGCACTGGCAGCACCTCACTGGAATAAATCCTTACTTTTAAAATTACAGATGGGCACAAAAGCTAAGCCATGCAAACATGTAAAGCTTATAAAAATACACAGTACTCTACTAAGTGTTAACAGAGACCATAAAAGACAATAATTAACGACTGTAGGGTGAATGTGTTTGGGAAGATGGGTTCCCAATCTTTTTCATCTAGTATAATGTAATATACTGTGTAAATACCTGTGTTATAAGGAACAGACAACTACAGGAAAGCAAAACCACAACAAAAAAAGATTCCACAGATCTTTTTTTGTTCCACCAGTCCAACCAACAAAGCTTTTCCCAGCAACCTGACTGGATGACTTGCTTCTGTATCATCACATACTGAAACCAGAGGTTTTATCCAGTAGAAATGAAGACATTTTCTCTCTAATTGCAGACAAATTAAGTCAATTATAATTTAAATACATTCCCCTGTATTGTTAGGGTTGAAGATTATTATTATTATGTCCTACCATAATTACAGTATTTTTCACTTATCAAATATCTAGATTCTCTATTACAAAGAGGAAGGAAAGCATAAAAAGAAATGGTTCTACAGTTGCTAATTTTCCTAAAGTATACACTAAAAAAATCATGGATTTTTTAATGACTTTGCGTGTTTCATCGACTGCCTTATTCTTTCAAAAGCTTTATAGAATTTAAAGTGGTTTTAACTTGTCTATTAATTTAATGTATGATTTCTCAAAATAAAAGATAACCTTCCTTAAAATAATTAATTTTCAGCCTTGTTGGATTAATAACAACTTGGGCAGCAATTCTACTGAACAGATTAAGAAAAAATAGTACAACTTAGTTCTCATTTCAAAAAATCAAAATTAAATAAGTAACTAGAGGAAATTATTAGAACAGAACTTCCCAAAAAATTGAAACCTGTAGAACTATCTCACTTTAGATGAATATATGGCTTTAGATGAAAATATAGATCTCACTTTGGATGAAAATATAGATTTTGATGGGAACTAACTATTGCTAACCTGTTAAAAAAAAGAGCACTCCAAAATTACAGTTAATCATTGGGAACGCAAGAATGTATTTCAAGTGGAACTTGTCTAGCAATTGTACTTTTTGTAAACTACACTGGTGTCAGGTTTTTGCTGGCACTGATTTTAAACATTACTAAATGTCTACAGTATTGCTGTCTCAGTTTAGATCCAAGTGAAATTCAATGTCAACCTGTGAGTTTTCATCTACTAAGTTTTACACTACAAAATTTTATAGTTTTCAGTTTTTTATTGTTCTCTGGGAAGTTAAAGTTATTAAAATAGTCAATCAAAAGTACACAATATTTCTATAAACATAATTTTGCCCAAATGGTTACCACCTTCATCTAGCTAAATATCCTTATTCTGATATGCTGTACAAGCTCTCTCAAAAGCAGAGCATGCAGCTGAGGCAAAGACTACTAATTCATACAGTTTGGTAACAAAACAAAATGCAAAAACAACTCCCCAAAAGAAAACTTAACATGGCTAGTTTGTTTAAGCTGTTGTAAAATACCCAAACTTTATTTGCCAAGTATAGGCTGCTCTTTTCTGCCACGTTTATAAACTAATTTAATATTTCAAGAGGTATGCAAGTCAAATGCCAGCAATTACATCAGTCCACTGAGACGAACACTGTGAACTTGGCATTTTACTTAGTCAATCAGATTAAATGAATTGTTTAATTTTGGAGGTTCCCATCTGATTCAGTAGCCACTTTCAAGGAGCAAGCAACCATTTTCACCACAGGATACAAAAAAGAAGTGTTAGCAAGTCTGTAATCTTGTGACAATTTCAGAAGTAGAAGGTATTATGAAGGTAAACTACATTTACAAACATTCAAAAGAAAAGTTACAAAAAAGGAAAAAACGAGCTCACTGGATTATTCAGTACAGCGAGCATGATGATGCCAAAATTATCTTTATTTGAATATTATTTTTTTCTTCAAACATCTTTTAGTTCTGAATGTCAATATTCATTTGCACTGGTACAATCTGTAATTTCACTCTGTACTGGCAATTTGTTCCACGCTGCTTTTCTAATATTAAAATAACAACCACATGCAATTTCAGGGTTAACATATTTCCAAGCAGTCCTGTGTTGGCTGGAACTATCTTCGGTTTTGAATTACTATCCCCGGTATTCACAACTGTTGCCAGTATTGCTGGTTGCCAGATGAACTGTTTTTGTAAAAATTAAAGAAAAACAGTGTTACCTGCCAGAAGGGGACGCTATGCACAACCAGCAGAAAGCTGTCTCTTACTCGGTTTAGTCTCCTTTCTCCCAGCAGGAGCTTAAGCCAGCAAGACTGCCACCAAAGCAGCCAGGAAAAGTTATGTGCTATATTCTCACAACGTTCCCAATGAAGACAGCAACTGACAAATGACTGCAATCCAGCTAATGATCCCCACTCGCTAGATTCTGGTTTGAAATAGATATGGAAACAGAATTGACTAAGAAAAACAGAAGAACCTGAAAAGATGCAGAAAGATGTAGAAGAGTACGAATACACACAGTCATATAATATACGGGGCCCCTTTGCCTGTTTCCAGAGGGCATAGAGGAAAAGAGTTCAAAGTTTAGACACAATGGGGAAAGAAATAATTTCCTTTTTCCATTCCCCTTCCCAGTACATCTCCAGGATCTAGTCTTTTCTTAAAAGCACCATGCGGAAGAAGAAAAATTACTTTTTGCCCTTTCCTAGAGATCTTGAAACTTGAGCAAGACAAACCTGCTACTTCATTTGCCCAACGTGAGGGGTAAAGGTGGAAAGAAGAGATCTGGCAACAAAACATGAAAAACACCATTTTTTTTCAGTACCTACAGATTTTCAAAGTGGCTGCTAAAAGCTCCTGGGCAAAATATTGGTATATGGAGTGCAAAAGAACTATCCAGGACAAATACATGAATTGTGTAAACCTCCAACATCAATAGTTTGCCTTTGCTCTTCTTTATGTTTTTACTAGATTATTTTTTTTTTAATAGACTAAGATGACTTACGCAGTATATGGTAAAACAATTCATTTAAATAGGAACAGACTGTCTTCTGCCTCAAGATGCCAAACATCAATATAGCATTTTCACAAAACTACCTATGGGTTCAATACTAATCTCCTCACCGAAAAGTCAGTTTCAGTCCAGTGAAAATGAACC
The DNA here is from genome assembly GCF_023638135.1 of Falco biarmicus. Taxonomy (NCBI): domain Eukaryota; kingdom Metazoa; phylum Chordata; class Aves; order Falconiformes; family Falconidae; genus Falco; species Falco biarmicus. Next base: position 20,674,920 of record NC_079311.1, on the reverse strand, counting down.
ATTTGACATGTAATTCTCACCACCGCCACATGAATCACTTTGCATTTATCACCACTGAATTTGTTTAGTCATTTTATTGCCCAGTTAGTTTTGTAATATTGCTCTGCAGTGTCTTAGTATCTTCACTATCCTGAAATTTTGGATTATCAAGCTCTGTCATCCATTCTGTTTTTCTGAGTAATTTCCAGCACTGATCTCCACAGAACTTTACTGTTAGCTTTCCAACACTATGAAAGCTAACCATTTATTCCTCTCTTCCACTTATTATATTTAACTCTGTGACTAAAAGAAGAAAACTCATATCCACGAACAGCTTTAAAAAACAAAACATCATGAAAAAACACCAGAGTTTGGTGAAAGCTGGACAATGGCTTTTTAGAAATTTGGCACACTACACAGATTCAATCAGCAACATTGTCTGTATGTATTTATTCCTTCAAAGAACTCCCACTGATTTGCAAGGCATGACTTTCATCTCCTAAAAGTACAATTATTCTGCCTCATCCTATTCATCCATGTGTTCACAAAATCCATTCTTTAATAAAAGTGCCAATGAGTCTGTCCAGCACTGAAGTCATATTTACATTGGTATTACATTCCCAGGAAAGATTTTTTTTGTAAGCAGGAGGCAACCATGGGGCAAATAAGACTTTACACACAAAACCATCAATTGGAATAAGGAATCATAGCAGCTGCAGTCACCATTCTGAATTAATTAGTTTCCAAGTGACTATAAAGATGTTCACAGTAGGTCTCCTGTTTCTTTTTTTCTCCCTTCCAACTAGAATTAAGAATGAAACCTTTCTTAAAATATTCAAGAATAATTTCTTTTGTGAAGAACAAAAGACCAAATTTCTGTGGGAAACTTCTTCAGATTAAAATGTCCCAAAGACAAACGTTGTTCAAGGATATTGAGACATTTTAACACTGATCCACCATACTAAGCAGATTCACTGTTTTCTAGAGATACTTTTCCTAGCTTCTCCAGAATAAATTAAGTACAAAGATCAGCTAGTATACAGGAAGAAATTAATTAGAACTGCCTCAGAGATCTCACAAGGACCATCTTCTCTGGCAAGTATTAGTACAATTTGGCGTGGGATGGTCAAAATGTAAAGAAAAGGTATGCAGTGCTTAGAGAAACGTTCTTTTATATCTCAGGTTTACATGAATTATGGAGAAGTTTTACAAAGAGGCCCAAGTTGGTGCACTGAAGTGAAATACATGTTGGGATGATATAAGAAATCAACAACAAAAAAACCCAAAACTGTTTGGAATATACATAAATATTTTCAAAATGAGCACAGAAACATGCTGACACTTCTGTTGTTATTTTGAATAGTAATAACAATAAGTGTTTCGGTTTGCTGTCACTGGTCAATTTTCAAATAAATTAAGGCATATGGGTTGCATTAATTTGTTTTTTGACTACTGCAAAGGTTGCCTCTTTATTAAAATAAACAATAAAAATACTTATGCAGAATTCTGAAAGGAGATGGAGTCTCATCTGCAAGCCATATTTTTTAAAAAGTGAAAATAACTTATTTTGCATCCTTACAAAAAAACAAGATAGTATAACCCTTATGCAAGACTCAAGAGGAAAAAGCTTCATCTGCAAGCCATATTTTTAAGAGTTGACAACCTTCACTCAGAACCTACTTTTAATATTTTCCTTAGGTTGACTCAAATCCAACAAAAAGTTGCCTTTGTGATCTGTTTTTCACTTTGTAGCAAAGAATCTAGTGCATGACAAAAAAAGCATATAACTGCTTGTATTTAAATATCTTGTCAATGATGAAGTCTTGAAAATGAAGCTGGTGATATTTTTATTGACTTTTATATTTAAGAAATGCATCCCATCCTTTTTTATGCAATCCAAAAGAGTATTTGGTGGTAAAAAAAATAAAAGCCTTACTTTTGTTATCATAATGAAATAGAACAATATAAATGGCTGTCAGTTGTTTTCTCATTTCAAATTAAAATTGTACAGTGCAACATTCGCCCCGCACACTATTTTTCTCTCAGTTTTCCTTAAGATTCGAAGTATTCTTTTATGCTAGAAAAAAATATCTATCATATTCTACAGCTTTCTCACACTAGGATTGTTAAGGTTGCCCTGTTTTCACCTAGCAAGAGCAGCAAACAGGAGACTGACTTGGGAAAACAGTTATATTAAGTATGGGGGTTCTCACTGTAGCATAAACATGAATAGAAGTGAGGTATCAGTGAATATAAAATATAATGCTATGAAAATTAATAACAGAACAGAACTCAGTCAGAGCATACCAACCTGCCTTCTCACCATTTTAAGAAGAGTGTCAGAAAAAGATGGTAGGTAGGAATATTCAAGGAAAGTGGGTATAGAGGGGAGACATGGTTATGTAGCCTCTTGACAAGGCACTCCCCCCTCATCCTTATTAGTCAAGAATATCAAAAGCCAAGCCTTATAAACTCTGAGAAAGGCATCCCAACAGTCATTCAGTTCATCACTTCTGTATAGTTTTACTCCATCTCAGCTATGAAGAACAAAACATTTGTGTTTTCATAAAAAAAGGTGTCATCATTCACTTCTATGGATAAGTCCACACACATATTGATTGACAGGAATAAACCAAATTTTCATGAAATAAATTCCAAAGCAACATATTTGCTGTTTTGACTAGAGAACAACTACATACACACAGCATCGGCTCCAGGAATAGTTTATATTTGTTCAGACTGTTGTACTTCCCTCTGGAAGCGTTACATCATCTTTGCTCGTTATTTCAATGTTAATATAGTGTTTTTATTCAGAAATAGAATGAGGTTAGGTTTTTTAAGTAAGAATTTGTTCAGTATCGGAAGATCGTAATTCTTCTGAACAAAATGCTCATTAATTACTGAGGAATTATCTCCTACAAGGATATTACAGAAGAGTAATTCCATGGAACTACATGACTAGAAATAAGCAAAAGGTATCAGTGAGCACATCTGACCACCTATCATGATGGTTTTGATAGACAAGCTGGAGAGACAGCATACTGTAAAAGTGAAAGAGGCAAAATCCTGACCTTGAAGTTACAGCAACCAACCCTTTTCCCCTTCTAATCCAATGCCCAAGATTTGTTAATATTCATATGGAAAGGACAATAAAACACTATACTGCAACTAATTAAATACAGAAATACATAATACTATCTTCCCTGCCTCCAGTCATGAGACATTGATTGTCATATAAATTTCTCTGCCATTTTTGTACGGGAAGTGTACAGGTTTTGTCTGTTTACTTGTAGTACCAGTTTAACAATACAAACTAGCACAGCACAGAATATCCCCAAGTTTATAAAATGAAACACCATTAAATTCCAATGTCTAGACAAGTAGAGGTATGGTATTGCTCCACACAGTATATTCTCAAGCACTTGATCTAGCTGCCTATATTCAGTACTGTTTATGATGCTCTTCCACACACTCTTTGGAAGGTAAAACTACAGTATAGCATAGTTCATACACAGTTATTCATGTGTATCAAAACCTAGGCATGCAACTCTGTTGATTTATTCCCACAGCTATTTCTCAAAGAGTAGAAAAATAACGCACCAAATAAGATGGTTTTTACTCCTAACTAAAGCTAAAATAATTTTATTGTACATCTACAGTTTTTCAAGTTCCTAACTTGAAAATTCCTCCTACTTACAATTGTGTAAACATTGACTTATGTAAGCTGGAAGAGACTTCCAGATCTAGTGCAACCTGCCCAAAGAAGCTCTAGACAGAGAAGGTTGTTCAGGGCCCTTGAATTTTGACTCTCCAAAGGCTGAAATCCTATACCCTCTCTTTGCTATCTGTGTTAGCATTTTATAACCCCATTGGTGAATTCCATCCTTCCTCCTGACACAGCAAGTCAGAATTCTCCAGGATGTAACTTATGCCCACCATCTTTCCTCTGGACATCTCTGAAGAAAGAATGGCTCCATCTTCCCAGGCCACCCTAGGTAGCTACAGCCAGTAATATAGTTTGCCTTTAGCCTTTTCTCATCAAGCATGAATAAACACAGCTCTCCTACCTTATATATTATGTGATCCAGCCCCTGACCAGCTTGGTGGCCCTCTGCTGGACTTTTTCCAGTATGTCCATGTCTTTCCTTTACTAGAAAGCTCAGAACTGGACACAGCACTCCAGCTGCAGTCCCACCACAACCAAATAAAGGGGAAGAACCACTGCCCTGGACCTGCCAGATACATTAATTTAGCCCAGAACGCAGCTGGAGTTCCCCTCCACAGGGGCACACTTTTGTCTTGTGTTCAACTTCCTGTCCATCAGGACACCCAGATCCTTTTCCACAAAGCTGGTTTCTATGCAACTAGTCTCCAGCCTGGACTGCTGCATGAAGCTACTCCATCCCAGACACAAAACTGCATTTGCTTCTCTTGAACTACATGCAGTTCCTCTCAGCTTTTTTTTCTACTCTGCACAGATCCCTCGGAATAGCAGCCCTGCCCTCAGGGATATCATCCATGTCCCCCAACTTGGTATCATCCACAAACCTGCAGCGAATGCAACCCATATAGTTTATGGTACTACTAACACAGCAAACAGTACTTTTGCTAGCACAGACCCCTAAACGGACATCACTAGTCACCAGCAACCACGTGGATGTTCTACCACTGATCATAATCCTTTGAACCTGACAGACCTGAAAGATTTTCACCCACACTTATTGCCCAGTTTTTCACTTCATCTCTCTCCACAGATTCCAAGAGTTGTAGAGTTTGCAAAGGAAGGTCTGGAGTACTACTCCCACTACAGTTTCTATCTCTAGTCCAACTACACCTACTCAAGCAACTCCACTAAAAGATTCCTCGGTGCTACATCCAGACAAGTTTTGAGTATTTCCAAGAATGCAGACTTCAGAAATTCTCTGATCAATCTGTTCTAGAGATTAATCGCTCTTACAGTGAAAAACTGATCTTGTAAGTTTGAACAGACTTTCTTCAATTTCAGTCTGTGCCCACTGCCTCTCGTCCTGTCAGTGGGCACAACTACTTCCATCAGGTATTTTTTACACACAGGTAAGATCCCCCTGAGCCTTCTCAAGGCTCAACAGTCCCAGCTCTCTCACATGCTCCTTGATGCTCTCTCACCTGCTCCTAGATGCTGTAGTCCCAGAGTCATCTTCATGACCCTTCATCTGACTTGATCCAGGATGTCCATGTCTTTCCTGCACTCAGGAGACCAGAGCTGGACCGAGCACCTCAGATGTGTCTTACCAGTTCCAAGCAGAGCGGAAGGATCACCACCCTCAGCCTACTAGCAATGCCTTTCCTCATGTAACCCAGGAGGCTGATGGCCTTCCTTCTCATAAGACTGCTTTGCTCGCGCACGGTCAGCTCGTGTCCACCAGGACACCAAGGTCCCTTCATGCAAAGTTGCTTTCCAGACTGTCAGTCACCAGCATAGATGGCTGCAAGAGTTTACTGCTACCCAGCGGCAGGGCTTGACATTTTCTTCTGCTAAACTTCAAGAGATTTCCTCTCTGCCCTTTCCCCAGCCTGACCGTGCCCCTCTGAATGGCAGCAACCTTCTGGTGTACTCTTCCCAATTCTTCACCTTCTGCAAACTTCACGAGCACACGCTCTGTCCTATTGTCAGTGAAGATGGTAAATACTACAGACCTCAGCACTGAACTCTGCACTATACCACCAGTTACTGGCCTCCAGTTAGGTACACAGTCGTGCTGTTACCAAAACCCTTTTTGCTCAGCAGTCCAGCCGGTCTTTGACCCACTTCACTGTCCCTTTAACCAGTCCCTGCCCCCTCAGTTTGTCTGTGAGGATGTTACCGGATACAGTGTCAAAAGCTTTACTGAACTACAGAGAAACAACCACTGTGCATCTCACCCACCACACTACTCACCTCGCCGTAGAAGGCTACGAGTCCGCCAAATGTCATTTGCCCACTGCAAATCTATGCTGACTATGCCCAATCAGCTGCTTGGCCTTTAGGTTTTGTGAATGGGTTTCAGTGTTACTTGCTCTGTCCATCACCTCAGCAACTGAGGAGATGCTGCCTTGCCTGCAGTACCCCTCACTTTCCACTCTGCCTTTCCTGAAGACAGGAGTGACACCGGCTTCTTCCCAGCTGTCAAGAGCCTTCTGCCCGCACACCCCAAGTTGGTCCCACCAGGACATCTCAAAAGTGACCAACACTGGCAACAAGGGCCAGCCTCCTCTTACGGGCACGCTCCAGCAGGTCCCATGGACTCGTGTATGTCTGCTTTGTTTAAATGTTCCCTAACCTGATCCTCCTCCACCAACCGTAAATCTCCCTTGGTCTGCACTTCCCCACTAGTTTCAGGGACCCAGGACTGCTGAAGGCTACTCTTGCCACTAAAGACTGCAATCGAGAATCATGGCCTACCTTGGCCTTTTTAATGTCCTTTATCAGAAATCTCACGTCTGCTTAACAGTGGGCCCACGGTTTGCCTAGTCTTCCTTTGGCTGCTGCTGTTTCCTGCAGAAGTCCTTTGTGTTTGCCCTTCATGTCCCTCGCCATGTTCAACTACAGGTGGACACCTGGACAGCGTCTCTATATTCCTTTCCGGCCACCTGTCTCTGTTTCCACCTCGCATACCTCCCTTCTACAGTTGAGTTGGTCAGTGCTGCCCCTGACCTTCCTCTTGCCGACCAGTTCTTCCTTCCTTGTATCTATCAGGTCCAGGGGAGCATCTTCTTTGAGTGGCTCCTCCATCACCTGTGTTAGAGAGTTCTCATCAGCCCTCTCCAAAAACCTCCTGGACTGCTCGACACCTGTGGTTTACACTGCTGCAGCAGCTGGTGGTGCTGTTCTTCTGCAAGAGGCTGTGGACACCAGGCCTCTTTCAGTGGTCTGGAGAAGGTCCCGCCTACGCCCTGGGCAGGGTGCGCGTGGCCATGGGGGAAAGCTGGTGGTGGAGCAAGCGGCGCCAGGCGAGGGGGCTTTGGCCAGCGCTGGCACCAGCACAGGCAGGGGACAGCATGTGCAGCCACGCATTAACGGGCCCAGTCTGGAAAGCAAAGCGGGCTGGGCCCTCTCTGTAACGGGACGGGAGACTGCCTGGGGAAGCCATTCTGCCTCTGCCCCTTTCCGGTTTGGGTTTCCCCCCTTCCTCTCTTGCCCTGCATTTTGTTGCCCTAAAGCCTCCTTGCACACGACGTGGGAAGTGGCTGCCCAGGCGCACAGAAGCGCAGGGCCATCCTCCCACCTCCCTTTTCTCCCGCCCGCGTCACCGTCTGCAGCGTCGGCACCTTTGGTGCTGGCCTGTAGACTGGGAGCCACGTCCTCCACCTCCACCTCCTTGGGGTGGGGTGGGTGGAGGTGTGAGCAGGTCTTTCTGCCCCGCCGAGGTGGTGCAGGGGCTTCCTTCGCCCCGTCTGAGGGGCTGGGGCAGGTCCCCAGAGCTGGGCCAGATGGAGCGCGGGGTGGCCTGGGAGGGGGTGGGAGGCAAGGGCACGAGGAGGCAGGCAGGGCACCCATGGCAGAGCGCCAGCGCTGTGGGTGCTGCTGGGGAGCACGGGGAGGCTGGACACTACCCAAGGCTGGGCCTTGCTGGTACACGGCTCCCTGACAGGGCAGGCTGCCACGGTGCTCCAGCCCACAGCACGGGACACGTGCGCACTGCCCTGGGCGGCATGGCGGGAGCTGCGTAACACGGGGAAGTTGTGCTCTGCCGAGGGGATGGGGTGCGTGAAGTCATCTGGAAGGGGGTCTTCATCTCTGTATCAGAAACAGTGTGGCCAGCAGGACCAGGGCAGTGACCGTCCCCCTGCACTGGGCACTGCTGAGGCCGCCCCTCGAACCCTGTGTTCAGGTCTGGGCCCCTCTCTGCAAGAGGGACGTAGAGGGGCTGCAGCGTGTCCAGAGACGGGCAGCGGGGCTGGGGAAGGGGCTGGGGCACAGGGCTGATGAGGAGCGGCTGAGGGGACTGGCGGTGTTTGGCCTGGACAGGAGGAGACTCAGGGGAGACCTTATCGCTCCCTACAGCTGCCTGACAGGAGGCTGTAGGCAGGTGGGGTCGGTCTCTTCTCCAAAGTAGCAAACGACAGCATGAGAGGCAATGGCCTCAAGTTGTGCCAGGGGAGGTTTAACTTGGATATTGGGGAAAATTTATTCAACAAAAGAGTTGTCAGGCATTGGAACAGGCTGCCCAGGGAAAAAGTTGGGTCAGCATCCCTGGGCGTATTGAGAAGATGTGTAGATGGGGCACTTTGGGACATGGTTTAATGGTAGGATTTGGCAGTGTTAGGTTTATGGTTGGACTTGATGAAATTAAGGGCCTTTTCCCATCTAAATGCTTCTATGATTCTATTATTTACCTGAGAACAAGCCCAAACCTAAAAAAAACCCCAATACTATCTACCTCTGGGGTCCCTCAGCTATGTTCAGAATCCACATTCCAACATTCATGAATCCCAGAACAGTTCTCTCTTGGTGACATTAAAAAAAAAGGTGGTTTTTTTTCCTAATTTGAAACTTCTGAAATATTATTTTTAAAACAACACTATCATTTTTGGATTCTGCGGGTAATACTGAAAGTCAGTTAAAAGTTCAGTGATTTTAGTAATGTGTATTTTTGCTAGATTTTCAAACCCAGCAAATCTCAAAGAAAAGTAAACCCAAAAGATGTAATTACTTCAGAAATTAGAGGTAATCAGTAGAACAGATTAAGAAATACAAGTGTTTTTTTGGATACAAATTCCCAGCATGGCAGGAGCTGCGTAACACAGGGAAGTTGTTCTTTGCCGAGGGGATGGGGTACATGAAGTCATCTGGAAGGGGGTCTTCATCTCTGTATCAGAAACAGTGTGGCCAGCAGGACTAGGAAAGTGATTGTCCCTTTCCAACCTAAATGATGCTGTGATTCTTTTACTTGTTTCTGATCAGGGTAGGTGTAGTAGATACGGTATTATGTTTGGCTGCTAGCGCTGACCTTTATGCTCTGAACTGGCTCATTATCCACCTCAAGGCAGAGTTCTATAAATTCCTGCTGCTCTCTCACACAAAGGGCAACTTTCCCTTCCTTGTCTTCCTGGCCCTACTTTGGCTATAAGGAGATTACATAAAACAGTGTCACAGTCTTTTCTAAAAGTCTAAAAGTCTAAAAGGTACACAGCATCTGCTGGTTCCTTCTTGTCTGCACAATTACCTCATCACAGAAGGGGATCAGGTCAGTTAGGTACAATTGACTCTTGGTAAATCCATTCTGGGTACTCCCAGTCATCTTCCTGTGCTTAATTCCTGTGCCTGAAATTGGCTTCCAGAAAAACTTGCTCCACAACTTTTCCAGAGATTTAAGCTGAGACTAACCAGTCTGCATTTTCTCAGATACTCCTTCTGGAAGTTGATAGGATGTTTGCCTTTTTCCAAACATCAGTAACCTTTTTCAGTTGTGACCTTTCAGAAACAATGAAAGCAGCCTCATCATGATATAATTCAGCTGTTTCTGCATCCCAAGTATAAGGTATCTGGTCCCATGGACTTGTACAGGCCCAATTGACTTATGCATTCCTTAATGGCATCATTTTCTGCTGTGGGTAACACTTCACTCCCACAAACTCTGCCTGTAGGCTCTGGAAACTGAGAGGCCGAAGAGCAGAACAAACCAGTAAAAAACAAGAGAAAAACCCCCACCCTGAATATCTTGCCCTTTTCCATAGCCTCTCACTGAACTTTGGACCCTTATTTTCCTTTAGCTTTACTTTTGCTCCCAGTGTACTTACAGAAGAAAGCTGGAGAGGGACTTTTCACAAGGGCGTGAAGTGATAGGACAAGGGGTAATGGATTTAAGCTGAAATAGGGTTGATTTAGATTAGGTATTAGGAAGAAATTCTTTATCTGAGGGTGGCTGGACACTGGAGCAGGCTGCCCAGCGAAGCTGTGGATGGCCCATCCCTGGAAGTGTTCAAGGCCAGGCTGGATGGGGCTTTCAGAAACCTGGTCTAGTGGAAGGTGTCCCTGCCCATGGCAGGTGAGTTGGAGCTATATGATCTTTAAAGTCCCTTTCAACCCAAACCATTCTATGATTCTATGATTCCTGCAGACCCTCACATTCCTCACTAGTTGGAAATCCATTTAAGCTTTTTATTTTCTAACATTATTTGTGCATTGAGGTAGTGTCACTATATTCTTCCCAGGTAGTATGTCCTTGCTTCCACCTTTGGTGGACTGCCTTTTTGTGTTTGGGCTTAGGAACACACTGTCTATCCATGCTATCTTCTGTGTTAAGCACTCTTTGCACAGTTTCTTATTGGGAAGAGCTTTCTACTTCAGCCCTGACAGAATCTGAGGTATCTGAATGAATATTCAGACCTCGTAAAATAAAAATTATCTGCCTTACAATGCATGTATTACCTAGAAGAGCCACATAACGTCATTGACAAAGTACAATGTGCTATCGAGAACATAAGCAGCAAAATTCAGTGTCTCATTAAAGTGCCTGACTTCTTGCACATGTACATCCAACCAATGCACACATGGATCTATCCACCACCCAAAGCACCAAGTTTCCTGCATTACTGGAGAGAAATGCATCATGTATGGATAACAAGTCAAGACACTTGCCAAGGCAAGGATGTGCACTGCTCCTTTGAAGGAGGGCTAAATGACTGAGTTCTACTCCTAGCTTCCATGAAATGGTCTGTAAGTGGCATCTGACCCACACCACTGTGCAAGTTGGACCACCCCTGCCTCTGCCTTTTAAATGAGAAGCATCAAGGACCGTTCCTAAGATGACTACACTAGATTTTAAAAGCTTTCCATTAATCTTTCAAAAAAAGCTTTAAAGTTTCTGTAATAGTAATAGGAAAGTCTGCTATCTACTATGAATGAAAATATGGAAGACTGTTGTGGGAAACATACACTAGGAGAAAGAAAAAGCAAAACTCCAAGTGAATTAGTCCTCACTCTTACTCAAAGCAATTCTACAGTGAAATGTTACCTGAAACCAAGGCTACAGGATTAAAGCATTAACCAAAAAAGACACCACTACTGTTAGAAGAAAATGATAAGGCTTTCTGAAAAAGCTGGGCATTTCCAGAGACAAAAATTCCATGCGAAAAGATGACAGAAGAAAGATCTATCAAGCTCCTTAGGCTGACCTACTCTAAAATTATCAGTTACCCAGTCCTAAGCAAAAGCCCTTTCTCATCCATATCACTGTTACTTTCATGAAATAAGACAATTTTTGTTCCAAGGCCAAAGACTGTGAAAACATCCTTCAGACTGAAGCTCTACCTTTATGTAACAATTTGGCTTTCAAAAGCTTGACGATAATACTGGAGTTCATACTTTACTCCTGTTCATATCTTGCTAAAATATAAAGTTAAGAGAAAATAATTTAGAATGAAACACTGTTTCACCCCTGTATCTCTCGTACTAAACTCTTTATTCTGTGATAATTACTGTGTTTTATGTGTATGTAAACAAGAACGTTGTACTGCCTTATCCAATTCTCCAGTGATTATTTTCAGGACCAAGGAAGTGTCTTCCCAAGCCATTTAACAATGGTTGTAAACAGCTGCCCATGTTTTTGCCCATTCACAACAACTGGAAGACATATTTCCCTTCAAGCACTGCAAACAGCCTTTCTTCTGTACTTCATTAACAGGCATCCTCTAAACACGATATTGCTGTAGCAACACCTGCCATCATACCAAGGTTTTCATTGTAAGGTAAAGGCAAACACTACTCCTAAATACACAGCAAAACATACATATAAAGTTGTATTCAAACCTAATTTCAGTCAAGAAATTGAAACAATTCAAGATAAGCTACACATTGCTAAGACATCACTAGACAGTTACTTTTGTGTAAAGAAATTTTTGTAGTATCATAGCTTCCTAAATATGGTTAAAAGTACTCAACAATGGATAATTCATCCATTTTGAAAGTATCATCAACCCTGATGAACAAATAAAAAAATTCCTGTAAGTATACACAATTTTATATTTTAAAAAAAATAGTATCTTATTAGAAGGACTAGAAAGGATCATACTGTTCCTTATTCTCGTATTTCATGAATCGTTAAATAAATACTTTAAACAGTTTTGGCAAAACAAAATCTGAAGGCCTCAGAAAACAGCGTACTATTCCAATAGCACTGCGAACTCCTGCAAACAATTAATCCAGTTCCTGCATCCACGTAGCTGCAATTTTTAACTGTTCTCACTTCCCACAATGTTTACTTCTGGTTGTTGTGCTTGAGAAATTATTAATTGTATTTGCCAATTAAGTTATTTTTAATCTCCAGTTCTAACAATGAAAACATATAGAATCAAAAATTAAACATAATTCCAACAATAATACAACAATATATGCTATTTGCAAATTCAAATAACAGAAGCCCAGCACCAGTTCCGAAGTTTTCAATATATGTAGAACTATGCATGTGTGACTATGTATAGGATATAAAAAAAAAGTAAACAGACACAGTATTTACTGAAAAGTGAGCATCTAATTACATCCTACTCCTAAGGAAATATATTTCCAGTGAAATTATGTCAGCTGTGTCCAATTAGAGTCTACTTGAAGACAGGAAAAAAGCATCTCCAAAAGTTAGTGATAAGACAAGAGTTATCAAATAATTGTATGCATTATGTCCTCCTTATAACATCAGACTTGTAATAAGTAACGATCCACGCTAGAAAGAGAAGGTAAGATTTTATAATTCAAAGTTCACATTTGCCTCATTCAGAAGGACAGCAGTTCTTACAAGTCCTGCTGAGCTGAAGGCAGCCAGAATCTAAAAACAGATGAACCATCAGTTAATTTTTTTTTTAATTTTTTTTTTTTTTTGTTACGGTCTGGATGAAAGATAACAGTTTCCATGAAGTGGCAGCAGCCATATTAAGGCACTGTGCTGACCAAGAAACAGATTCCCCCAGTAAATGAACTACTACAAAAGGTTTGTGGGTTTACAGGCAGCTGAATGCAGAAATGTAATTCTTAAGGCAACAAGGAATTCTCATTTATTAAGATTTCAACTCCTCAGATTATTTTCCTGAGTAAAAGAAACTTAAGCCATCACATTAAAACCTTCAGTAAAACAGAAAACAGTGTGAAGGTCCCAGAATTTCAGTCCCTCTTCCCTGAGCTTGAAACAAATTCTCTGTGAAAGGGAATCCTCCTCTTGTGGCTTTTGAGGTCATCAGGATATATGAAGTCCTTCACAAAAGACTATTCCTGCCAGCAGTCCCCAGAAGGTTGGTGGGGTTTTTTTCTGGATATGCAGCAGGAGAAAGGTAGTCCGAGTTTGTTCCCGACTAAAAGAAAAATGTCTATTTAGAAAAAGGTGTGCCATCTTTGACAACTGGGAAAAATGAAGGAAAAATTGTAGTATTTGCCTTTTCTTTCAAAGATGTATTTTCTTCAGTCTATAGCAACCCCTCATACTTTTGTCCAACCAATAAAGAAGTTCTAGAAGTTTTAAGTAGCAATCTCAAGATATTTTTTGATCTGAAAATACACATGCTGTCAAACTCTGCTGTAACATCTGCTTTTTCCTCCAAACCAGAGTAATGGCTAGCATAATTATTTTTACTGGTTTTTGTCTTTTCAATTGAACTTCTCTTTGCAGCTTGCTATACTCCTCCAGACTAAACATTCAGTAAGCAAGAAGGCTTTTTTTTTTTAGATAAAACAAATAAGATAGAAATTTATGTACTATTTCTGCATGTTACATGGAAAATTATCAACTCCTATATTCTGCACACAGTCAATCGCTTTTGAAAGGATTTGCATCTCCTCTGACAAATGTTTGAGATCCACACACGGAAACTGCTAGAATAGACTGGATAATACAAGCCTGCTCTAAGTTGGAACTTCGTAGACTGCTTACCAGTTTGCTTCATTCACAATTTCTAATCTGTCCATTATTTCCTAAAAATTTTCAAATATCCATTCAGGTTATGCTAAGAGTTCTTTATGAATCCTATGATCAGTAACTTAAGACAAAAGGCTGACAGGAGTGTTCTTATACCAACATAAAATTTCCCCTATCTTAAATAATATCAACAATTTCTGTGAAAACTGTCTTGTTACTCTTCCATGATGAATGAAAAAATTTTCTATTCCAACTCTAAAAAGCTGTCTTACTCTAGAAATCAAGTGGTGAAAATATGTAAACAACTACTGCCTTTTAGGTTTTTCATAAGAAACAGGAATTTCTCCTTTGTCTATGAAACAAATACATTGTAGAGATAGTAAGTGTCTTATTTGTTAATTTTCAAAGGAAAAAACCCACTAAAAGCCAATCCTTTTGCTATAGAAAAATAATTAATACAAGAGTGCATTTTTTTTAACAATAAAGACCACTTACAGCACAATTTCAGATAACCGAGCACATTTACTAGCTACCGGCCTGAGAAATGGGAGAGCCTTTCCTCTTTCTCAGCTGCTCACTTTGAAGACTCCTCCCTTTAATAAAACTATTTCAAAGCAAAATTTGTTTGCTTTCAGCTCTCCAGATCACAAATCTGTCCTCCCTTGACAATCACCCTTAAAGTTAACACTTACAAGTCCTGCACTCATTAACACCAACCGAAGAAACGGCCTGAATGTACTTGGCCAATATAGTCCTGAGTGCACATAGCCTTTAAGATGTCTACACTAGCCAATCCTGGAAGGAAAAGCACAATGTGGACAAAGCAAACACTTCTGGAAGATACGTGCAGAATGGATCTTGCAGTAAAACCCTCTCAGGAGTGCTCATGGAAGCCCTGTAAAACATGGGCTTGTGAGCTCCAGTCCTACACCACACCTTATCACTTGATATTTACTCATACAAATTGAGAAACGTTTCCAGAAGTCTCATCATGCTTCAATAGACACATAAATGTCATTAAAAAAAAAAAGTCACAAGACCAAGTTTAAGACTGACAGCAAGCCTCAATAAGACTGTCATGTTCTTTGACCAGTGCTTTACCCTTTAATATAGTGCCACCCATTTTCTTTTCCTCTTTATTGATTTCTGAGCACCCCTATGATTCCACCTGGTGAATCTGGCACAAAGCATATATAAATGGGTCAAAGAAGGCTTTCCAGTTACCAGCTTTCTTGAAGACCAAGATCTGCGCAAGGATCAGGGGAGAAAAACTACAAAAAAATGTTAAAAACCCCAAAGGATCAGGGAAGAAAAAGAAAAATAAAAGTTAAACCAAAAAACCCACCCAAACCAAACAGAACGGTAAGGGTGATTTAATGACTATAACCATGAAGAAAAAACAAAACCCCCACCCATTTCATGTGAAAAGTTATCTTGGCCTATGCAGGACTCCTGTGCTGCATAGGAACACAGCTAGGCTGAAGAGAAAAAAGGTCTGACTCAAGTGTTACCAGTTCCTTGCAGCTAAAATTTCAAACTACTACAGAACTTTGAAGTTGAAAGTAAAATACAAGTAGCATCATACTTAAACTAAGATAACTGATAATAAGGATACAGTGTTGTCAGGCACACAAAATGCCTTCCATACTCCTGAGCTGCAAGAGAACTTTAACTTCTGCACTTTAACTGTTACAGTAAAAACTTCAAGCACCATGCATTTCTAAACAAATTCATGTTTAGCCTGGCAATCTTGAGAATCAAATAACACCTCTGATTGATGTGGCAAACAAACATGGAAATATGCAAATATTCATAATTTTCCAGCTATGTTACATTAATGACCAAGCTGACTCTAGAAATATTTCAGTTAAGTTCCAGTAGTACAGTCCCAGAAAACAGACCAAGCTTTTTCCTAACGAAAATTAATTGCCTCTAATATTTAAATATCTAAACATGGTATTACCTTCATGGCATGGATTTCTTCAATTAATCTCTCAACTCGTTTTTGGTTCTTCAATTTCAAGTCTTCTGAACCCCTGCAAATGAAGTCTGTCTTCATTAAAAAAATCTGGGTTTTGTTCACTTTATTTCCCTGTGCTCTAAAACTAAGTAGCAAAATAAAAATATCACAAGAGTGAGCATAAACAGATTCCCTTGTTAAATGAATGTTTTAGCAAACAGTTGAATGCTTCTGTTGTTCTGAACAGAGGAAAAAACCAGGGGATTTACTAGAACAGTAAGACAGACAAATGTTATTTCATTAGAAAACAGTAACTACAATTCCTATCAACAATGTACAGGAGACACTGATCTCTCAACTGGAATTACATTTTAAGATGTATAATACTTAAAAGATCATTGGCCTTGCTTCCTATTTTGCACAATATGCTAAACTCATGGGAGACCAGTATGGGCAATTTACACTTTGAACAAAGTCACAGGTGTATCTTCTATTGTCTCCAATAAGCCACATTGAAAATTACTCTGGGCCAGTTATCTTTTAATCTACAAAATGTTGTTTATCTGTTTACTCATTATTAAAAAAATAAATTATTTAAAATTATAACCCCAAGTCATTAATTAAAATTAATTATAAACTTTAAACTGTTTTATTTAATTAATCAATAAACTTAATTAAATAGAATTTAAATTTATTTTATTAAAAAAACAAGTATGACCTCTATATCTATGCCAACTGAACAGTGTTTTTTGCTATAGAACCTTAAAGACAACTGCAGTGAGAAAATGTTGCATAACTTAC
The DNA here is from genome assembly GCF_023638135.1 of Falco biarmicus. NCBI lineage: Eukaryota > Metazoa > Chordata > Aves > Falconiformes > Falconidae > Falco > Falco biarmicus. Next base: position 20,658,321 of record NC_079311.1, on the reverse strand, counting down.
TTTCAACAGCAGAATAACCTAGCAGATCAAATCTGACATTGTTAAAAGTGCTGTAGAAGGTCCTACAAGTGATTTGGATTAAGTTCCAATACACTAAATCCCTCAAAAAAAAGTTATCCCAATTCTGCTTTATGAAATTGTTTTTTAGATACTATTTTTATTCTATCTAAAGTGATGTAAAATTAAGACAAACAGAATTTATGCATCATAGTGCCTTAAGTTTAAAATGTAATACATGCTTCTCTCACTTCTCCATTTTTGGGAAAACAATTAAGGTATCGAATCATTTAAAAACACACAAGTAACATTGATATTTAAAACTGACTTTTTCAACTTCAATTTCCCAATGTGTCTGGTTAGTCTGCGAATAGTCAGGACTCTGGCCTTCTTCACATCTTTTCTCATCTTCACAACCTGTCAGAAAGATGGAAGGCATTAATAAAGCTTGTATATGGAAACCAATCAAGGAAAACAATACATTAATTACATTTGCCTTATTATAGAAATCAGTCCCTTTTGTTGAACTATTTTTTAAAACAGAGTGCATTCACCTACTAACAAAATCCCAGGTCAAATGAATTCAGATTTCATTTAAAATCCAATTGCTTCAATAAACATCAGAGGAAGAATAACCAGCAGTCTAAATATGTGTCCAAGGTCGCAACAGAAGACATTCCTAACTGGCCATAGTTTAATATTATTCTTACAGCTAGACTGAGCTAGAGGTTTGAAAAGAGTCACCTTCTGCCTTCACTTGTTTTATTTTTGTCCAGGTAAAACAGCACCAGTACTTTTCCATTAGTACGTAATATGCAAAAGCATTCTCATTATGAAACATTTTGAAAGATTAAGGAAAGACTTCTAAACTAAACATTTTAGAACAGAATTTGAGATATGAAATTTTTTTTCATGTTTGAACTGTTTTTTGTTGAAAATAAAAAAGTGATTTCCAGCTCATTACTGTCTCTCAACTTTGTATCCAACCTAGTACTCTATTCCCAAAATGTACTTCAAACATTT